>NC_139956.1:23250013-23452513 GCF_963454915.1 Gymnoscopelus microlampas | reverse complement strand
TACTGGCAGCACAAGAATATGAATTATTTTTGAAACTTTCTGGTTTGAAAATTTCTCAAAATGTTAAAATGTTCTGCCTATAATGACCAAAATAGAGTGGTTTAAAGAGGTTAAGAAAATATATGTACGTAGAGACTACAGGCTCCATACGCTTTTTATTTTATGGCCCAGTCTTAAAAACTGAAAACACTGCCCACTGGACGGATGTAATAATACATGTAGCTAACAGCCCTGTGTGGATTAGTGTTTGAACAGTGTTTCCCAAACAATGGGTCGGAACCCAATTTTGGATCACAGACCCATTTTTATGGGAAGAGAGTAAATATCCCTTTTTTGCTTTCAACACAAAACATTTTATTTAAAAAAAAAAACATTTCTCAAAAGAAGTTCATAAATATTGAGATAAACAAAATACAAATCCCTACAAGCTCACAACACATCGCATCGTGACACGTTGTCAGCTTGTAGATTTACACTAGTTTGGGTCTCTTCATCTTCTGGGTCTTGAGCTAAAAAGTTTGGGAACCACTGCAATAGAAAAGGCCTACGTGTGCATTAAGAAAGGCCATATTGTACCTTTTACCGCCTACGTGTGTGATAACGCGCAAGTTCCTGTTCACATGAATATCGGCGCATGAGAGGGTGTGTCATAATAGTGTTCCAGCCTGGGTGAATATGCATCTATGTCTGTCACTGTGTGTGTGTGTGTGTGTGTGTGTGTGTGTGTGTGTGTGTGTGTGTGTGTGTGTGTGTGTGTGTGTGTGTGTGTGTGTGTGTGTGCACGCGTGTCTTCCGCCCCAGCCTTTCCTGTGGCCATGGGTCCACACCCTTGGCTGTGACACACACGCACGCACGCACGCATGCACGCACTCACTCACTCACTCACTCACTCACTCACTCACTCACTCACTCACTCAATCAATCACTCACTGTCTGTCTCTCAACTCACTCACCCAACCACCCACCCACCCACCCACACACGCACGTACGCAGCCAGGCAGGCACGCACGCACATATGCATGCAACAAAGACTTACTTGAACCCTTTTGCTCTTTGGAGAGCATAGGTCATTCATGCATGCACCAATGCATTGCATACACTAAACACTTCCGCACAAACTGCCCTTCGACAAGAGAGAGAAAGGTACTGGGGGTGGCGTGGTACAGGAAAATAATTTATGATTTATGATTGAACAGCAATGTTGCAGTGAAGAAGGGGGTTAAGGAAGCAAGAGGGAGAAACAGGAAGTGTGAGACCGGATAGTGAAAGTGGAGTGTAGCTTGAATGGACGGGTCTGTTACTGAGGCAGACAGGACCTCCTGCTGAGCCCACAGACAGGAGGAAGACATTAGAAGACTTACAGACAGACTGAAATACAACATTCTGGGGTCTCAATCAGGGGGTCAAAGATGCTTGTATAATACAAGCATCTTTGACCCCCTGATTGAGACCCCAGAATGAAGAAATGGAAAGGGTCTCAAAGATCGAGCGAACCATTTCCACTATTCTAGGCTGAAAAGCTCACATTCATGTCAATATATTTGTTGAAACATGCAGTTCGGAGTCAGATGAAGCTTTTTTTCCTGGAGCGCTTGTTCGCAGGTTTGCATTGTTTTCTGTGGAAATTTACTTCTGCTTTTTGTGCCGGCGTGTAGGCCAAACAGTAAATGTGTGTGTGTGTGTGTGTGTGAGAGAGTGTGTGAGTGAGAGAGAGAGTGCACACACACATTGCACGTAATACATTCATGTCTTTTGTCTGCTTTGAATCCCCTGTATGTTATGTATGAAAGATGTCTGTGGTAGCGACAATGTGCTTCAAATATCTGCTTTGTGTATAGTTAGCTAATGTATAACAGATTAATCTGAAACGAGAAAGCAGGATGTACTAGAAAATATTGGACTGATGATAGAGCTTGTATGTGCATATATACGTGCGTGTGTGTATGCATGCATGCGCACATGCACACATTTAAGGGTTGTTAAATCTATGCATGTGTGTGCTCCTGCTTCAAAAAATGGGTTGCACAGTGTGTTACCGCGTCCCATGACCAATGAATCCCATTAGTGAAATTGGGTAGAGAATCAGGGACAGGTGAGGGCGGACAAGGAGCCATTAAATGTCCCTCTGGTGCCTCACTGTGGCAGCTGATGATGGTGCATGTAATTGACTGCGTTTTGCATCAGAATGCATTGTCCACATCATTAGCCTCATAGCATAATTGCCTATGTTATTTCATGTTAGCATAATTGCCTTTTATTTAGTATTTTAGCATAATTGGTTGCCTATGTTTTTTTGGTCAAATTGACATTTCTGCCTTACTCTACTCTCCTAACACTGCTGCTTCATTGTGCCTTATTGCCTATGTCCTCAGCATATCAGAATGCTTGTTATATTCTAAAACCACTTTCTGCCTGAGTCATTTTAAGTCAACTTTTGGACTTAGGGCTTAGGCAGATTTTTTTTTTTTTGTAATGTAACAAGCATTCTGATATGCTGAGGACATGGGAAATAAGGCAGGGTGAATCAACAGTGTCAGGAGAGTAGAGTTAGGCAGAAATAAATAAAGGAAGATATAAATTACTTAATAGGCAAGATTATTGCCTAAGTCAACTAGATGAATAGGCAGATAGTGGGTTTTCATTTCTTCTTTTCTGAAAACCTTAAAAATATGTCTTAGACAATTATCTAAGAGGTGCCAGGGTGTCTCACCTGGTAGAGTGCATTACATAAGGCTCGGTTCTTGCACAGCCGGCCCGGGTTCAAGTCCGGCTTTGCTGCATGTCCTTCCCCACCTCTTTCTCCTGCCATTTCCTCTCTCTCTCCACTGTCACTATCAAAAAGCAGATTTGTTTTCAATAAATGAATGAATAAAAAAATCAAATATAATGCAAGTTCAATTTCTTTGATGAAGTCATGAAAATAATTACTTTGAAAACCACTGCCCTAAGGTACAGTCATTTTGGTTACAACAAGTTAACAAAACTCTATCAAAATTTTAGAATATTCCATGCTGCCCCTACTAAATCCTCCTACCGTATGTCTGTGCATGAACACATGAACAATCTGTCTTTCCAGTCTGCGGCCAAGAAAATTCTGCTAATAGGCCTGTGCAATCTCTGGGTCACGGGCAGTGGTGGAAAAAGTACTCAAATGTTTTACTTAAGTAAAAGTATCAATACTGCCATGCAGAAATACTCTGTTACAAGTAAAAGTCCAGTATTCAAAATGTACTTGTGAACAGGATGTATTTGTGTTTCAAAATTGCACAGAGCCAATTACTGAACTTGAATAATACAAGTTAAAGTAGAAATAGAGATATAATGGTAAGTGGCTTTGGGATAATTATGTTCCTTAACTGTGTTGAAATACAATACAAAATAGAATATTTTGCATAGCTTGTTGATAATATTCCTGAACACAGGCCTCAGAAAATAAACAACAGTCATCACAATTTACAAAATGTAATGTCCTGCAGTTCATTAAATGAGTAGTTAAGCAGTTATTCATGTTTTCTTTTCTTTTTTTTGCATGTTTGAGGTTGTGACTCCACTGCAATGTTTTATTGTAGACAGTTTTGGCAGACAAGATGCCCTCTTCAGTTCCTTGTCTATAATAAAATATTGCATTAGCTATGATCCCTTTGAAATTGGATATACTGCATAGTGAGTATGTTTACTTTTGGTACTTTAAGTTTTTATTTTGATGCCAATGCTTTTGTACTTTTACTCAAGTAAATTTTGAATACCAAACTTGTAATTGTAACAGACTATTTCTACAGTAGGATATTGATACTTTTACTTAAGTAAAACATGTGAGTACTTCTTAGGTTCCTCCATCACTGCCTCCAGTCCTGGCACCAGGAGCATTGAGCATAGACACTGGCTCACAGGCCTCCAGGCACCAGGTGCAGGGATTGTCCGGTGACTGAAATCCTGCTTCACACCTGTAAAAGACACAAGAGAGATACTTAAATCATATAATAATATTTAGCTGCAATATTTATAGTATGCTGATTAACAAATAATAATATACAGGAGTGTTAGTGGCACCCTCTGCTGTGATATGAAGGTAACGCGTGTTCTTATGTACAGCTCTACAGTCTGGGGCATCTGTGTGTTCTCTTCTTATCTGTTCAGTAGTGGAAAAAGTATTACATTTAGTAAAAGTATCAATACTGCAATGTAGAAATACTCTGTTACAAGTCCGGAATTCAACATCTACTTGAGTAAAAGTACAAAATTATTGGTATCAAAATATACTTAAAGTACCAAAAGTAGAAAGTACTCATTGTGTAGAATGTCCCATTTCACTAGTTTTCAAATAGTATAAAAAAAGTATAGATTGTATACAAATCTATTGAAAATAGCAGATCTACAAGCTCACAATTTGTTGCATCGAGGCGCATTGTGAGCTTGTAGATCGGCAAATTTCAAATGAAATGCATATAGGGTTGAAGTGGCAATAATAATCAAAATCTACAAAGTAACTAGTAACTACATTTTTCAAATAATTGTGGTGGAGTAAAAGTACAATATTTGCAGCACGTAAAGCAACAAGTAAAAGCCCATAATTCAAAATTGACTTGAGTAAAAGCACAAACGTATTGGTATCAAAATGGAGAAAGTACTCATTATGGTCCAAATGTATACAATGTATACAAATCTTGAAAATAGCAGATCTACAAGTCTGTTTCTTCTCATCTGTCCAGTGGTGGAAAAAGTATTCGGCTATTTTCAAATGGCCGAAATGTATAGGGCTGAAGTGAATGTTTTGTAATAATAATACAAATCTACAAAGTAACTAGTCAAGTTTTCAATTAATTGTAGTGGAGTAAAAGTACAGTATTTGGCTCTGAGATGTTACAGTGGAGTAGCAGTAGCTCTGGTCCATAGCCTAGAGAACTCCTTCTAGGCTATGGACCAGAGTTAGAGTACAAGTAACAGTATAGAATATTGGAAATACTCCAGTAAAGTAAAAGTACCTAAAAGTAAATGTACTTAATTACTTCACACCACTGAACATTGATCCAAAATAATAAACAGCAACAGCAGCAGAAGAAAAATAGGCTTATTATGTTTGTTTACTTAAATTGGATAGGATAGGGGCGGGTCGTATCGAGTCATAAGCCAATAGCATAACCGAACGTTGTCGATCGTCATGCACGCCAACCAATCGCCGACGCGTACAGCTGGACAAATGCGGCCACGTGACCACCTTTCTCTTTTTTACCCTCCCTCCCTCACTCAGGGTTGCCATGTCCGCTTACTATAAGCGAGTTTGGGCTTGTTTTGTGGTTTGCGTTTTTTGGTCTTGTTTTTAAAGTGTAATTATTTGGGCTTGTTTTTTTTATTATTATTTGAACCAGTTCGCAAACATTTGCATGTCAAGTACGGCCAAATTAAAGTATTTCTCCGCATTCACGACGCGTTGTGAGCTTGTAGATTGGCTATTTTACAATAGCCAATAAACATGACATATCTATCGTGGCTTCTTCGGGGCTTGTTTTGTTAGACCTGGCTGGCTGCTTGTTTCTCCCAGAAAACCTGGCAACACTGCCCTCACTGTTGGTGGACACAAGAAGAAGAAATCGTGGATTTTTGTCCGTTTTGCGGCCAAAATAGCGAAAGAAAGAAACGGACAAAGAAGACAGGACACACTATTCCCGCAGTGGCGACGGATCGAGGGCCACGCGTGATTATCGGGTTTAAAAGTGCAAGAATCGCGGGGTCTTGTTGCGGGTCTGAAGAAAAGGAGACGTGTGTGTTTTTTTCTTCAACAGCTGTCTTACAAATTAGCGACGGATTCTCTGTTTTCGTTTCGAACTAGTCTGCTCAGTGTGTTGTTGGTGAGTACACAATGGTGGAGGTGGAGGAGGACACGCATAGGCTGCACGCACGCACGTACACACACATACACACGAGGGTGTCGCTTCTTGCCAAAAAAAGAACAGATCTACAAGCTAGCAACGCGTTGCTAGCTTGTAGATCTGTCCTTTTTTTTGTTGTTGCAAGCGACACTGTGGTACTACGGAGTATAAATGGCTTGACACGCTGTCAAGTTGAACCAAAATCATCTTATTAACATTTTATGTAGTGAATATAAACATAAGGGAATGCCTAACCTTTATATTATCTCGAGGTGGTCCACACACTTATAAACAAACCATAAAGACAGGCAATCACACAAAATAAAAACCCATTTATGGATTACGTTTCTTATTCGTGATTGATTATATTAAACGTTATAAACAGTTGAAGAGCCTGAAAGAAAGCCACGCAGGCATTTGTGTGTTTTGAAGAAGAGGGTGAGGAGGGTGTGATGATGATGAGGGGCGCTTCTTCTTGTTGGGTGTTTGTTCACACAGTACAGACCACATGACCACAAAGCAGCGACCCACAGCCTCTCTCTCATATCTGTACTGCTGTGCTAGGCTAAGAGGCTAGGCTAGCTGGATTTAGCTCATGTGAAGCTACGTACGCAGCATCGTCGAGCCAGCCACCACCACCAAGACAACAAGATATTTATAATTATCATTAACATCGACCCCACACGGCCACGCGAGAAGAAAAACACTCGATCACACGCTGCCGCGAGTGAGCTCAGCTGATACAAAGTTTCTGTTTTTGAACCGAACGAACGGATCGGTGTGTGCTTTTTTGAAGTGACGCCAGGACACGCAAAGCAAGCTATGCCAGGTAAACCCCTTCTATATATAACGACCGGCCCGACGGACCCGTGTTAATACCAAGTTAACCGAGCGTTATAATGATCAAACGCGTTGAGTTGTTTCGTTGACCCGGTTCGGCTGGCTCTGATCTCAACGATCGGCTCTCCAGGCCACCACCAACACCACCATGCTGCTGCTGGTGAAACAGCGTGCTAACTAGTAACGCTGCTAGTAGCGGCCTAGGGTTGGATAGATCAGCCACCAACCGACGCACACACACATACATACATACATAAACGGTGGTGTGTGTGTGTGGACGTGACGTCCATGTCTCTTTTTAATTTGTCGATATCGGTGACCTTTTATTATGAAGCGGATCAGTGGTTCGTGGGGTGGTGTTTTAGTTTGTTTGACAACCCTTCCACTTCCATAAAGACTTGTTTTGACCCGGGACCCCCAGACTATAGCCCCCACCACCAGCAGGCAGCCCCCTCACACACACACCACCTCCTCCTCCTCAAGCCGTCAGTGTCTCTTTGTTGTTGGGACACTTCTCTCTCTCTCTCTCTCTCTCTCTCTTTCTCCTTCCTCCACCCAATACGTTTCACACACATTCACACAGTAATGATATCGGGGACATGCTATTTACAGCTACGGCGGATAAAAGCGACGCGTTGTGTCGTGTGTTATTAGCCACTTAGCATTAGCCGGGGCTAAAGCTCAAGCCGTCCCCAATCCCTTTAACAACTTTTCGGAAACCTGACTGAGGCCTAGTAGGGTTTTGTAGCATTAGCTACCCCATTAGCTAGCCCCGTCCCGGCTGGTGCACTGCTGTCAACGTTGAAACGCTAGCAAAGCCTCGTTTCTCTTCACAACGCCGTACGTACGACCGTGTCGCTCGCCACCCCAAAAAAGAGCCGATATACAAACTAAACAGCACGTCAGCTAAAAAGCTGACGTGTTGTTTAGTTTGTATATCGGCTCTTTTTTCTTTGGGGTGGCACCATCGTACGGTTGAGTCAAACACGCCACGACGACGCAGCTCTCCACTCCATCCATGCACGGTGTATTATAACGTTACATAATCCGTTATGTAGCAGCAGGTCAATCTAACACACCGTCCTCTCCTCTCTCTCTCTCACATACACACCAACACAAGCCGGCTTTTGCCTTTACATATGTGACGTTTTATTATTTTTCAGAGTGCCTTTTCAATTGCAGGTTTGTTTCAATTGTACCATATGGCATGCTTACACAATGATACTGTAGGGCAATGGTTCTCAAACGTTTACATTTCAAGGTCTCCCCTTAACTCTGACAGTATACAAATGGAACCAATTGTTCCATTTGTATACTGTCAGAGTTACAGACTTGTAAGAGTTTATTTAGACTCCCCTAAAGGAACCGAGAGTCCATAGAATCCACTTTGAGAACCACTGCTGTAGTGTACAGTGCGTGCAGACAGCCAGACACAGAGCTGTCAACATGACTGCACTGACTGAAACGATAGGCACAATATTAATGTTTAACAATAGGCTGCTCTGTGTATATTATTACACAAGTGGGAGATGTCATCTTCAGTTCTGACCAAGAATGTTGTCTGTTCCAGCCTTTTTTATGTTAAGATGAATTTGTGTTTAGTCAGTGATGGAGTTTTTGTCACCAACCTTTTCAGCTACATTCTTGACACTCTTTTTTTCAGTTTGGAAAGTGTGGAGCTCACTTGCTTGGGGGTTATATGGAGAATTATGGTGTCCATGTACATTTCACATAAGACGAATTTGTCTTTTTATTTATTGTCACCAACTTCCATTTTCAGCTACATTCTTGACATTCATACCACTTTTCAGTTTGGAAAGTTTGGAGCTCACTAGCTTAGTTTGGGGATATATGAAGAGTTATGGTGTCCATGTACATTTCACAGTTTTAGATCGGCTTGTTAGATAACATCAGTGTCCCGGCAGAAACTTCAATTGTCGCACATGGCAACTTTAGATAGAGTGTGTTAAGCTTTTATCATCCATTATTCTACTAAACACTTGGCTGTAAATTATCAGGTTAAGAGAATAACAACAGATTACAGTAATCTGTTGTTCTCTCGAACATGATGATCTTCAGATTCCCTGTGCAATTAATCTCCTTTCCACTAAATTGAAATATGAAACGGCGTAATGGGCTTCAAGTTTATCTATCGGTACCAGTGGGTGAATGCATAGTGTGTTGACCTTGTGGTTGCAACGTTTCTGGTTCTATTCCAGCTGGAATACTCATAGGTTGCTGTCTCTCTATACTCTCCTATCTAAATCAACAATATAGCATAACAATATATATAATTGAAAAAGGATAAAGTAATAAAATGATGCCCTTGCAGGCATATTAGGCAGAGTGGATGGGTTGGGCTGGAACTGTACTTGCTAAATATTACATGCTGACTAACATATGGGTTATGCAATAGGAACGTTAGCGTTGCATGCAGTACATCCCAGCATGGCACACTGTGTGTCCCTGTTTTCCTTTTATTTATGCACACGCCCCCATATAGCCTGTTCCCTTCACCCTTTGAAAACTGATTTTAGGCTTAGGAGCATATGTTATATCTTGAATGGGGGGGGGGTTATATTTTAAAGGACATCCAGCTTGTCATTTCCAATGCAGTTTTCTGAATTCCTGTTTTACTGCATTTTGTATTGTTGTGGTTCAATTACAAATGTTAGTTTTAACACTAGTACTGTTGAACGAGTCCAATAGTTTACTATGGTACTTATTGTCAAACATTTGTGTTGTAAAAAAAATTGTTCCATAACATTTGCAGTATACTCAGTTTATAGGTCACTGTGAAAATCAACACGGGACAGGCAGAAAGGCAGCATTCCCATACTCAACAGTACCCCTGGCGTTTCAGTGTGCTAATATACATGAATTAATGTGGCATTGTTAAAATTACACGGCTTGAAATGTAAGTTTGTGGCATGCTACAGCAAAGCTTCAATCCTGATTTTATATACTTGTTTATCATTATTTGTCTTCAAGGTAGACTTATATCTCAACTTAGTGTTATTACACCATGAAAGCAGCCAGGCAGACGCACCTAATTAGTAACCTAATTAGATTATATATGTGAGTGCATATTCATCTGTAGGCATTGATGACATCACACAGATACACACAGACATTTTGCTCATATGTCATACTCGGTTGTTTTTTCAAACCAAAAGGACAGGACCATGTAATGTAAACATCACAATCTGCCTGATCTTGAAAATGGTTTATTCTGGGGTTAGGGTTAAGCATTGGCGGCTAGGTGTTCGGGAATGTGTCAATCTCAGGCCTGTGTCCTCACATGTTGAGCTTTACAAAGTTTATAGGGGATTAGTGGCGATCATTGACAAGTTTGCACATTGTCATCTCTGGTGCTGAAACTGGAACACTATGCATGAGTCATGACAAGTCTGGTTGGAGTGGCTCACTGCAGGTGAACCTGTTTTGACTGAGAGTTGGGACTTGGAACCTTGATGGTGACAGCGGCTGGAGAGATGGCTACACCTTCACGTTCCCTGCTCAAATCTCGCATTCTAGTTTTGGTCTACTTTTTCTGTTTTTCAGTGATTGTTATTGCACTCTGTTCTGTTCCAATTCTTTCCAGCTCTTTCAGCTGTAATCTCATTCCTTATTCTGAGCCATTTCGTTCTGACATTATGCTTAACTGTGTGTGTTACAGTAGTTGGAACAGCCTTCTCTGACATTATGAAACAACGTTATGTACAAAAGCCAGAACGTCGTCCAACTTCTCTCACACGTCTATGGGCATCTCTATAGGCCACAGTGTTCAAGGTTAATAATTACAGATGGTGGCCTTTTACCACACCGCTGCTATTCACAAGAATTACATACCCCTGCCATCATTGACTACCACCATAATGAGCCATTCCTTACAGCCTGGTTAAATGGCTAAAAGAGTAGTTGGTGCCTTGAAAAAAAGGTTACGTTTTTTTGAGACATAACTTTTGTAATCTTTTAAAAGTGAAATGTGATTCAGAACCAAACGATAAACCAATACCAGTGCAATAAGTCTTTGTCTGAATCTTGACTATTAAAAACCCAGCAGCTTTACAACAATCTTTAACATCTTACAACAAGAATTTCCTAATATCATACTTAAAGGGCAAGACCACTTTGGTAGAGGTTTGGGTTGTGTAGTTACCTTGCCATGATGTAACTCCAAAGGTGGGCAAGAAATAAAAAATAATTGCTCCATTGATTAGAAATTGATAATTCAAAATATGCTCCTCATTGACTTACATTGTACGGTAAAACTGCTCTCAAAGTCACTCTTTTAGCACAAAAACGAACGCAAACAAAGTTGATTCAGACAATATAGAACATCACCAAACCCAGTACTGTTTTTTTTATATAAAAATGTCAACTTCCTGTTGATTTTGCCATTTTTAATAAGTAGAAAACCCGGACTGGTTCGGCGGATCCGGATCCATATCTTCAAATAGTAAAATCAACAGGAAGTTGACATTTTTATAAAAAAAAAAAACGGTACTGTGTTTGGTGATGTTCTATATTGTCTGAATCAGCTATGTTTGGGTTCATTTATGTGCTAAAAGAGTGACTTTGAGAGCTGTTTCACCGTACAATGTAAGTCAATGAGGAGTATATTTTGAATTATCAATTTCTAATCAATGGAGGAATTATTTTTTATTTCTTGTCCACCTTTGGAGTTGCATCATGGCAAGGTAACTACACAACCCAAACCTCTACCAAAGTGGTCTTACCCTTTAAGGATTTTTGACAAGAAAACCAGTTTATCATCTTTAGCTAACTTTAGTTACCCTTTAGGCATGTGACAATATTGCACAAGTGCTGAAAACTCTTTCTGAGGGAGCACTTCAGATTCAACTAGTTGGCTAACCAATGGAAAGTTTATACTATTCCAGAGGATCGAATCTGACTGTCAGCATTTGGTCTTAACAGGTAGGCCTTCATTTCATCCTTTTCAGAGATGGGGAAGCGGATGCAGTTACAGTACAGTTTAAAAAAGCTGGCCAGTGTCCTCTTGGCTTTGTCTTTGTTCTGCCGCAGGGCTCTTGTGGGAAGGTAGATGTAGGCTGAGCCCATGATGCGGTCAGCTTATACGGTCAGCAGCAGGTAACTCCAGCTCAGATGCAGCTCTGGCTTGTATTTCCTCTGGCTTGTCACGGTCAATGTATTGGGTTTTTGAACCTTGGATCAACAAGCGATGCCATATCCAGCAGGTCATCATCAGTGGTGGGATCCTGATGCTTGGCAGTGAGGTAATTGTTAATGTTTGGATTAATTGCTTTTGTGAGCTAAGTGTTAAGTTCATTTAGGGTGAAATTGTGACTTTAAATTACAGGTGAAGCACTGGCTTTCCGTAAGATGCAGTCACATAGTCCTTACTTTAGGCCCTTATCCACTTTCAACCTGTGTTGTCCCTATTTCGGGCATGATATTATAGGCGAAACATGTCAAAGAATGTCATCATTTTCAACAGTAGCGAAAACAGCTGCTCTACAAGCTCAACGCATCACAATGCGTTGAGCTTGCTATTTATTGTACGACAAAGTATATAGTGCTTAAAGGGGAATGAAACCCTAGGCTGATTTTGTAGGTTGTTCCAATTCAGATTAAAAACATGGCAGGCTTGTAAGAAACACAGCAGCTGATAAAATTAATAAAGGGTGTGTTAAATTTAAGATGTGCCCAGGGCCATGGGTGTGCATGTGCAAGCATACGGTATTTACATGCCTAAATCTATCACAGCCATTATTCATTTGATTAGCTGCAGCTGCATTACTTGCGTCACGGTGTACTATAAGGTCAGCCTTATGAAGCCTGCCATGTTTTTACCCTGCTGTAATTTTTAACATGAAGTGGAAAAACAAAATACAAATCAGCCTAGGGTTTCATCCCCTTTATCCATTTAGACCTACACGTTGTTTTACCTTTCAATCCGGGACAGCATCTGTGTCATTTTAGATGTTGCTAAATATATATAGCAACATACATTTTTATTTTTATTTTTTGAATACAAATGTTACGGTTTTTAGAATCGACCTCCAATCTAAAAAGGTGCCGAATTCACAAATCTTTCACATCAATTATATTTTTTTGCAATGATGGCACCAAAATGCCTCGTCGTCTTGTCTGCCTTCAGGACCTGAGAAATGGTGATTTGGTTTCTGCTGAGGTAGTAAAGATAATATAAAGAAAATGTATTGATCAGTTTGAGTACATTTTTTATTCACAACTGTTGTCTTTTTAGTTGTAATATTTTATTGAAAACGGTGATTATAATTTTTCATAAAACATTATTTGTGTATTTTAAATAATATTGTAGACTAATCTCATAATTTTACTCTGTTCTGTGTTCATTTTCTACTGTATTTCTTTGATTATTAATGGAACAGTAATGTCATTATGAACCAACTATTATCTGAATACGAGTGGCAATATTTTCAGACTCTTTCAGTCCCCAACATTCAAGCGCTTCCCTTAGGCTCTGTACTATATGAGCTCCACCGTGGGCTCTTATGGGAAGTATGTTTTGAACACAAGCACTGCACAGCTTCCAGTCATGAATGAAATGAATGGTCTCACTCAAATAAGGTTTGAATTGCAGCTAGACCATAAATCACTTGTAACAAAAAAGCTGGACATTTTGAACTTTCAGTTGAATCTTGTCACCGCATTCGGAATACAGCCGTGGAATGGCCTTGTTGGACAGTGGAAATGTGTCCTTCTAGACTACTAGCACACGTATGCCTTGTGGAGCACATTATGAATCCTGTGATGTGAACAACGGCTCTTGTACATTGTCACATTAGGGTGACCTTATAGTGAATATGTCATGGGTGAACGATATGGCCAGAACATATCACAATTCTTAGGCATATCCACTACATCAAATTGATGGCCTTTAAAAAATATACTTTATTTTGGCATTTTATGTTTTATTCCAGATAGGACGGCAGAGAGAGGGCCTGATAACTTTCAGTAAAAAGCCCCATGTCATATTTGAACCGGGGTCATCTGTGAGAAGGACTATAGCCTTATTTATATGGTGGTAATGCGCTCTTACTCTGTGGGACGGACCGTGGATCACATTTTATCTTCTTTTCATATAGCTTTTGTTATACTTTTTTTTTTCAAGTTATGGTGAGAAATAAGGATGTAACGATATTATTGTGGATGTACAACGGTATCAAATTATTATTTTATTTGTGGAGGGAGCTATGAACGTTTTCACGCGGATCATGTGTGCACAGATTCATAGATCTTAATAATATCTCCTGTTACAAACCTTGGCAGATGTTGTGGGGATCGAGACACACAATATCTGCAATGATGATTGCTATGAACACACACTGACTTGTTATTGTGATATCATATGGTGAGTTTTTGATATGGTTACATCCCTATTGAGAAAGCAAGTCTGTGGAAGCTGTGTGTATGAGAGCATAGCATGCACTGAGACTCTACTGTAAAGGCAGATGGTGGTGAAAATAAATGATCACTCAAAATCATCATATGGCACACCCTTGTTGGGTACCCAAACATGACAAGAGTCCTGTTTTAATGTACCTGGGTCCCACAAAGAAGCTAAGTGATACTCTGTTTGGCTCCTGTGTGGGAGAAAAACTTCCATGCAAATCATAAAAGCCAAGAATGTCCAGCTGCTGCTATGAATGGGGTGATGAACACATGCCAAGTTGTTTGGCTTCAAGTAAAAAAAAAGCAAAATGGAAAAAGATGATAAAAGGGAAGTATGTGGGTTTGTTTATGTGGATGCCATCTGTCTCCCTTATTTTAAATGGTCAAAATGTGCTGTGAGCCCTCCGTATGTGCACAATACAGGAATGAGGAGTTTTCAAATGTGTTTAGAGTTTTCTGTTGGGGTCTAATGCTGTTGCATGCACAGCTAATGGAGATACATTTCCTTCATGGTGACATTCATCTAATGATAACATTCATGTAATTGTCTCTGTCAGAGCCGGCTGAGATGAGCGGTCCCGAGGTGGCCAAGACACCGGGAGGCGGAGCTCCGGGGAAGGAGGGGAAAGAGCCTGTAGCCAATGGACACGCAGGAGAAGGCGGAGAGGCTAACCCATTTGCCGAGTACATGTGGATGGAGAACGAAGAAGAGTACAACAGACAGGTGCGTAAGTGTGTTATGCCATCAGTCATGTATGCTATAGGCAAGTTGCATTTTGCTTCATGGTTTGCAGAATTGTCTGCGGTTTTGAACGTGAATGCTTTTAAGTGTAACCCAAAGCTAATAAATTTCCATCTTTGATAATATTCCGTCTTTTTTTGTGAGTGATAGTGGTGTCCGTGGCTAGCCTATTAAATGGCGCTGCCGCTGGTAGTCAATATGGAAATACTAGCGTAAACTTATATAAAGTATTGCAAAACACACCACAGTTTCGGCTTGTCAATGCTGATCCTCTTACTTCCTGAAGAGCTCAAGGTTCTTCATTTCCCTGAGCTGCATCTATAAAGCAGAAATCAGGTTGAAGCTTTGTAATGTGGTGACTGCAGCGTAAAATATCTTCCCTAACAAAAACACATCAGCATGGGATGGCCTTCACTGGCGCACACGTACATTCAGCCAAATCAAACCATGATTTTGCGATCATCCTATCCATGGTCACAAAATGTCCTTCTCTTCTGTGGCATTTAAAATAACATCTGGTTATTTGAATATTATAATAAGCGTTTCAAATTATAATAAGCATTCAGTCACACCCACAACTGCTAGATTAAAAATGTATCAGTATTCACTACTTCGTTCAGTACTAGTAGTGTTATTTCTGTCTAGTAGTGTTATTTCTGTCCGACTTGAGAGCAGAGCACGCTTCTGATTGTCTTGTCGGACTTACGTTTGGGACTTAAGTTTGTCAAATTGTTGCACCAGCCTTGCCTCCATCTCTTCGGTATTACTCATTTTCCTCTATCTCTTGGGGTCTACCATTACAATGATAATGGTATTATGTGCATAGATTGTTTCAGGGCTATTTTAATGAATGCCTCTGCACTCCTCTTGCCCTCATTTTTCTCTGTATATGCTATTTCTCTTACCTCTCTGTCCTGTCTGTAAATATATTTTCCACTAAATCACTCTGTCTGCCGTCCATGCATATAGTCTCATCTCTCGTTTGTGTGTGTCAGGTGGAGGAGGAGCTGTTGGAGCAGGAGTTCTTGGAGCGTTGCTTCCAGGAGATGCTCGAGGAGGAGGACCAGGATTGGTTCATCCCGTCCCGTGACCTCAACAACCAGGGGGTGGGCCAACTCCAGCAGCAACTCAACGGCCTGTCTGTCAATGATCACCACGGCAACCTGGAGGAAGTGGCGGTGAGACCACACACTCTTTTGACCACTTTAAACCTGGCGTCCCTACTTTGGGCATTTAGGGCAAATGCCCTAAATGTGATGCAACGCGTTGTGAAATTGTAGAACTTGTAGTGTCTACTTTTATTATTATCAATCAAAGAAATTGTCAGTCATTTCGTTGTATATTTACGTAACAGGCTTTGTATATTTAAGTCATTTGTCCTATCTGCCTTGTGCAAGTTTTGTTTTCAAAGCTTCAAGGGAATGTCATTTTTATTTATACAGTATGTTCAATGCCAAAAGCACAATTAAATCATTCATTGCAATTATTTGTATGATGATTAATCAACAAAAATGTCATGATTGTGACAGCCCTACTCACTGTCTCTTGTTTTTTCTTTACTTCTTTCCCTCCTACTGTCTGCAGAGGAAGAGCATCTTGAATCCTGAAGCGAAGGAGTTTGTCCCGGGAAAGAAATACTAGGAGACCCCCTCACCCCCATCGGAGCCTCCACACACATCTACATGCGCACGCACGCACACACACACCCACAGACACACACAGCAACTGCAGTTCTCAGAGACTCTGCGGCCTCAACCGCATACACACTTTACACATACAACACACACACACGTGTTAAGCCAATGTCGTGCTGGCGGGCCCAGTTGGGGGGTGGGGGGATTTCTTTCTTTTCTGTCTGTCTCTCTCTCTCTCTTTGGTTCTTTTTGCTTTTTATTTCCTGGTTGTTTCTTGTAAACTGAAGGGGGAGGCGGGAGGGCAGGGTGGTCATAGTACAGGGGTGGTAGGGAGGGTAAAAGCCTACTTTATACTTTGCCATACGACCGTGCTGTTTGCCGGAAATAACAGATTTCCATTTGGAAAAAAGGTCACGTGACGAGAATCTGTCATTTTCTGCAAGCGACGCGGCTGTGCGGTGGCGTGTAAATAAGCTTAAACTCAGCAATTCATTTCACGTCACACTGACGTCCACAGAGTACGGCGGCGCACAAACCGACGTCCCCTCGAACACAGGCAGCTACAGAGGAGCGATGCCGAGACACGTTTCTATCCTATTTTTGGTCTAAAAAAATAAATAAGCTAAGATGTTTTATTTGTGCAGCACTTCATTGCAGAGTGGCGTCAAATAGAATTCAACTCTCATTGGAGGATACTTTATAAAAATAATGGCAGTGAAGTTGGAAAGTGGCTCATTTGTATTTTTTTTTTGTCCCCCAGGGGACTGTTTGTGCCGCTGATACTCTGTAGAAGTCACCGTGCTTCTCTGCTCAGTCAGACCTGTTTAGCGTTTCCTCCCATGAGGTCATAATTAAGTTCTGTGACATCGGAAATATCACCTTTATTCATTTTCTGTGTATCGAGACACGCAGGTTATTATTTTGTACATAGCGTGGCCTGATTCCAATCCAAATAGAAGCTCTCCACAAGTTATTGATTTGTGTAGTGATCTTGAAAAGATCTGGACACATTATTACCATGGGTATTAAGTGGTTATTCCTAATTGATGAGGAAATACCATGGTTTGTATTTTGTTGTCCAGCTTGTGACAGGACGTGCATGATATTTAGATTCTCAGACTCGGACAAAGTGTAGTGTGTGGGCATGGGAAATCATGGAATGGTTTTAACTAAGATAATGTAAAAAAGGCTTTTTCCCTAATTCCAGTCTTAGAATCTGACTTTTTATTTCACAACATATTCCCCCACTTCCATTGGGATTTATGGGGCGAATGAACGAGTGTGGCAACAGAGTATTTGGTTTGGAACAGACCCATCTTGTCTCTTTCTGTCATAGTGACATTGTCCTGCATCAGATCATGTGTCCCTATCCAAATCAGGTTCTCCAATAGCCTCTTCTGTTTTTTTTTGTTTTTTTGCTTTCTTTATCTTTCTTCTGTATTGCTTTTTTTTTTTCTTTTTTGAGAGGACGAGGTGTTTTGTGTCTCTACTGGGTTGCCATAGCCTGTGGCGTCCATTCAGTCCAGTACAGTCGTGGTCGATAACACACAACCACGACAGTATTGCCTCCGAAAGGTTCCTTCTCCTTGTCCAGAAGCCGTAGATTGATCTTTTTTAGAAAGTTCACTGAAATCTCTTCTGAAGTGACTTTGCCTCAAGCAAATCATCTCTGTCCCATTCTGAACCAATAGGACAAAGGATGTGTTGGTGTACTGTTGCTTTTTGGGATATTTTCAGCGCACGGCGTTGTCTCATGCTTAAATGAAATGGCAGACCTACAAAGCTCACAACACGTCGAATCCGCGGCGCGCTGTGAACTTGTAGGTCGGCTATTTTCAATGCGCGATACCGTCGTGCGACAAAGTATGAATCAGGCTTAAGGCTTAAGAAGCAGCCATTTTCACCATTCAGGCTTTACCTCGGTATTAAAGTGTTCGCTTTAGCACTAGAGAAGCTTGAGTCAAAATCTTTTCAGATCTGCTTTCTGTGTATGAAGGGGACACATTAATGTGGGGGCCGGGCGTTTGGACCACAGCTGATGAAAGGCACCCTGGTGAAGCCAATAGGAATGTCCGCCAGGTGGATTGTGCAACATGAAATCATTTTTGGTGATTTTTGCTTGAGTTAGATGACGAAGGTCGTTTAAAAACAAAAGAGGTCCAGAAGACACAAAAATAACAAATTTCCATTCAAAGAAAAAATGGATGAAAAAAAAGATGAATAAAGATATTAAAGGCAAATGTTTTGTAATTGCATTCTGTTACACATATCAGACATGACGGATAGAAGATTACACCACAGCTGTTCCTGTTATCAACACGGGTGATGTTACTTATTGCTAGCCTTTACTGACACACTGGGTCATCAGGAAAATGTCAGTACAGACTTGACCAAATTGATATTGTTTGGATATTTGCCAGATGTATAACTATGGTGGTGTGACTCATTTAGCTGTACTCTAGGGCAGGGGTTCTCAAAGTGGGTGCCGCAGAATACTTTGATCGTTTTGGGAATTTATCAATATCACTTCAGTTTAACCACTTAGACCCTCTATACTTAGTAAAAACGGACCTGAGTTGCACTGTACTTGGTGCGTTATTTTCCCCATCTACCTAAATCTCTTTGTGAGCTTGTAGATCTGCTCTTTTTGGTGAATGTTCCCCCCAGAATATGGATTCTGGTGTAATCAAGTATAAAGTTATTTTCAATCTGTCTTAATGGAAAAGGATATTCTCTTAAATTTCCTTATGACATACTGTATCTTAGGAAAGATTTGCGTATTTACATATCGCAAAATCACAAATATAAGGTGCTATAAAGTTACAATGTAATTCAGGGGTGCCTTGAGCCAAAAACGTTTGAGAACCACTGCCCTAGGGGACTGTCCATACTGCCATCCATAGAAGGCTTTACTATTCATGTCAGCTTCTATACTGGTATCAATGTGGTTGAATAAGCAAAGAGATGTGCAAGTCTTAACATGTATGAGTGCCTTTTTAACATCAGTGATTGGACGTCTGTTCAATAATGGTTTCTGGTTTTGCATTTACAAGCTACTAGTGCAGTGCCCGTTCTGGGTGTGATATGAGAACACGCGTCTCATCTGACATGGCCAGTCGGTTTCTTTTCACCTGATAGGAGCTTCACCATGATGACGTAATGTGTGTTTGTGTGCACATGTGTGTTTGTCTATAAGCGATTGAGGGATAAAGTAGATACTAGAATGTTGAGCTGCTTCACACACATTTGGGGAGGTGCAAAAGGCCAGCAGTGTGGTGGTGGCACTTTACACTCTCTCTGCAGCTTCCATCTTTTCAGTACAAATTAGTAATATCTCTCACCTCTGTAACTATTGTGGGGGTTTCTTCCATAGGACTGGTTCAATGACCCCATCTGGAACAATGATTCTCTGCACTCTGGGTAAAACTCCATATAACAATTAGACCCACGTTTGAGGTGCTTACAGTACAATAATCTGCACACGTCTACCTTTCTGGAAAGGCCCCCTTTGGTGTGTTTGACTATCTGGTGTTGAGGAAGGCAAATGAGCATATCAACGTGACTGATTGAATATGGTGCTGTATTTAGCTTATATCCAATCCAAATTGCCTTCAGAGGTCAATATGGACTATGCATACCTGCCAAAACACTCAACAATGGATATATTTATTTCAGACATGGTTGGATAATGCTAAGACAATGCTAAGAAGGAATTTCACTTCAGAACCTTGACTATGATGTTTCGTGGACGACATAGTGATATGTAGTGAGACGAGGGAACAGGTTGAATCGAGTCTGGAAAGGTGGAGGCATGCACTAGAGAGAAGAGGAATGAAAGTCAGGAGTAAGAGGACAGTGGAACAGTAAGTATACAAGGAGGAGAGCAGAGGTGAAGGAGTTTATATTCCTGGCTGGGGTGAACTATCCAAAGTAATGGGGAGTGTGGAAGAGAGTGCAGGCAAGGTGGAACGGATGTAGGAAAGTGTCAGGGGGGATTTGTGACAGAAGTACCAGCAAGAGTGAGAGGGAAGATGTATAAGATAGTTGTGAGGTAGTGAGACCAGCCATGCTGCACAGCATGGAAATGGTAGCACTAACGAAAAGACTGGAGGGGAGCTGGAGATGGCAGAATTGAGGATGCTACGGCTCCCATTAGGAGTGACAAGGAAGGACCAGATCAAAAGTGATTACATTAGAGGATCAGCAGAAGTTAGAAGGTTTGGGGATAAAACAAGAGAGGTGAGGTTGAGATGATGTGCAGATGAGGGATGGGGGGTACAATGGGAGAAGGACGCTGAAGATGGAGCTGCCAGGCAAGAGGAGAAGAGGATGGCCAAAGCGGAGGTTTATGGATGCGGTGAAAGAGAACATGCAAGGTGGCTGATCTGCATACTGACATATCTTATTTATCTCATTTACATTTACACATGGTATTTATCTGTGACCTCAATGTGTATGTGTTTTTATCAAATATATAGGCTAATGTAGGTGTAGGACATTAATAATAAGATGCATAACATAACAAGAAGGAAAGAACCACAATGGGACCACTTCACTTAAATTAAATGTTTCTTATGGCCACGAGAGGGCGCGGTTTGACCAAATAAGTTGTGAACGCCACATCACCAGTTGTAGGAACCAAACACCCATGAAAGAGAGGACGAAACATAGATGGTCAGTCACCACATAGCAGGCAGGCTCGTTGGTCTAGGGGTATGATTCTCGCTTAGGGTGCGAGAGGTCCCGGGTTCAAATCCCGGACGAGCCCTACTTTTAATCAACTACCCGCAGCGTAGTGCTCCTTGAGAAAGGTGATAAAGGTCACGTTATAAATAGCTGGGCTTACAGGGTTTCTGAGAAAATGTTACAGAAGTCAAGACATAGACATGCATGCAGGCATGAAGCAGAGCCACAAATGCTCCCAATCCCCAACATATTTTGAGGTAGCACACATTACATTTGACAGATGAAATTGTCTGTATTACTCCATTTCATTATCAAATGAAATGATATAACAATTAAGCAAAACTTCTTTTTTTTTAAATAAAAACACTAAATTAAAAAAATCCACACCTGTTCAATACATAGTTTCAGGCTCACAGAACATTCACCAAACCTGTGACCTTTACTCTCTAGGTAGTTAACAGGCTACATGGAAGTGGCTCAAACATTTGCTTTTCTCTATACATTAACCTGTGACCACTAGGGGGTACTGTTTGATCGGATCAGTTCTGCAGCCAACCACAATCATGTGAATAACATGGAGGAATAGACAAGGGGGTAAAATGAGGTGAGACAAGGAAAAGAGGAGAAGAGAGCACATGAAACAAAACAGAGGGAAGAAGACAGAACATTTTATTAAAAAGCTAAAGAGATGTACGGTTACTTTGTCTTGAACAGCTACTAGTATCAAATCAATAACAAATCATCATCATCAGTCAACATATCCAAGCATATATATATAGTCTTCACCTGGTTCAAGAGTTGAAAGTTTGGGCCCACAGGAGACCTGAATGTTGCTTTCTGGTGTGCAGTTGCAGTGGTGGAAGAAGTACTGACATTTTTTACTTGAGTAAGAGTTCAAAAGTATTGGCATCACAGTACCAAAAGTAAAAGTACTCATTATGCAATACGTCCCATCTCACAAGTTTGTCATGTATACAATCTTTTGAAAATAGCCAAAGTATATACATGGTTGAAGTGGTTAATCAAAAGTTTTGTAATAATATTCAAACTCTTCAAAGTAACTAGTAACTAAAGTTTTCATATAATTGTAGTGGAGTGAAAAGTACAATATTTGTACACACTTACAGGATCGTGTCCAACACATTGACTGTGTGTATGTCGTGGTGCTGATGAATACATTTGTCCATAAGGACCTCTGGTTTGGTATGGTGGCATTGGTGGTGGCATGTTGAATGACTGTGGTGGTGGATGCATCAGCTGTCTAAGCAATGAAAACCCATCTGCAATATTGCCAGTCTGTCAATATTATTAGTTAACTGACTGACATTTTTAGAAGCTCGCTTCTCTGATGCCCCATCATGTCCAGCATTCTCCTCTTCATCTTGAGCTCTTCTTCGGCTACATTCAGCACCTGTGTCTCAGATGGAAGCCTTCTTTTAAGTTGGTTCTGTCTGTATCCATCGAGCCTTGGAATAAATAGATCCAAATAAATTGTTAAAGCTGGCTTAAATGCAAAAGTTAAACAACATACAGTAGACCAAGGACATCATATCAAACACTCATTTTACAATATACATTGAGTAGAGCTCGTCTTTCCTTGACCACTGAGGGGGTCAGACAGCTACCATCAGACTCTTGCTGTCCAGAAGCATCTGACGCTTCCATGGGTGTAGGTGAAGATGAATCTCTCCTCTGTGAAGCAGATGGATCCACGCAGTGATGATGAGAAGCAGTGGTGGAAAGTAACTAAGTACACATACTCAAGTACTGTACTTAAGTACACTTTTTGAGTATTTTTTACTTTACTGGAGTATTTCCATTTCCAATATTCAATACTTTTACTTCCACTCCACTACATCTCAGAGGCAAATAATCTATTGTACTTTTACTCCACTACAATTATTTGAAAACATTAGTTACTATGTAGATTTTGATTACAAAACATGCATTAACCACTTTAACTTTTGTGAGCTTGTAGATCTGCTATTTTCAAAAGATTTGTATACATATTGAACTTGTGAAATGGGACATTCTGCATAAAGAGTACTTTTACTTATTAATAAACTCTTGATCTAAGTGTTGCCAGGTCTTCTTATTATAAGCAACTTTGGGCTTGTTTTTATGTAAAGTCCAGCAAGTCCCCCCTCGAGTCATGTGGATGTAAGTAAGTTGCTTCTTTTGGGCTTGTTTTCACAGAACCAGTTGCTTATTTCACTCACAGAATCTGGCAACGCTGCTTAATATCCGGCGAAAGAACACCTGTGCGTGTGCGAGCCTGAAACAGACACATTCATTCGTGATAAAGTGACTCGTTACTTAATAACGACTTTTGCTCTTCTTAAATTTCATCACTTCTTTCATCTCAGCAACACAGAGAGAGGATGGACGAAACAACGCCGGACTCCTTGAATTGCAATTCATGTGGAAGTCCCTACATTTTACCTGGTAAAACCTCGACTTTTCCTTTTAGTTTAGTTCATTCAATTGGCCTGAAACATGACTGTCTAATTTACACCTGGTGTTTGCACTTTCTCCATTTTACAATCCATACATCTACATAAACGTTCAGATTTCAAATATAAAGTGCTTACCTTATGTCTCTTGGCCACGAATTTTACAATTCTACGGTACTTCTGAGGGCCCGTAGGCCCCATACAGAATTGTTACACCCGTGGCCATGTCGTCATTACATCACCACGTGTATTTGCTGCGATGTTTTGCTAAAACAATCCCAGTCAATGGCGAATGAGTCAAAACTTTTCGTGCCATGGACGCCCAAATTGATATGTATTTGGCCCGCGGATCCCCCATCAAGTTCAAGATTATTCAAAATGTCAAGATTTTTCTAAAATAGCAGATGTACAAGTTCGCAGCACGGCACGAAGTGATGCGTTGTGAGCTTGTAGATCAGGGGTCTTCAACAGGGGGTCCTCAGAGTTACTACAGGGGGTCCGCCAAATCTTTGTGTGATATGTTTTTTTTTTTATATCTTAACCACTTGAACCCTAGCATCCCTTTTTCTGAGGAAAACTTTAGCCAAAAAATAGCCGATCTACAAGCTTGTAGATCTGCTATTTTTTGGCAAAGAGGTTTGGTGTAGAGGGGAAAAAAGAGCAGACCAAGTAAACGAAAAAAAGATTTAATCTGAAACACAGTTTTTTACAATATAGAGATGGTCCCTGCTTCATCTCTGTCTCGACTAGGGGGTCCCTGGCCTGAAAACGTTGAAGACCCCTGTTGTAGATGATAGATCTGCTTCTACACTTTAAAACAAGAATACGTTTTCATTTACCGTAGGGAAAACTAAAAGTACTCAAATGTTTTACTTGAAGTATCAATACAATACTGCAATGTAGAAATAGCCTACTCTGTTACAAGTACAAGTCCACGTTTTGGTGTTGTCTTGCAGAAGAGGTCGAGGATAAAGCTCTGGCCAGCTTCCCCCTGCAGTTGCTGTGTGGACACATCTTCTGCCAGGCCTGTCTCAACTCCATGGTGGAGGTGAAGAACATCATCGTGTGTCCAGATTGTAAGGTAGTAAACAGCAACCACATCATTTATGAGCCGGGGTCATCGCTCGACATCGCCATGCTGGCTTGTTGTGGTGGACATTTTTTCAAATTTTGCAATGGACATTCAAAATGAGTAGACAAACGCATAAAGAGCTAGCCCTAAATGACCATTACAGGTCTTTGAACCCAATGGACCCGTAGGGTCCTATTTGGTTCCGTTTGTACGCTCAGAGTTCCTTGAAAATAAGACGTTTAAGAACCACTATTTGGTTCCATTTGTACGCTCAGAGTTCCTTGAAAATAAGACGTTTAAGAACCACTGTACCTGTACTGTGGACTCCTAATGTGTCATAGTAAATCAGTGTCATACATATTCTGAAGAAAACCTGGAGAATGACATTCAGTAATTTAATTGGGTCTTATGATTAAAATAAGAACATTATGTTTAATGTAAAAAAAACAAATCTAAAATGTGCCACGTACAAGGACAAGTCTTGCGATGGACACATTTGTCCATGTACAGATATATTGATGACCCCTGTTTATGAGCCACGTAATTATTTATTAAAATAAAAGTAGAGAGATCCCAATCCAAGCCCTGGTGTGTTGTTGGGATATGACACAACATACCTTATACCTTGTGTCAAATTTTGGTCTTGTTATGTGAGATTCTTCCCAGGTTTTCTCAAATGGCTAAAATGGCAGATCTACAAGCTCACAGCGTTGCTGTGTGAAGCATTGTGAGCTGGTAGATAAGCTATTTCCACTGAATGTTCACCCCAGGGTAGAGCTGCTAATGGTTAATGTGACCGTATATTGCCTTGGTGGGAAATTGATGCTACCCTATTTTTTTCCTTTTACAGGTTGAATCAGACCTTCCTGTTGACGGCGTGGGTGGGTTAGAAATAGACTCCAGAGTGGTTGGCCTCATGTACACCACCAAAATGAACAAGAAGAGAAGGTATCATGTAAAACTGTGGTTATCAACCTTTTCAGGTCGCGCCCGCGACCCCCCCCCCCCCCCCAAAAATCATATTTGAACTGCGGACCCCCCACCCTGACAAGCACTTGGAATTGTAGGCGTTAAGGCATTTAGTTTGGTTCCACAGATATGTTTTTGCCTATTTCTTATATTATTTGACAATGTTTGACCAGTTTTTATAGTAGTTTGTTGATTACTTTTGATGCAGTAATGGTCTTATTGAGGTATTGTAAATGTCTTAAGTCCTTAAATTGTGAATCTCTTACAACTACATACATCTGAAGGACATGCAATAAATATAAACATTTTTTTTATAGAAGAGTGCTGCCTGGATACACGTAAAGCATTTGGTGAAAAACAAGAAGTGGATGGGAGGTTCTTTTGAGTAGGGCGGAATACATTAAGAAAAGCTAAAAAACCAAGGCACTCTGCCAGAATTAGAGTTAAAATGATTTTATTAATTTGGCTTTTAATTTGGCATGTGCAAGGCTGAATCCAACCTGAGACTCTTTGCTGCATTAGTCCAGGGGCCAAGCAATATTTTGGTACCACCTAAGGTGACCGTAAAGTTTTTGTATTTTTGTCTTCCTACATGTGTCTAGTTTATATTTTGGTATGATAACCCTTCCAATCTTGTAGCTTAATGGCAGTTATCACTACCTACCGGCTAATGTATCCAGTAGGAGACACAAAGTAGAATCTTTGTGTCTCCTACCGGAAATACACCCGGGCATCAAATTATTGCGACAAAAAACAAAATATATCCATGTATTCAAGGCTTCATGGGGTGTGCAATTGATAGAAAATAAGTCATTTTTTGGGTGAACTCCTCCTTTAAGTTTCCCAGGGGGACTCTCTACCCATTCAGCTATGACCACCCTAGACCGAAGGAGGGTCAACTTTTACAAGCTTATGGAAAGCAGTCTTTTTGCAAACACCAAAAATCTGAGAAGTTATCAATTGCACACCTCATGAAGCCTTGAATACATGGATATATTTTGTTTTTTGTCGCAATAATTTGATGCCCGGGTGTATTTCCGGTAGGAGACACAAAGATTCTACTTTGTGTCTCCTACCGGATACATTAGCCGGTAGGTAGTGATAACTGCCATTAAGCTACAAGATTGGAAGGGTTATCATACCAAAATATAAACTAGAGACATGTAGGAAGACAAAAATACAAAAACTTTACGGTCACCTTAGGTGGTACCAATTTGTGAAAATATCAGTGTTGGCCCCTGGACTACATGTCCTTCCTCATCTCTCTCTCCTTGTTTTCTGTCTCTCTCACTGTAACTATCTAAATAAAGAATGCCAAAAATATATCTTTATTAAACCTTTCAAAGTTTGAAACCTTGTTTGGTCGATCATATCTGTTACTGTGCTAGTAGCTTTTCCATAAATGGAAAGCCTGTCCATTTGACTTTTTTAACCACATGAACCCTATTCGTGGGCAAACATTTGGTGAAAACAGTCACTCTACAAGCTCACAACTCTTGTAGATCGGCTATTTTCAGCAGAGAGATTTGTAGAGGGGGAAAAAATAAGTAAACTTATAAAGTATAGAGCCCTGGGGGACACCTAAGTGTATATTATTTTAAGTGGTTAAACATATTTGTGAAATGTAGCATGCCATCCCTTGTTGAAGACCCCAAATGGCAACTTTGGTAAAGAGAGCAGACCCATAATGCTCCCGGTTGACCATCTGTAGAGAAATGTTTGATATAGACTCTCTAGAGCAACAAACAGTAGTCATCATTGCGTGCTGCCAGTCAAGTGACAATGAAGTTAGAGTCAAACTTGGCAGAGACATTTGGCACATTTCACTTGGGACACCCACAAAACTAGCTGTGCCGCTCTCATCCCACAAATGCATGTTCATTACAATTCTGAGGCTAACTTTCAGCGAAAATGGCAGATCTACAAGATCACGACAGGTTGCAGCGGAAAAGCATTGTGAGCTTGTAGATCGGCTATTGTGTTTTTTTGATGTAGAGGCTCATGGTAAAAAGGAGTGAGCCCCCGGTCAACGAATTATATGGTTTATGTGCTTAAAAGGAAATGGACAAGGCTTTCAATAATATAAGATGCAACACTATTTAGCACCGTAACAGGTTCCAAATTTCGTCCATGGTTTTATATAACTTACGTATATCAAAGGGCTTTTTGCAACATTGTTGCAGGGTACTGGTTGTATTAAAAGATCCATATGGCTGCTATAACCAACCTTTTTGGCTACTGACAAGTCAACATCGGATTTTCAATATAGGCCAATAACGGGTAACAAGCCAATCATGGTCTAATCTCTGTACTGTATATAACATTATTATGGAATTTACAAACAAAATGTGATATGCCATTAATGTATAAAACAGAGTTTTGGTTTTGAATATGTCTCAGAATGCAAGTTGCATTTCAGTTTGAGTATACAATTTGAATCATAAGTGTATTTCCATTGTAAGGCCTTATCAGTTTTGTTGTGTTGTAATTACAGTAGTGGGTGTGGAAGCAGACGCCTCCGCCATGTCCGTTCCCCTCCAGAGAAGGAGTGCAATGTCATTGCAGAGGAGCCAGACAAACGGGTAAATAATCAGAAGTCTAGGCCTGAATTTGGTTCCATGAATCCAAGTACCCTTTACCCTTCTACAACAATTAGTTTGGACAGCTGCAAGATGATACCATAGCTAGCATATCGTCGCTGTCTGGCGGGAACCAGCTAACCCCATTTTCAGCTTTTTTTTTTCATAAATCAACACTATTGAACACTCTTTACACCGGGAAAAAAAAAAAAAAAAAAAAAGAACTGTCCGTCAAACCACGTAACTCCTCTCCCTGCTGCCATTCCACAGAACAGCACAGTGAGCGAACACAGATCTACTGCGGAGCAGCTGATAAACAAACTGTAACGACGCAGGGTTTTTACCTCCGTAGTCTGTTAAAACTATGCACCTGTTTATCAAGCACTGACGCTAATGTTATGAAAGCAAGTAATTATATTTCTAAAATCTATGAAGTGTTTAATGAGGAGAGGAATATATGACAAGAAAGGAGTTCATAGCATTTCTCTCGCTAGTTCTACTGAAACTCCAACTCTGTGAAACCCTCTTTGCAGAAGTTATTGTAATATTTAAAGTCCTGTTTAATATTGTAGGCCTATATAATAAGTGTCATGAAGCATCAGGGCATTCATTCACATGGTGTGACGCATTGTGAGCTTGGAGATCCATAGTCAGCTTAGCCCCAGCCCCCATTTGAAACCTCTCTCTCCGCTGCGATTGGAGCTGTTGTCAGGCGTCGGCTGTTCGGACAAAAGTGGCGATAATATAATGATACATGCAAGTATCTGACAAAATATAAAGTCACTATACCAACTTTGATGAGGCAGTATTGCTATGTTTTAAAAAATATAAGGTTTTCTTAATTTCCTGAGAAACTTAGATTTAGTTTTTTCATTTCCTGAAAAATTCGCGTTTTGGAGTTAGCTGATTGTGGCCGGACAGCAGAGATATGATACTTTGAATGAATGATGACATGCAGTCATATACAGAAAGATGACTGGCGTCATGACGAAGTCTCGCGAGGAGTGGATGTGATTTCACCCCACGTTGGTCTGTTTAGCACAGGGGTTCTCAACCTTTTCAGGCCGCGACCCCCAAAATAATGATATTATTTCCTGCGACCCCCCACGTGCACGCGCGCAGTCCCGTTCGCGCGCGCGAAGGTTATTTAATTATAATAGGTTATTTGATAATTGTTTATTATCAAAACATTTTCGCAAAAAGTGGGTAAATTGAGTAAATTAACTGATAAAACATGAATTAATGATAACATAAAAAAATATATATTTTTTTTTTCAAATTCACCAAAATATCTGGCGACCCCCCCCCCAAATTATTTGGTGACCCCCACTGGTTTAGCAGACTGGCGGCTAGTGTGGGACAACCAAGGCATGGATGTGTGTGTAATGACAACCTAATAACAGATTAATGAAAAAAAAATGTGACCGCAACAAATAGCATAAGTAGCGATATGCTTATGGGCTCTGCTCTATGCTATCCCCCATAGCATATAGAGCGTCGCAGTTCCCGCCCACTTCCAGTTGCCGGAAGTAAATACTCAATGCATTTTTCCCATTGACTTTTCCGAAAACATTTATATAAATTAATTTAAGCCTAGAATCAAGCTATCCAGGATCCTGGTGAATCATGACCATAAAACGTTTGATTCTGTGAAAAAACTTTTTTGAAAACGGCAAAACAAAGGGTATTTATTAAACATAGTATATCATATCATTAAATATAAAATTTAAAAAATCACAGAAAAAAAGGTTTTATGGTCATGATTCACCAGAATCCTGGATGGCTTGATTCTAGGCTTAAATTCATTGATATAAATATTTTTGGAAAAGTCAATGGGAAAAATGCATTGAGTATTTACTTCCGGCACCCGGATTCTGCGCAACTGCGATGCTCTATAGCAGAGTCTATAAGCATATCGCTACTTATGCTGGGTTAGCCTACTTAAAGTATGCGGTTTGCTGCTGGGAAACTGGATGACGGGGGCAATTCTGCAAATAGACCCCATGACCAGTCATTTGGGATCAATATAAGTAAGGAAAAAAGGCTACATGTTGTTTTAGTCCAGACTTGTCCTTTAAAGGCTGTCCACACCAAGCACAATAACTAACAATAATTAGTTGTGGTTAGGTTTGTGATCTGTTAGGATTTTAATGATTCCGGTTCCTCAGCGATTCGATTCCCTCTTAAAGGTCTGATTCGTTAACGGTTCCCTTTAACGATTCCGATATATTTAAAGCCAGCGGGTGCCCCAGAGAAAGTTTTTTTAAAACGACATATTTAGTGTTTGGTGTGGACGGTTCATTGGCCTTGTTGTTAAAGTATTTTTGTGTGTTTCATTTAGACATTTGAAGTGAAGAAGATAGAGAAGGCCGTGGATGAAGCACTGGCCCAGGGTTTGGAGAATATGTCCCAGCTGGGGCACATCCACCAGGTGAGAGAGGGAGGGCACTAGTAGGGCTGGGCCATATGGACAAAATCAAACACTTATGTTTGACCAAATACCCCCATCGATATTGTGAGATGAATTCAATTGACAGTTATTTTGTCATGGAAAAAGCAGTGAAAACACTGTGGCAGTTAAAATGGATCAAATGAATTAGAATAATGTTTCATGATTTATTGGGCATAGTTCCGGGTCCAGATAAGTCTGGAGTCCGGTCTGCGGTCCACCTATTAGTGATCTGTTAATTGTGTGTAGAGCTAAGGGGGCCTCAAATAAAGAAAACTGCAGAAATAGGCATCATAAAATGGATAAAAACATGAATACTCTGCTCAACCTATACAAAATCTATAGTTCAACCTAAGAGCCAAATGACTAATTTGTCGACTCCACTATGGGTGGTCTACCCTACATGACAGCGTGAAAAATGTTCTGTTCAAGCGTGGAATAGGCAATTGACATTTTGTGTGCTGTGCATTGTACTTTTACATTTGCCCTTTCTTTAGACTCTGCTGACCGGCCGGAAGGCACAGGTGACCAGGGAGAAATCACGGCTGCTGATGGAGATCGATGAAGTTATCGAGAAGGCCAAACATGTTGTCTCAAAGAGGTACAGTACAATATGATGGGACATTTGTAATCTACAACCTACGATTCAGGACTTTTATGGCCAAATGTAAAGTGGGCTGTTATCACCACCATTAGGTTGATAAAAAAATAAAAATTGTGATACACTGTCATTGTCTTGGAACCCAGGAAGATTAGCTGATGTTACGGCGTCAGTTAATGGGGAGCCGTATAAATAAACAAATAAACACTGATCGGTGTTGTAGTTTGTAAGTTAGGCCACACACAGAGAGGCGAACTGCCATTCTGGTCTAGCAGAGATAAAAAGTGGTATGGAGCTCGATGAAGAAATCTATGTGAAGGCATGTAATTCCTCTGCCAACAGGAAGGATGCGCTGGTGTCTGACGTGGCCAACATGGAGGCTTTTTTTGTCTCCAGCAACAAGGAGGTGTGCCTGGTAGAGAAAAGGATGAAAGACCTGGAGCTTGCCATGCAGAAAGCCAGACAGGTGCGACGCTGCCCTGCCCTGGAGAACTACTGCAACCTGGAAACGGTATGCAATGCTGCTTTGTCTTGAACTGAATTAGACATGGTATAACTGCATAATCAATAGTAATAGCAGTTGTAGTTGTAACCGAGCTACCGATGGCGTTGATTTGACAATAATGGTAATACACTTTGCACTTTTCATTACATAAAATGCTCAGTGCTGCATCAATGCTGTGTACAGAACAACCTTTTTGGTAGGTAGCCAATGTATCTCTTCTGGTTATTTCAGTTTGACTGGTAGAAAATAAGATGTTTTTGGGAGATGATGGCCTGTAAACAAAATGGGTCTGCAGTGCACACATACTTTCACTACTCTCACTATGATTGATAGATGATTGATTGATTTTGCACGTGTCTCCCAGGTTTTGGAGATTTTGCAGACACCAGTGGATGTCCAGTCTGTTGATATGACCTGTATTACTATGGACTGTGGGCTGAGGTGAGTCATTAGAGATCATGAGAATTGTTGAGAGAAGCTGGGTTTACACGTAGCCTAATATTCCAGTTCCAGTCTGTTTAAAAGCCCAAACAGTTCCTTGTAAACACCTCAGTCGGAATGAATCGGTTGCAGAGGGGTGCTTTAAACCTTTTCACAAATTGATCAAAATGAAAATGTACCATGTAAAGACTTAACCTGATCTGCTGCCTTCTTTCTGCGCATGCTCCTTAGTCCCTACCCATTTATTTACCCAGTTTATATATTTTTCCTATGGGATTCATGTGTTTCATGTTACCATTTATCCAAAAATACATTTATCTGGTTCTAAGCAACACAGAAGGGGGGACCTTTTTCTTATTTCCAAACATCTCTAAGGTATATTAATGATATAGTTTAATCCTTTTATATTCAAATTGGCTTAAGACGCCACGCTCATGTCACCATGCCATAACCATATAAGGAGTTACCAATGCAGCTACGCCGAAATATGTGTGTGTTGTCTAACCTCAATGTATCGTCATAGCATCAGGCGCAAACAAATCAGTCTGCTCCCTAGCCTCGCGTGGCTACACAATATCACACGACACACTGCGTGGATATTAGTCTGGTCCCTATCAACAATAGATTTTTTTCCAAGGGGCGGTTACAAAAAGATCCAAGCGGACTCTATTGGTTAGACCTAAACCAATCAGAGCAGTGCTTCCTTGTACGAACCAATCAGAGCAGTGCTTCCTTGTACGTCATTAGCCTGGGCAGCATTCCTTTTCGGGTATATGATCCGGTCGGAAAAAAAAAGAAAAGCGACCGGATCGCGACAAACCGGAAAGACGTCTCACCCCAAAATAGGTCCGTCCCCAAAATCCTTGATACGGCGTAGTTTAGCTTATTTTTTAAATATAAATGTGAGTGTACTTTCCAGAGACTATTTAGCGTCTGTATTATCCATATTATCCCACGGGGAAATTCTATTCCATTTAAATAGGGATTGGGGAACCAAAACAAAGCGGCACCGCAAAACCGGATCGCGACAAAACCGGAAAGAGGATGCTTTTTTTTTTTTTTTTTTCAGTAGGCGTGGTCTAGACCGGATCATATGGGCCTTCAGTAACGAATACCAGGCTTTCCTCCGAGGTGGAAAGACTGGTGATGCGAGGTTAGTACGTCATTGCTCCAAATAAGGTGATAAGCCCGCCCACATTTGGATACTGGGCCCTGGTTGGTTCCACACAACTGTGGAGGGAGAGAAATGAAATCTCTATGGAGGGGGGCCAGACCTAATCTGCCGAGGGCTAAAGTGCGATGCAATTTTGCAAAGGCAGATTCGTCTGGAACCAGGCTATCGGCTCCCTATATGGGCACAAAAGGGGGCATGCCCATATATGGGCATATGCACACACACACACACACCGTTCATACATGTGCGTGTGTGTTCCAGTTGTGTACTCCAAGCAGACAACCTGAGCAAGTGTGTGAAGATCAATGCAGGCGAACCCAAGCTGTGAGTTCCCAAAACATACATTAATATTGGTTCATCACTTATTAGCTGGTGGGTCAATAGAACTGTTTAGGACAAAATCGTTGTCTGTGCAAACATGCATGCACTAACACTTCTGCTCTATGCTATTTGTGAATTAATTTCTCATTAAATCCTTTGTCAGTTTTGTTATATAATTATTAGACATTACCTTAATGACTGATTTATACATTCAATAAAACGCATCCTATGTTTTTGGAATGAAGTCCTCTCACTGTTCCTTTTCAGTTTGTCAGAAGAGCAAGCTCCCAGGCAGCAGGAAGCCTCCTGCAGAAAGTCCTCATGGCGCAACCAACCCCCTCCCCGCTACAGAGAACTTGCGGGCCCCCAGCAGAAGGCAGACCACCCCAGGCGGAGGACTGGGAGAGAGGGTCATTGTTCCACCCAAAGCCCAACACCTCGCCGCAAGCTCAGCCTCACTCTGCAGCATGGTCCTGCTGACACTGGGCCAGACGAATCTGCCACAGCTAAAAAAATAGCAGTCTGGCCATGCCAGGCTGGGCCAGATGTTATTGTGGAGGAGCTTATTGAGGAGGATGAGGAGATGGAGGAGGAAGGTGCAGTAGAGGGAGGGGGAAATTGGGAGTGTTTGTATGCGAGAAGGAGAAAAGGGAGGGGGTGTGATGGGTTATTATAGTTTTGAATGTTTTATTATTTTTTTTAAACTTTCTTTTCTTTAGTTTTTTTCAGTTTATTTTTTTTAAGTGTTTGCTAGTTTTCCTTTTTTTCCTTTAAGGCTTAGTTTTAGTTTTTCGCCCCCCTGAAGGACCGGCGGTCCAAGACATGGATATGGTCAGTAGGTAGTTTATGAAATAGTTTGCTGGTGTTAATGTTTTAATTACATTTAGTTGACATTTGGAAGCTTTCAGCTATCTGAATGGCACTGGTAAAGAGTACATTGCAGTAGGAGAAGGATATGACCTGAAAGTTACAATATTGCAAGGTGCATGGTTCCTTTGGGTGATGTTTACATATGTTTTGCATATTTGCATCACATTTATGTAATGGAGCTGGTGTGCAATGGCCTTAAGGATGATATGAGCTCAAATGTATGTCTTTAATTTCCTCCAGATTCTTCTCGTTTGGCTAGACGTGAAGATGTGAAAGGTAAGAGCAAGAACTCTGATCATGTATAAGACCTTTTTGGGCTGGTTTATGAAGCGGGTCTTCATGGTTGTGTTTCCATCATAAAAATGAATATACTCCCTCAAATAAATGTCTTATTCTCTATGTTACCTCTTTCCCCTCCATCAATTTTTTTCAAGGATCTTGATTCTATGTTTAGGAAATGTATTTGGAGTGGGAAAACTCCTAGGATCAGCTTTTACACCCTTTCTCGTAATAAAAAAACCCTGGTGGCCTCTCCCTACCTAACTTTAAATATTATTATTGGGCGATCCAAGTGAGAGCGATCAATACCTGGCTGGACTCCTCATCAGATACATCTTGGCGAGTGTTAGAAAATGCTTTATCCTCCATCTTGGCGAGTGTTAGAAAATGCTTTATCCTCTCCAATCAGGATTCAGGACCTACCTTTTAATTGCGTATGGGCCCAATCATTGCCAATACACTATCCATCTGACGCTACATAATGAAACAGTTGTCAATCAATTGTAATTTCCATGTGCTCTCTCCCATTTGGCACAATAATGCTCTTCTTTCAGGATCTATACCGTTTTCTTTCCCACAATGGTCAGAAAAAGTTCTAGGCGATATTATTTTTAACAATCAATGTCTCCGGTCTTTTCAGGACTTGAAGGATGATTATTCTCTTCCAGGCTCCTCATGGTTCTTCTATCTTAAGCTTCGCACTAGTCTCAGAACTTGGGGGGATGCAGCTTTACCCCAACACCCTTTGGTACCAATTGTTACAACCAAGATCAAAATAGAATCCTCAATATAGGATTAACTTATTTCTGTTAATACTAAACCACTCTTAGTTACAAATAGTTGGGAAAGGATCTTCCAGTCTTTGATTGGAATTGGCCTTCTGTTTGGAATATTATCAGAATATTATCTTCTCATCTCAAAATAAAGCTCACCAGATAGTTCATTATAAATGTATACATAAATTCTACTTTACGCCTGAGCGTAGATTTAAATGTAAATTGGTAGATTCTGATTAATGTACTATTTGTTCTTCTGTTAAAGGAGACTATTTACATATGTTTTGGTATTGCCCCTCTATTAAATGTCTTTGGATTAAGGAGGTCGTTGTAACTATTATTGGTAAAGCTCTTCCCAGCTGCCCTGCCCTTTTTCTTATTTGGTTATAACCCAAACATTTCAGGACAAGACAAACGCATACTATTAGCCGCCTCAACTGCCGCTAAGAAAACAATTATCAAAAACTGGTTTGAACTGGTTAAAATAATTCGCCTTTTTAAAAACATTTTCAAATAGTTCAACTAGCCGATCTACATAGACATGTTGTAAGCTTGTAGATTGACTATTTGAACTATTTGAAAATGTTTTTAAAAATAGTAAAACATTGCAAAGAAGTTTAGGGCTAATGAGTAAGGCACTGGTGAAAATATGGCCCTAACCCTAGAATGAAAATGCAAAAAATGGCAAAGAGGAACAATTAGAAGTACTAGACCATACCCGGTGGGGAATATGTGCACATGATTTGGCAACCCGGGAGCCAGCGAACACAAAAACATGCTAATAAACAATAAAACGCTAATAAACAGCTGATATTTGGGGAAAGCGGAAAAATGGGCTTCGCTGTTCCGTGCACACGGTAATGGTCAATGGCTGTGTGCAAATTCAGATCAATTCAGATCCGAGCAGAAGAGATTTTGGCCTCACCACCCACACAGAGCTTTGTCGATTATAGGAGGATTAATCACTGTACAAACATTCAATGGTTGATGGCTACTGTGTCAAACGTGGATCCCTCTGCTCCTTATTGCAGTTCCCCCAACCGCTCCCCCACTCGCTGGACCTGAGCTGGCCAGTAACGAATGGAAAACAAAAGGGGAAAAGAAAGTGGACACAACGCCTACGCCTGTCAAGTATCTGACAGGTATGGAGGAAATTAAACTCGTGTGTGTGTGTGTATATATATATATATATATATATATATATATATATATATATATATATATATATATATATGTATATATATATATATATATATATATATATATATATATATATGTATATATATATATATATATATATATATATATATAGTTAGTTGATTCATAAGGTGCCTGCAGAGGTGAGATGATAAGGGTTTCTTCCAGTGTATTCCCATATATATATATATATATATATATATATATATATATATATATATATATATATATATATACGTGTGTGTTTTGTGTCCATTGTTTAATTATTCCGTCTTTTGGTAGTTTTTAATTCAATGAAGGAGCTCTGCAAATATGCTGCTACAACAATTGATAACCTAGATCCCATAACCCAGTGGGACCGTCACATTGTAAAATGGGTAGTTAATTGTCTGAAAATGTAACTAAATTAATTGCTTCAATGTAGACGTCTTGATGCAGGTATTAAATGGGCTATTTAGCATTAGTCTTAGTGTAAGTCTTACTGACTGTAGATTGACTTGAATGATTATTTTCTTAGATACACACACACACACACACACACACACACACACACACACACACACACTGCTCTGATGAATCCAAATTCTTTACATAAATAATACATCATTCTATCATGTTCTATTTGTCTTTCCTTCCCGTTCTTCCAGAGCGCCAGTTGGTGCAGGTCATCCATGTGGTCAACCCGAACCATTTCTACGTCCGCTACTTCGCTGAGAGGAAGCAGACCAGTCTGCTGTGCAGTAAGATCTATGACAACTGTTGTGGAGACAGGGGGCTTTTCTCTCCTAGTGACACAATTAAGACTGGTATGTACGTTTGTGAGTTCTATCATTGTGGGGATGGAATGTCCCCTAACTAACACAGTGGTTCCCAAATGGTGTGCCATGAGACACGTCCAGGTGTGCCTTGGGATTTTGTGACCACAATAAAATTATTATTGCAATATGTACAACTTTACAAAGTTATTATTTAATATACTGTATCGGTGCTTTGTGCGCACTCATTTCTCAATGGAGGCCAATTCTATACCCCCCCCCAAAAAAATATTTGTAACCGCTTTCAATCTTCTTTCTTTATTGTAAGTGAACTTTTGTTTTCATTATGTATATATATGGGCATAAAAGGGACAAGGACTGATAGATATTGAGATCTCCATATATGGGCATATCAGCATGCCCATATACGGGCATATACTGACGACATCAGGGATATCCATAAATTAGTATAATCAAATCAGTCGGATTGCGGTGCGATGAACTCTTGATCTGAGGGCCGTGTGGTTGCCTTTAGTTTTCATAAATAGCTGAATTGGCTTGTGAGCTTGTAGATAGTCTATATTTTGATAAGTGGTTAAACGTTATTTTTTGCACAGATATGAATGCAGGTGTGACTTGAGGTTTTGACTTGTCCCTTGGGCACAAAACGTTCCAAAAAAACATTCACAAAATCCATACCCTAGTAGACAGAATGACATCCAAAGTGAGGACCTTTGCTAATCTTGCCTGTGTTAATGTAGTCAAAGGAAGGACAGAAACTGAATGAACACATGTGTGTCCAGGTGGTGTGGTGTTTGTGAAAGCCAGGGACCGCACTTGGTGTCGAGCTACGGTATCGGACATAATCCAGAGAGGTACTCGGGAAATGGTGACCTCGTGCCCTGTCACACAGGTCTTCCACCTCAGACTCTTCCTCACGGACTATGGCGCCACCAAGCGCATTGGATTAGTAATGTACGCACACGCACACAGACACACATACTATACACAAAACATTATACACAACACAGTATTATACCTTGTACAAGTCTTTTAACCTCTAACATCAAAACTTTTTCTTCTCAACTGCTTGATCCCCACCACTACATCACTAAGTGAGGAGGGGATGTCTGATGAGTCCGCAGTGAGGGCTGTTAATGAGCAGATGAGGAAGGTGGAAGACTGGCTGCTGGCGGAGCTGAGACACTGGACTCCACAAGCCATCAAATGCTCCCTGAAGGACCTGATCCCTGTTGACCTGGTAGGAACACTGACATAAAGGGTGCAACAGTTAATCAATTCAGTTTATTATTTTAGAAAAATATTGATTTGAATAAAATGTTTTTTTTTTAATTATAAAAAATAAATAGCGAAATTCTCTACAAGCTCAATGCGTTGTGAGCTTAACACATTGCCTGCACATTTTTAAGATATTTTTTGGGGAGAGAGATGGGGGGACACAGCAAAGGTCGGCGGGATAGGGAGTCAAACTCGCGTCAAGCTGGATTACCAGCGTATGTGGTATGCGCCTGGACCCCTAGGCCAGCGGGCGCCCCAGCATACGGCCTTTTAAATAAAACACTTAGGAATGATCCCTTGAAGCTGAGAGAAGGAATGGACGGATGTGACGTCATCCCAAAAAAACGTCGCCTGCGTCCACTCCAATATTAGGATTTGTAGAAAAACACGCCTAGCTCGGATTTCTCCTTTTTTTTGGGGGGGTGAAAACGAGCCTTATTAAACGGGCGATGGCAACAAAATGGAAAAAAATGTTTTTTCTCCAGTGGATAGAGGAGACCCTCCCTCACCCCCCTGACACTTTTTATTTCTGTGAATACAACGTGGCTTCCACGGCTCTCCAAAGATCGTCAATTTAAGGTAAAAAATCACACCCAGTGTGAAGTGGGCGGTGTGTGGTCATCACAACATGACTCACTTTAAAAAAAGGATAAGTGACTTTTTTTTAAAGTCCATACTGCTATTCATAGGGCTGCACATGTGTCATGTGTTTCGCTAGCCAATCACAGTCCTGAATTTGCAAAGTCAGCCAATCACATTACAGTTAGTGGTGATGACACTAGCTGTAATGTGATTGGCTGACTTTGCAAAAGTATCGATTTGCATTAACAATGGAAGGGTTAGGGGGTATACAATTTTTTTGGTCTGTGTCCAAAACTCACTTATAGGGGGCGGATACACCGCCCCAAAAACGCTGGCATGGGGATAAAAAAAGCTGTTTTCATCTCAGGCAGTCAATGTGTTAAAGATCGGCTATTTTTGCAATGTTTTTTGCAACAATTTGTTACTATATTTCTAAGATAAATATATATATATATATATATCGATCAATAGCAATTCATCCTTTCAAAACATTTCACATTTTTGTGATGTTTGAGTTGATGTGCATTCTGTGTGCACACATACTCATGGGCTACACAGCCACAACTACAGTATTTGCTTCCAAGTTAATTTTTTCCTGTTTGGTATAACTTCAAGTCTGGTATGGCGGTGTGGCGAGGCAATTTGCACAAAGCCCTACATCAGGTGGAGGATCATTTGTTTTCTGTGTGTTCCCAGACTAGAGGCTGGAGTAAGGAGGCTCGCGGGGAGTTCCGTCGTGTGATGGGCTCAGCGGTGGTGGAGATGAAGGTGTATGGACATGACAGAGACTGTCTGCTGGTTGACCTCATGAAGGATCCCATGGACAAAGCCAGCGACATGCCCATCTCTGTTAGAGACTACCTGATCTTCATTGAAGTGGCCAGGTATCAGCTTTTCTCTTTTTGTTGAGAATTTGTCTAGTTCGTTTAGAATTATTTTCTTTTATGAGATGCTGTTGCAAAGCATTCTAGGAGCAGTATACATCAATTTCTTCATGTGTTCAACTTTTCACTGCTGCTGGTTTGAAATTATGTGAAAGATTAAGCAGACCCATTTTAGCTTGTTTGTGTGCTTACATTGTGTTGCGAGCTGTTTTTAGAAACTCACTCTTCCCTAGGTTCTACACTCCACTACCGTCCTCCACTAGGAGTCCTCTGCTGTACTATCCTTGTAACAACCCAAAGGTCGGCACAGAATACAATGCGGTGGTCCCTCATGTTAACAGCCCCTCAGACTTCTACATACAACTGGTACCACACACACACACACACACACACACACACACACACACACACACACACACACACACACACACAGTGCACCACTGTTGGTCCCATATATTAATGACGCCTCCGATGTGTACTACACACACATACAGTGGACGCATTACTCATACACACCAACAGCCTTTCTATAAGGGGTGAACTGATGTTGATACCGGTATCAGCGCAATACCAGGCTATACCAAGGGACTGTTCACAGCAAGCGCTATACACTATAAATATATAAATTAGTTTGAAAATTGTCAGACACCACAGCTATAACAAAGACAATGGTGAACAATATAGTTGGTTATTGTTATAGTTGGAGTGCTTGGTGTGAAATGACCCTCAAATAAATAGTCAACCCCCAGGAGAGAGAAATCATAAATATGTGACTTGAAAGTTAATATGCTATGCATTAACAGTGTTGCTGTGGTCTCTGGTGAGTTACACAGTGTGTGCACACACCGATTATGTTACTTGCCCACCGATAACACAGTATTACTTTAAACACACACACACGTCTCTGTCTGCACCTGGGCTGTTGCACTGCTCACAGCAGTGTACAAGAGTAGGGGGAGAAAAACAGCTCTAAACAAACGTTTACATTAGTGGCATCACATCAATGGATGGCACACAATGAATTAAAGTAGGCTAAGCATGGCACGGTGTTGAATTGCATTTTTTAATTGGTGGGGAAACCGTAACATTGCGCCAACCCTACTAACTGCTTTCTTGTAAGTTGGAGTTTGCGGGAGTCTCCTCTAAATTCTCTTTATTTATGGCCATGGCCGTAACATACAAAATGATTGTTCAAATAAATCTGTTAAGTCTAAAGTCTACCTTTTATCATTGGAAGGCCTGTCTAGTTATAAACATTTCTCAAGCTTCTTACTGTTATGGACTATGATTATATGGTCAATTAAAAATAAAAGTATTAAACTATTTTGGGTCTCTAAAATATCAAGGTCTGAACTGAGCAGTGGATTTGGAGAATTGTTACACCCTTCCTAAAAATAGCACTATTACGTAAAAGGCTTTTAATCGGTAAGTAATCAATCATTCTTGATCATGAAAGTGTTATCCGTGCACCCCTTCTCTTTGTCGTCCACATCCAGCTGACTGTAGAAGAAATATTTTCAGCCTCTTCTCCCTCCCATCTCCATCTCTGGCTTTCCAGGTTGATAGCATGGAGTTCTTGTTGCTGTCAAATAAGCTGAACGAGTTCTATTCCAGCTTGCCTGAGGGTGGAGATGATCTAGAGCTTTACTGCCCTTTGCTCCAGCAGGCCTGTGTGGCACGATACAACGACAACAGCTGGTACAGAGCCAAGGTCATAGGTAAGGGCACTTGTGTGTGTGCGTTGGCCCCATCTTTGACCTCACCCGTCGTCACTGTAGCTTGGGACTCTGTCACATAGCGTTGCCATTCAGCCCTGGGGAATGCTGGTCGAAGATGGGTATTTGTGACCTATTTTCCAACCCATCGTGAATTTGAGGGTATTGACATTGTCCTACAGATGTCTGTAGTTACAGGGTGGTAAAATGATACTCCACTGTGAAACAACCGTTTTAGATCAGGTCTTTTAACTGCCTGTTGTAGGTGTTGCCATGTAGAATTTCGCACAGAAGCACACACTGATCAGCAGCAGTGTCAAGGCAGCAAGGAAGCGTGTGCCTCCGTGTTTTTGAAAATTCAGACATTCTGCGCAGGCTGTCAAAATACCTGATTTAGACAGTTGTTTCACAGCAGAATATAATTTTAGATTTTACCAACCCGTTTGACTACCCCTATAAGGCCGGCACCACCAGTCTTGGATGGCAATGCTATGAGACAGATTTACAACTTTGACATTTTCGTGTCAGTCTAAAATTTTAACAATCTTGCACATCGGTAGTAGTCAGTTGATTTCACAAATGATCCTTGTCAATACAGTAGCACAATCATTATATACTCTGTGTGTGTGTGTGTGTGTTTAGGTCATCCCCGTGGCAGAAAGGTGGAAGTGATGTTTGTGGATTTTGGCAACAAAGACATCCTTTCTGTCAGCGACTTGAGGAAAATCAAGGATGAGTTCTTCGCCCTCCCTATCATGGTCAGATAAAAGTTTTTTTTTTTAGTTTATCTGCAATGAAATCTAAAAAACACCTAGAGTTGTGCAGAGAGTTCGGTGTGTTGGGTCACATCACATGTAGTTCTTGACAGCCTGTAATTCTGTAAGCGGAGCCCAGGTCTAATGCGTCGCTGTATTTCTCTGTGCCCTGCAGGCTATCCAGTGTTGTCTGTCTAATGTGCTTCCTTATGATGGAGACACCTGGAATGAAACCTCTAATAAAAGATTTGTTAGTCTCACTTTCCAGAAACCAGTCACTGTGGTGGCCACAGGTACTGTGTAATCTATTTCCATGTCTGTAATTTCTTGTCACTTCCATACATGGCACCACGTGTGTGTGATATAAGCATCTTGTTGTGTCGGGCATCTCTGTATTTCAACGTATCGTATATCGTATATGTTTTTGCAAATGAATGCCCTATTTTGTCGTTTAGGTGTGTCGTGGCAATTTAGCAAAATAGACGATCTACAAGGCCATAGCACATTGCGATGCAACAAGTTGAGCTTGTAGATCAGCCATGTTGCTATGTTGGAAACGTTTTGAAAGTGGTTAAGTCTGTCTGTGGGATTTATAAATATTTAACCAATAAAGTATTAATGGCTTGTGACTAAATAACAAGGTTTCCACTCGACAGCAACGATGTGTAACTTCTTTCACTAACTATCCCCCATGTAGGCAAGGTTTCCAGATCCGAGCCATTGCCAGTCACTCTGTATGAGAGTTCCCTCGATGGACCGCAGACCAACCTCAATGAATTGCTGATCACTGAGGAGCTGGCCTGCTTCAGCAAGAGGTAAGACGGTCATTTGTAGGTCCTGCACTTTGTTTTACACCTTTTCACCTCAGTGGTTCTCAAAGTGTGGTTCCGGGGGACCCCCAGGGGCCCTTGAGGGGGTTCCAGGGGGTCCCCAGTAAAAGTAGTTAATATAGCATCTAAATCATTTTAATCACTTTAACCCTATTTTATACATTGGCTATTCAAAAATAGCTGATCTACAAGCTCAACACGATGCAATGGGTTGTGAACTATTTCTAAATCTTATGAATTGTAAGTGCATAAACACATTGTTATATATTGTTAACATATAAACCAAAACAATGAATGGTATGTACATATACATATTTTTTGTACTTTTCCTTGTATACTTGTCCAAAGGATCTGAAAATAAAGCCAAACTGAAAATCTTTTTTTAAAATGTGGAATAATTTGGTGATTTTCTTTTTTTCTGGTTATTAATACAATGACTAATACCAATAATAAATATAACTGATATACTATGGCCAAAAAAGGCCATATACTGTGTGTTCAATGATATTACTTTGAAACATTGTCAAAAATAGAGAAAATGGCTAATCTACAACACATCATGGTCATTAGTCAACATTTAAAAAAAATGTTTTTGTTTTAATGTGTGAACAATTTTCAAGCGCTTAATCTGAATGAATGGAAATTATTATGCAAATAATTACATAAAATAATATATATTTATAGTATACAAAAATATACAAAATAATTGCAATGTCACTGTTAACATTTTTTATGTAATAAAAAAAAGTAAGGTTTTAAATGTATAAACCCCATTTAGTTTATTATACCCATGTTCTTATAAGCACAATCACTACTATAAGACTATCATCTAGTTTCCATTCCACCCACCACCTTTTCTCATCTGCCTTTCCTCTCTTTGCTCCACACTCTCCCTGTCCAACCCACTGTACAGTGTCGGAGCCAAAGACACAGAGCCTTGTGCTGAGGCTCCACCAGTGTGGGACCCTCCACTGGAGGGCCTCATAGCCTCTGAGCAGGAGTCCTTGCCCGGCAGCGTTGGCGCCTCAGACCAAGGAAGCCTCAGAGACCAGCCTCTGGACACTGTGGATTTCCTGCCCAATCTAGAGCTCCCTGCCTTCCTCGACAAGCTGAAAGTCAGGGTCACCCATGTCAACTCTCCTGGGAGCTTCTACGTCCAGCTCACCCATAACAATAACCAGCTCAAAAGGTGAGTGGTATGGAAGGTCCAATAGGACTGGGCCATACTGAAAGTATTGTTGCCTTCAAATAATTAAACAATAATTTTGAGAAATTATCATTATTAATTTGTACATGATAACCAAACAAGTTATGGGCATTATAGCAGTTCTGTCAGATAACTCACGAAAGATTGAACCAATATTATAGACCGAATATATTTAAGCAATATAATAGAATGAGAATACAAGTGTGGATGTAATATTTTATTTTGGCGTTCAGGCTCTGCTATATTTTTTCTCCCTGCTCAGCACAATCATACAGCCATCATTAACCATTAAGAGCAGGGAGATAGATATACATAACAACCCCCCCTGGGGAACAGAACAATAGCAGAGCCCACTGGTGGTGCTGGGGTGGTGGTGGGAGCAAACGCTGCCTACAACACCTATGAAACACAAAGCAGACAGAACACAGATGAAGGTGAGCTTAAATAACCCGCCCGATTGGACAACTGACTGGCGTGACTGCCACGTCAGAGTATGACGTACTGTATGGGTCTGCATGACGCTGTAACCAGCCCCATAGAATGAGCAATGCATGTAACCTATCTCGAGTGTATGCTGCCAGAACTAACTCGCAGGCTACGCATAATTTTTTCATTCTCAAACTGGATATGTTTTGTCTAGTTATAAAATCAATAGCGTGGCTTATTTTAGTCAAATTTGACAAAACCTAAAAAAGAAGACAGACAGATCCCTTGTAAAATATTTCTAAGGTCTCTGGCAAACAATTCACAATAATTTACATTTCCACAGCAGTTAAGTATTCCTGTACAACAACATTCATAGTCATACTAGCCAGTCTGTTCAAAGTCTGCCAGTAGCCTAATAAAACTTGTAAGACGCTCTGGCCAGCAGCTGAATAAAATGTCCTTTACCACAGTGCCATCCGATGGTGAAATATCCACTGCCTAATTGTAAACTATGTACGTGATCTTCAGTGGTTGTTGTTATGTTTCTCCGGTTGGAGAATTTCAAGTACAAATTCCAACGCAAATTACCTACCACAGTATTGTAAAGTTGGGGGGCTGTCCTCTAATCACATGATGGAATGCAAAATAATATTCTTGTTCCTTGTGCCCCTACTAATGGCTTACATTTTGTAATAGGCACAGAGATGGTTTATTATTCAGTAAGGTGAAAAGGGAGAGAAAAGAGACGATAGAGGGGCTGACGTACAACAGCTACCACAAAATGGTTTCAAACCCATGACATTATGACAAGACTACATGTATGTATGAGTATGTGCACTAACTAGCTATACTAGCTATACAACGCTGGACACTAATAGTGATATATTGTGATATGAGGGAGGAGTTGGGATTTTGGTTATCATTATATTGTGAAAAAAAAATATGGACGGCAAGTGTTCTTGCCGTCCGTCTTATATTGTGCCCTCTGTGGTTATGTCCTGTTCGCTTCGTCTTGTATTGTCTGTGGGGGATAACGCTTTGCGTTTTATTCTAACCAGGTTGAATGAGATGTTGAAGCAGGAGTATGGTTCTATGGAGCCCCAGGATGTCCAGTGGGAGGCAGACATGTACTGTGCTGTCCTGATCAATGGGCTCTGGGAGAGAGGACAGATCTGCAACACTGTTGCATCCACCAACATGGCCGAGGTATCCCTCATCTTCTGGTCACGTCTCTAGAACGCTGTCAGCTATAGAGCTTCCATTCCAACTGGTTTTCTGCTGGTAGAATTACATTTCAAAATGTAAAGGGATAGTTAATTCTGTATATTTTGGTTTGATATTATTACACATACTGAGGTTGTTAAATAGTTGGAACAGTTTAAAAAAAAACACTGTCAGGGTTAGCGATTTTATTTCTGCTTTTCCTGGAAGACATTTGGATAAAATATGTAAAGAAATAAGATGACCAAGTTTCTGAGGTCCGGTTTTGTTCATTTGACAAAAGCAAAGACGTACGTACAAATTAGCTATCTAACCACTCGCTCTTGATCTTTCACTTAATCGTGTGTAAAACAATTGCCAGCCTTATGACTGTGCACATGAGTCTGAGTTGGATACTTTTATATGTTGCATTAAGTTCTGTGGGATACATTATATTGGTAGTATAAACTCACCTAAATTCTAATGGGAAGGAATTGATATGCATATCACTAATGTCTGTTTCCGTCTGGTGGCTGTTTTTAGGTGAGACGATGCGACTTTGGCAACGTAGTGTCTGAGCACTTCAGCAACCTGAGGCCACTACAGGATTCCCTCGTTGGTTCGCTGGCATTGGAGTGTACTCTGAGTGACATCAGGTCAGTGGAGACAAACTGAAACATTTGTACTATCATGAACTCGATGTGCTTCATGGGAGTCGCATACAAAATTACATGAATACATATATTGTCCTTTCTGTAACAAGTACTCTGAGAGTGGACCCAACTTATGACTGAGACCGCTTCTTATGAATACTTGATTGCCAGAAAAAATAATGTTAAAGGGAAGTTTCATCTAGTGTGGGACTACTTCTTTTTGTACATAAAAGGTTTGCTGCATTGATCATATGTTGAAACAGATCGCAATTGATGTGTAATCAAAAATCACAAAGGGGAGGTAGGGGGTGTTGTCCGCTTAGCCTAGTTGTGTTATGACTGCCTGTGTTAGGAAGTTGTTGTATTTAATTTATGTTGTTTGTTTTTATGTTTATTTATTTTTATTTATTTTTTTGTATTATTGTCTGTACTGTTGTGTTGTTGGTTTTGTCTGTTATGTTTTGTCATGTTTATTTGTTGGAAAAAGAATAAATACTTTAATTACAAAAAAAAACAAAAAAAAAACAAGTACTCTGAGGGGCATTGGGAAATGCATTGGTGTAAGAGTGTCCTTTTAAAATTGTAGTGGAACTAAAGGTAATTGTATGTAGACACAAATAAACAGAATCAAGTTAGTCAGATATTTGAAAAACTACCTGTAAAGCATGCAAGTATATAAAACCTCAGAGGTGAGGAGCAGGGTTGCGATGTAAACCCAGGTTGGGGTAAAAGGCCAAGGGGTAAAGCTGAGATGGATTACAATCATACACAACCATTGCCGCAATGGGTGAAGGATTATTCCTAATATGGAAACTGGAATTGGTCTGCCAAACATTATGAAAGGGCAGATATATTTTACGCCTCTCTCCATCAAAGCTTTAATTGTCACAATGAAATGTCTTCTAAATCCAACAGTATTCTGAAAAAACGTATGTTTCTAAATCAGTGGTGCTCAAACTTTTTGATGTCAAGGACCCCCAAAATTATATGTATTTGTCCACGGACCCCCATCTCAAAATATTTTGTTACAGGGACCCCCAGAAGCAAAGAATAGAGTTAAAAATGTTCGCTTTAAACAATATATATTAAAGATTTGCACACATTTTCACAATAAAAAAAATATAGCAGATCTACAAGCTCGTAGCGAGCTTGTATATCTGCTATTTTTGAATAGCCGAAATGTAAAATAATGCTTTTTAGCTCAAATCAAAAAATGACACGGATGCGTTCCAGGTCTTAATGGGTTAACCCATTAAGACCTGAAGCTGATTCTACAAAATGTCTCTCTCTCTCCATTCTGCAGGCCTGCCGGAGGTCGCTCCACCTGGACCGCCACCGCCTGCGACTTCATCTCCTATTACGTGACTGGAGCTATGGCTACCATGACCATAAAGGTCTGTCTCTCTCCCTACAGCAGGCTTTCTCAAAGTGGGTGCCGTGACGCAGGTCCAGGGGTGCCGCGGAAATACTTTGATCATATTTGACTTTGTAAAACGGACCTGAGTTGCACTGTACTTGGTGTTCTTTTTCACCAAATTTCTTCGCCAAAAACAGCAGATCTACAAGTTCACAATGCGTCACAACGTGTCAAAACGTGACGCGTAGTTAGCTTGTAGATCGGCTATTTTTGGCGAATGCTTCCCCTCAGAATGGGGATGATGGGGTTAAACGTCAAGTAGAAAGTTATTTTCAATCTGTCCTATAATGGAAACGGACATTCTCTCAAGTTTTCCTTGTGAGGCTTAGGGGGATTTACATATTTACGTACCGTAATAAGACATACATGTAAGATGCTGTAAAGTAACAATGTAATTCAGGGGTGCCGTGGATGAAAAAGTTGTTTACATGGGTGCCCTGAGCCAAACATGTTTGAGAACCACTGCCCACTCTCCTCTCCTCGGCTTGTAACAGTTGTGTTATACAATGTAGGGCTAGCCGATCTTTTGTTTTCATATCGTCTAATCGTAGCACGCTCCAGTGGTTGGGGGGGTGGGGGAGTTCATGTGACAGCACAACAGTTAAATCAATGCCAGCATGGACGACTTGGTGTCAAAGAAAAATATAATATTTTGTCTGTTTATTGTGCTTTTTGCATCAATATTACAGCATCATATTCAGTTTAACATGATCATTATCTTTAATGACACTATCCAAATCATATCCTAACGATAAATACTTGTATGTTGCGCAGAGAAAAGTTTTGGTTTGCAGGCCCATGGAGAATGGAGATGCAGGGTGCCAGGTCCATGGAAAACTGAAACCTTAATTTATACAGCATCTCACAATGTCACTTGCTAAAAAGAACTAATCTGCAAGCTAAGAACGTGCCGTGGTTGCTCGTCAGTCGTGCAGATTGACAGGGCTTATGGGGGCATGCATACAGTACTACCAGAAAAATGTCTAAATTCACATTAGGGTGCAGATTCATAACAGTTTTCATAACATCTTAGGTCGGATAGTAAATTATAAAAAATTGCCTTAATATCAGCGTAGGAAAAAACATTCAGTGATCATCCCTTCAATCGGTGATATATGGTCTGATTGCCAATCTGCACTAGTCTAATACATTGTAAAGTTTATCAGTGGTTTCTTTTAAGACCCAGAGAAGGGCCAATATGCACCTCGTGTTACCACCCACTAACCCCAGAGAACCATATCCCCCATCCTCTATTTTTTATTTAAGACGGTTGCGCAATGTTGAGCTAAAAGAATCTGGCCTATCAATTTGACATGTTAAACCAAATTTGAAAGTGATGGATAGCGTATGAAATTGTGTGTATTTTGGTGATTGTTTTCATGTTTGTTTTATTTCATGTATTGTTGTGTAGGAGCTGACAGAGCAACGTCCCGTCCCTGTCTCTCTGTCCTGCTCCAGCAAGACAGGACAATATGTCTGCATCGCAGACTTCCTGGTCAGCGAGGGCCTCGCACTGAAGGAGAGGAAACAAAGGTGTGTGTTAGGGGTGTAATGGGACTGAAAAAGAGTTTCATAAGCCCATGGTCTCCCAAGTTTGTAAGACTTGAACTGTTAACTGTTTCATCTAGCATCTACTGTTGAATTTGAGATTTGAACGAAGTCTCCAGTTTGTGTTAACCATGATACCAAGGGTTGTAAACATAGTGTTACTTTGTGATACTGTATGTGTGAAAGTTTAGCCAAAATTCTACATGTTTTTTGTTGTTTTTCTGGTTCCGCCAATACAATTGTGATTTGACACAATTAGTTCAGATTCCTGACTGAACAATTTGATTTGGCAAAAGGTAACATTACTCTGGAATGATCAAGCATCAACACTGCTTTGGTCTTTGATCTGTTTTCTATTGGTTGGAAATTGATTATTGAGTATAACTAATGCTGCCGGTATTTGGCCAGTCGGGCTACTGACTTTCTTTTTTTAAAGTGGCCAAAATTTAGAAGCAAGACTCCCGCACTCTGTCCTTCAAATGCGAATAAAAAGTTAAATGATAAAAAACTGTCCGTATACCTTCATCTGGTTTCCTTGGACGGACAACCTGATGGTCTACGCATGGTCTCCGTTGCACATGTCATTCTGTTGATGTGCAGTAATTTTGCTAGTTTATTGGCTATGTGGTAACTTGGATAATGGGCTGTGTGGCCCCCTATTTCATGTGTACTTCCAGAGAGACTTCCACGGTGAAGCTGGAGGATGGTGTCTCGGGACCCCAAGATGGTGGGACTCAAAAGGACGTCTCTGCTGTTGACCCCTGCTGTTGTCCTTTACCTCAGTCAACCCCTGCTTCCCCTCCTCCTCAACCACCAACTCTATCAACCCCTGCTTCTCCTCCTCAACCACCAACTCCATCAACCCCTGCTTCCCCTCCATCTCCATCAGTCCCTGTTTCCCCTCCTCTTCCTCCTCCACTCCCCTCTCCAGCCCCCTCTCCAGCCCCCTCCAGCCCCACCCTGCCTGTTGTTATTCCCAAACCTGCCCCCAAGCCTGCTCCCCGCACTAGTTTGGCTGCTGAGAAGGTGAGCATCCATGACACACACTCTCACACACAGGAATAGGGGGGGCAGAGGACTTTTAGTCCCCTGTCTTTTTCAAGGATTATGGTCATTTTCATTATTAATAACCATGGCTGATCGGCTGCGTCTCTTGGTCATTACAGGATACTGAATATTCGATCGGAAGTCTGTGTCCACAATAACAGATTTATCAAACTAGAGGTTCGGGCTGCTACGTGGCACTCACATTTTAAGTTCGGGCCGCTGTGCGACCCTCACAACTATATCGCACCGCCGATCCGACCGATATGGCCATATCAGGGCTCCGGGCCCGTTAATGTTCTATCCTGTAGCAAGGTCATGAAGAAAGCATTGGTCTTACTGACACATGTTGCTTTGAGTAGCCATAACATACTATTCAGATTTTAAGTATATATTTGAATACAAGAAATGACACAAGACCGTGCATGTTAAGATAAAACAATTGTCCCGTGAAAATGTAGCCTAACGTTCTGTTATTGCAAGCATTCATGTATTGTTTGTGTGTGAGAGGTAAATCGGGAGTGACCAGAGTTATGAAAAGAGAACATGAGGTAGAGCGCACAATAGAGTGGGAGAGAATTCTAAGTGCATTAATACAATCCTAACTAGTTTTTGGTCAATAACGGTAAGCATTGTGTACGAGCCCTTCAGCATGTCATACTGTATGTCCACGTCTCTGTGTGTGTGTGTGCGCGTACCATGAGCAGGTAAAGACCACATTGTACCAGCCTCCTGAGCTGCCGTGTCACGGTCACGTCAGGATGAGCATCTCTGCTGTGGGGGACGACGGTGTCATCTATGCCAGGACGAATCAGGCTGGTACACATCACTTCTGTTTTATAGTTTGCTGAGAGCACAGTCCCACAGTGATGATAAAATGTATTTTAAAGGTCCCATATCTTAAGGACTTAAAGTCATTTTTTGGATCTTCCCTGAGTATGTCCAGTCCAATCCACTTTAGTTATAGTGCACATTTAAAAGAACAGCGTTGAACCAAAGTGCTGTACACTCAGTCAAAATCTTAAAATAAAAGCCACTTCAGACAGCAGATCAATTTAACAATTGTTGGGCTACCATATAGTTGTTTGCCAACTGCATATAACTAGTAGATGATTAAATGACTAAGAAACCTACTAGGGTACAATTTATACCAAACTAGTAGCAAAGCATCAAAATCTGGCTATATTGCATATATGAACAACAATAGAAATCATACTGTCCTACCAGGACGTTATCATGACCGTAGCATAACTAGCCTACTGAAAGGTATTATCATGTGTCATTGTGATTTGATATGGTAGCTACGCTTGTGAAAATAATATGCATCTGGTAGTTGAGGATGAGCTCATTTTGTTTTATGAGGTCTACTGTACCTTAACTTATTTCAACCTAACTAACTATTCAACAACCCTAGCAATTATGTATAGTCCTTTTAAGATATCTGCACATTTGCATTTATGCAGGCAGTTGTTTACTTGAATACGACTACTACAGTTTCCACATCTACAGTGAGTTTTACTAGCATTCTGAAAACCTTTTTTTTTTCTCATCTCTAGTCAGCACAATTTGTTCACTCTCAAACAGAGGTTCTTTAACCCATTTAAAACCGGGAAAGCATCCGTGTTTTTGAGTTGGCTCTTCAAAAATACAAGATATATAAGCTTGTACATCTGCCATTTTTGAACATTTTTGAAAAGTCTTGAAAGTTTTAGAGGGCATTTGTAGAATCGGCCTCAGGTCTTAATGGGTTAACATGTTGTGTGAGCACTCTGCATCCAGTGTGTTTCGGGCCTAACGGCTAATGCTACCGCCGCGCATGTGTGTGTATATTCTTGTGTGTTTATTTGTGTCAGCGTGTCAGCTGGAGCGACTGAGACGCAGGATCCAGCTGCATATGAAGACACTGCCCAGACAGAAACCTTACACCTGGAAATGCGTGCAGGGCTGCTCTGTCATGGGACCAGACATGCACTGGCACCGAGGACAGGTTCTGGAGGTCATCAGCGGACATGTCAGGGTCAGGCTTGCATACATTCAAAGAAAAGCTCCTCCATTTCTTGGTACTGAGCCAAACTGCAAAAACTGAATCATGAAATTCTCGCAACTGACTTTAAAATGCTCCAATTTCATTTTCACTTGAAAAACACCGCAAGGTCGAAACGTTCTATATTGCGGCTGTGCTGTGAATAAAATTGGAGCATTTTAAAGTGAGTTGCAAGCCCCCATCTTGTTTTTCAGGCTTGCACACAAACACACACCTTCATTTAGTCTCTAGCCAAATTCCAATACTTTAACTTCTAATCTTGCTCACTCCACTCGTGCCTTGGTCCCGCCTCCGAGCGGGAGGAGGAATAGAGTAATTTCTTTAACGGAGACAAATTCTTTGTATACATTCAAATGGCAACAAAATGTATAGTGATTCTCAGATGTTTAAAGTGTGTGTGTGTGTGTGTGTGTGTGTGTTATCAGGTGCGTTATGTGGACAGTGGTCAGGTAGAGAACATTCCAGTGGTTCATGTGTATCCTATGTTGCTGTGTGAGGAAGTCCCTCAGCTCTGTATCCCCTGCCAGCTCTTTGGACTCATCCCTGTAAGTGTGTTTTAACAAAACACCATTTGAATATAGTCATCACAGATTCACAGACACATGTACATGTGTGTGATTACACCACTGAGCGCTGTGTTTCTCTAGGTGGGCAGGAAGTGGCAGGTTGATGCAGTTGCTCTGCTCAGGAACCTGCTGGTGGGTCGTACTCTGGACATGCAGGTCATGGTAAGATCCTACCAACCCCACAACACTCAAACACAGTACAGAGACATGCAAGTCATAGTAAGGTCCTGCCATACCAGTTTTACAGACTGATCAGCAGAGAAAGGCTAACACTTCTTGGAATTAACTTGTAGTTATTGTGTGCGGTGTGTCTCTGTGCATCAAGAGTTATATAAAAACTACAGGACAGATGCCCCCGCCTATTAATTTCAATAAACGTTTCTCAACCAGCTCATGCTCCCTCGGAAGTACACTCTAATTCCAGGATTGGTGCCAACGTTGATGCCAATAGAGCAAACGCACTAGGATTTGAGGCTTTGCTTTGGAAGTGTGCGCAATTGGGTTTCAGGCTTGCTTCAATAATCCTCTGCGGTCCTGGGGGCTTGGTGTGTGTGCTTTAGGAGGTGCCTTTGGAATCACGTGGCTGTGTGACAATCCAGATCTTCCTGGATGGACTGAATCTGAGCCGGATCATGTGCCACCATCAACATGCCTCTGTGGACACGACTGTTGCATTACAGGAGGTGTGTGTGTGTGTGTGTGTGTGTGTGTGTGTGTGTGTGTGTATCTGTGTCAAAGTCATGTTGTGTTTTAATGCATTATTAATGTGGATTAACTTGTTGAAAAGATTGATTTACAAAGGAAATTCAAACTTCCATGACTTAATGTGTTGTGATGTTTTGTCAACATTGGCTCAGTTTATAATATATTGGCCGAAGCTGTGAGTTCAATAATACAATGAATTGTGTTGACAGTAAGCTCTCCTCTAAATGCAAAGTTGACCAAGTGCATCCAATAGTTGACAGAGGATTATGTGTCTCTCTGCATAGGAACATTTCGTCAAATCCACTATCCTCTCCCTGGATGAGTGGGATATAGACACTGAGGTACTTTGCTGGTACTAATGACACCAAAAACACTTATTTGTTCTATGTTTGATCTAGTTACTTTGTTTCACATGCTTGCTCTCTTACTCTTAATTCCCTGACCGCTTACACTGTTTGACAAATGTTCATGGCACTTATTCTGACCTTGCACAGCCTACACAGACACCTTTCATTTTGTATTGAATGTGGTGAAAAGAGAAGGGATTGTGATGCTGTTGAACATACAGGGTCTGGAGATGGCAAATGAACCAGTGCTGGGTCCCTTCTCCTACCCCAGCCTGCCCGAGGAGGGGGAGCACTTCAGGGTCAGGGTCAAACACCTCTGCACCCCCAATGAGGTACTGTAGCAGACAGCATTGTTCTTTAACCTATTAAAACCAGGGAAGCATCTGTGTCATTTTAGATGTTAGCACTACCGTATATATAGCGCAATGTTTTAAAAAAAACTAAGGATTTCGAAAAGTGGTTTTAAAAAAGTACAGATCTACAAGCGTGGTGCGCTTGTAGAGCTTGTACATTTGCTATTTTTGAACATCTTTTGAAAAATCCCTTTGAAAGGGTAATTTTGCATTTCTTAACACAAATCTTCTCTTCTGGGGGTCCCTGCATGGCACAAAATGTTTTCAGGTGAGGGGGTTTGCTGCCAAATACATACATTTTGGGGGTCTAAGTTTGAGAACTACTGATTTAGAAGGCATTTGTAGAATCTGCCTCAGGTCTTCATGGGTTAATGCAACATTATACATTTACGTCAAGGACAACCTTAACCTGCGCTCACACTACATATGCGGCAAGAACATAACTGACTATAACGTGTCTTATATCACAACCGTTCGCCTCTTACCACCGCAAGTTTAACCCGCTCTAGTCGCTTTTGCATACTTCCTACATAAGATCACGCGAGGCGCTGCGTTCTCAATAAAATCCTGTAGTTTGTGATGCACCATTATTGTCAAGTCTTGTAGTGTGTGAGTTTAAGATTAAATAAAACCTATTATAATTATTAAGGGTGTGATGCAACCAATTTAAAAATCGAATACAATTTTAAAACTTATGTAGCGTGAGCCCAGCACTATAGTCTTTCACAACAATGGGACAAAGGACAGATAAAACTAATAACATTTATAACGTGCACTCTGCAGGTGTTCCTGGTGCCTGTGGAAGAGGCTGGTGCTGTGTTGGTGAATGGAGAGACTCTTGAGGAAGCAATGACCAGAGTTAATGCCGATATAGACCGTCTGCCATGCCTCTCCAACTACCCCTTGGGTAAAACACCTTGTTGTAACCTGGTTTACTATACATATCTATGGTCTCTTGTGTAGTGCAGTGTCTGTCCTGTTAGGTTTGAAAAATCTAATTCAGTTGTTCAGTGCGTTTCATGTTTGCATTGACAAGTTGTTTATTGTGTGTGTGTGTGTGTCCATCTAGGTGGTGTGTGCCTGGCAGAGTATGGTGATGGGAGGTATTACCGGGCCAGGATGATGGAGTTTGTTGGCGTGAATCCACCAGCATTGTTGGTGAAACATGTAGACTTTGGATCGGACGACACCGTGCTCACCAGCAAGTAAGATCCACATCAAGCCATGATCTTATTGGACCCAGTCGTGTTCAAATATGTGAAGTGCCGCCATGTTTACTGTAGTTCCTCTTCAGCGGTCAATAGTGTTGAAATGAGTATTAGGACAAAGGGTTTTCATGCTACTTAACTTTTTTCACAGCACAGGGTATATTGTGATTTATTTTAGTTTCCTATTCATTTGATGTTTTGTGCGTGTCCCCCCCCCCCCCCCCCCCCCAAGGCTGCGTCAGATGCCTGCTGAGCTGCTGAAGTTTCCTGCCAGTGCTCTGAAGGTGCGTTTGTGTGGGTTCAAGCCTCCGAGGGTCAACCTGGAGATGGAGATGCTGCCCTATAGACCTGAGTGGAGCGTCAAGGCCGCGCAGGTCATGATCGACCTGCTGCACGGAAAGATCACTGCTTCAGTCGTGGTGGGCACACACTCAATGTTTCATTGATGCACAACACGTTTATAACTCTTTCCAACTGCACACACTGGCAGCAACAGTGGTGGTAATAGTACTCAAATGTTTTACTTCTAAAAGTATCAATACTACAATGTAGAAATACTGTTACAAGCAAAAGTCCAGTATAAAAAAATACCTAAGTAAAAGTACAAAAGTATTGCCAGCTAAATATTTCACAGGTTTCTAATGTATCGCGACGCGTTGAGCTTGTAGATTCCTCTATTTTTGAATAGTATATGCAGGGCTGAAGTGATTAAATGTACGTTTTGCAATAATCTCAATCTACAAAGTAACTACAGTTTTCAAATTATAGTGCAGTAAAAGTACAATATTTGCCTCTGAGATGTAGTAAAAGAATTGGAAATACTCCACTTAAGTACAGTACTTAAGTATACTTTTGGGGCACTTCTACTTGAGTAAATGTACTCAGTCACTTTCCACCACTGGGCAGCTACACACTTCACTAAATGGTTCAAGCTGACTTGTCTGCTTCTTTCTGAAGGGGCTGTAGTGATCAGACATTTTAAACGGCATCTAGAAACTCAACACTTATTCAAATACTTTTTATGAGTTTACTACATGGCTGTTTGTCCCTTCTTTCTTCCTATACATCTCTCCAGGCCAGAGAGCCAGAACTAACGGTTCTGTTGTATAATGAGAATGGGGAGCTGGTTCACTCACCTCTGGTGAACATGCGCCTGGCTGATCATGAGTCGTGACTCGACTGAACAAGGGAGGATATGCCCCACAAAACCTGGTGCGTTTGGTTTACGTGAAAGACACAATATTCTCCCTAGAAAGAGACAGAAGCCACACATACTCAATGCTGTTATTATTCACTTTCTGTAAAACTCTTTGAGCCCCGTAGATCACCACTAACTTTACACAATAAGTGGTCATACAAGTGAACTGTGTGTTGTTTGTACTCTTTCTAAAGTTAAGATGTTTTTCTAAAGTTCAATGTTTTTTCATCCATATTTTAAATTAATCTATTAATATCCCCTTCTCTTCTAGAAACGTGAAATTACAAGTTCATCTAGTTTGACCTTCAAACTGCTGCTTTTCAGTTAGTTTAAGCCTGCTTGTTTGTTTTCATTGGTGGAATTCGTGCCTTCTGCCTCATTTCTTTATTTATTTATTTTTATTTTGGCAGATTAATACTACCTCTTTGTTGTATATAAGCACGTTGGTTCAATATAACCAATGTTTCTCTCTCTGTAAGATTGTCTACAGATTTATTTCCTTTTTTTTTAAATTTTGATATCTGCCTTGTTTTCTGTATAAGTGTACAGAGTTGTAGTTTGAAAATCTTAAATTAACAAAAACGTTTCTCTGTAAGACATATACAGATTTAATTTAATTTTTTACTTGCCTAAACATTGTTCCAAATGTTTTATTTTTGACTTGGCTAAACATTGTTCCAAATGTTTTATTTTTGACTTGGCTAAACATTGTTCCAAATGTTTTGTTTTCTGTTAACTACAGATTAAAACTGTCTCTTTTGTTTGTTGATATTTTTGAATGTTTCCTTTTTCAGAGCTACTTTTTGACGTTCAAAACATTAAGCAACTTCATTCTTCACTTTGGTTTCAATTAACCCTGCTACTGAAGTGCTAGGTACAATGAAACAGTGTTCTAGGGAGCATGAAGCCTGATTTATTCTAAATCGTACAACGGTGTTCTGGATGCGATGTGTCGTGAACTTGTAGCTAGGCTATTTTCGATGTGTGACACAGTTGTACGAGAGCAAAAATTAGGCATCACTCAGAGCCTTGAACTATTAATGCTAGAATGGCTCTTGTCTCCAGAGTAAATAAAAAAAAGGAAATGTAACATTGATTCTACAACCAAATGTACTTTTTTACAGATAAAATAACTATACACACTGCTGACCCCCACAAATACATCCTCACACAACATAAAAAGCTGAAATGGTCTGCATCCTCTGTGCTGCCCATCCAAGGCTTTGTTTTCTAGCAACATCGTACTGTGACTCTCTGGAATGGAGACCTGAACAAGGTCATCATGGCATGGGATTTTCAACCTTGTATGAAAAACACCAATTTGTGGCATTTCTAAATAACAAGGTTTTGAAGTGGTGTTGAATTTCCTGCTTCACCAATATAACCAAAAAGTTGAACTAGTATCAGGTTCGGAATATAAAAATCCTGGCATGACTGAAAAACAAAACATACTTCCAGAGTTGTTTCATAGCATTGGTCACAGTTAATATAATGTTTCTTGAGGATGTTCCAGTTATCATGAACTCATCCTAGGCCATCTGGTCCAGAACGGCATTAGTGTGTTTGATTCGGACTTGTCCGGTGGGGTCTGTCTGCCGTCTTGTGTACACTGTCTTCACTGTGCTCTGTGGTCGGGGTACTCTGGGACCTATGTTAGCCTTAACCCATATACCTATTTATTTTGCCTTTTTTTTTTTTTACTATATTGGGGAATAATTGTGAAAATGGCTGCTGACACATTGTGAGCTTGTAGATAGGCTATTTGAACTATTTTAAAATGTTTTTCAAAATGGCAAAAAATGTAAGGGGTAAGGATGTGCTCAAGTTGGGGCCCTGTCTCTTACAGTATATTGAGCTGTGTGGACAACCTTATGCTCAGTATTGAACTGGATCTCCTTGGTGCCATCATCACCTGACAGGAAAAGTGAGTATTATAGGGTCATCTCATCTGTTCAAAACAATAAGATTTGCTCAAATAAGGAGGGAGAGGCGGTCGGATGGACACAAACTCTCGTCACTTAAGCACAAAACTACGTTGCAATCAGAGCTGGTTGCATCTTTGGATGATGGGTGTGGGTAGGAAAGCCTCCAAAGAAACCCTGCTTGTATGCATACATGAAAATCCCTGCTTGTATGCGTACATAAAAATCATTTATCATTCGAAAACTTGTGAAATGGGACATTCTGTGTAATGAGTGCTTCTATTTTTTGTACAAGTATATTGTTATGCCAATACTTTTGTACTTTCAGTCGAGTAAATTTAGAATTCTGGACTTTTAAGAGTATTTCTACATAGCAGTATTGATACTTTTACTAAAGTAAAAAATGTGAGTAGCCTACTTCCATCACTGGTCATTCTTTCCATTATAGTTCATGTTCAAGACCTGTAGCATAGGCAAAATGGGTCTCCTGGGCTCTCTCTACTGGCTGCAATTGGAGCTTTTCGTGTCAAGTTCATTGTTGCCATGTCCACTTATAAACGACGTTGGGCTTGTTTTTCTGCAAAGTTGCTTGCAAATATTGCGGTTTTTTGGGACATGTTTCTAAAGTGCAGTTGCTTATTTGGCCTTGTTTCCTAATGTTTAAACCAGTGTTTCTCAAATGTATTCGTCAAGAAGTTAAGAACCCCCAAATGAATATGCATTTGTCTGCGAACCCCCACCTGAAAACATTTTATGCCAGGGACCCCCGGGCCATACAAGACTTGTGGTGTGAAAATGTCATCGTTTTCAAGAAGAAAAAAAAAAGGATCTGCTGTTTTCAAATAGCCAATGTATGTTAAAATGGCGAAGGCCGGGCTCGCTTCTTTTGGGCTTGTTTTCATAGACCTGGTTGCTTGTTTCTCTCTGGAAAACCTGGCAACGCTGGTCAAAGTGGGCTCTAAATCATTCTGGAGAATCTGGACACGGACGAAAGGGAAATGAAATGAGTGTCAACTAAAATAAACTGATTTAGTAACTACAGTTCAAAGGACAATTTGGTTTAATTAATTTTGTTTGTATACAAAGTTGGGTAAAACAAGCAAGCAGTGATGATGAAGATGGAGGAACAGTCCTTGTTCAACCCTGACTCCATTGGAGCGCCGCTGAGGAGGCCGAGGACCACAGCGCCTCTGTGGAGAGGTAAGGACAGTGGTGGAAGAACTCAAAGTACTTAAAGTTAATTTACATGGTACTGGGTAACGGTGACGTCAACCACGGTACACCTGGTCGTTCGACAAAAATACGTATTTTCACACTTTTTGAAGTTAAATAGTTGTTTTTTGGTCGACGCCCCCCTCGTTGAAAATAAGTCATGTTTTTGTTGAGCGACAAAGTAATGCTATGCTCCATCATTGTGACGGTGTCACGTGCTATGGCCGCCTGTCGAAAACACACAATCTACGATTAAACTCAACACATGGATCATTTGACACGTTTGTTAGCTAAATAGATGTGCCATTTGCATCGTTCGGTAAGGAGTGATCGGGGATCGGGCTTCACAGTTCACAGTGTGAACCATTTGAGTTTAACCTCCAGCACAAAGTGACCCCCCCCCCCCCTTTTCATCACATGGGGTGCAAACTTCACGGATGTCTTGAGTGATATTCTAACCTCGCGTCACCAAACTTTCCACCTGGTTGTATTCTAGTTTAAGATTGGATTCACGGTTAACTGGATCATGTGTAAGTGAAGTGTTGATTTTACAGTAGCCTTTTGGATGAAAACTATCATAGATGTATTTTATCGAGTCTGACTTTTACTTTCGTATCATCGATATGTAAATGTAAGAATCTATGTGTGATAGTCTTGGTCCAAGGCAAATTTTACAGTCAGCATGGCTCTCTAATTAGGTCTAAATATATCTGTATGCCTGGGGATCGTCTCATCCTCATGTTTAATGTTTTATAATGAAGTAAATTTCGGTCGGCTCACTCGGCTGAAACCCTACCCAAATATGGAGTGGACTGACGTAACAGTTACAGACGTCATCATAGTAGTAGTCCATGACTGACGTCATGTCCATGACGTGACCAGCCTTAGCTTTTTTTTTTCTTTTTCGACCAGCCTTAGCAACTAATGTTAGCGTTAGCATGACGCAGTGGTGAAATCATACAGTACACCTGTTGATCTGCCACTGTAAATACTTAGGCTAATCTTTGACACTATGATTCATATCTGTGATAAATATATACTCTAACTTGTCCAAGTGACTGAGTGATGAACTGTCTCTGTCAGACATTGCATGAACAGTGCACTTATTGCATTTTAATGAATACACTGTCATTAACCCCCCCCCCCCTGCTTTTAGATACTAGAAGATGGATGAAACCCAAACACAGCACATACAATAGAAGCAACGCTTCACCCAAAGGATGTAACGTGGATGTGGATGCCCTGGTAAGGTCATCTAACCTGTCAGCCAGCGCTCCTGAGTTTGTCCCATCTGGTTTTCGCCGTTATGAGGTAAATGACCACTGACCTACACAACCTGAATCTTTCTTGACCATGATGATGATGATGATTATAATGGCCAAGTGCATTTGCACGATGCACATACCTTGAATTTGTCCTTTACATTTAACCCATCTTAAAGGTAGGGTAAGTGATTTACTTTTGTTAAATAAGTGTTAAATAACTCTATATTCTGATAGTACTCATTGCTATAGAGTGCAGTAAAAGGAGTCTCCCATGTCTCTCCAGCTCTTTTTTTAAACGGAAAATGCATTTCAGTGCTCTCTCCTGATTGGCTTAAATGTTGTCACCTACCTGTAAATGTACTATATTCTTTTTAATGAAGAGCTGGAGAGACCACTGTGATCGAACAAACACTCTGTAGCAATGATTACTATCAGAATATAGTACTTTAACCTTTTTAACAAAAAAAACAAAAAAAAGACCCCAAAAAACACTTACCCTGCCTTTAAGTACTTGGAGCAGGTGCTTGAACAGCAAATATATCACTGACTTACTGCACCAAAGCCCAATGTGAGATCTCTCAGGTCCTCTGGACATACCCACGACAAGACTAAAAACTAAGGGTGTTGTATTTGGAAATAATTCTATTCACCGTACACTGTTTTAGCATCTGGACATTTTTTTGTCTCCGCCAGGCTGGTTTACTTAATCTTTGCTGAAAATAGCTGAGCTCTACAAGCACACAACACGTCGCAATGTAAGCTGTTGTGAACTTGTAGATCTGCGGTGTTTCCAGAATGTTCACCTCAGAATAGGGTTCACGTGGTTCTGATAGCTAAGGGGAATATCGAGTTGCTGGCTCAGAATAAACTCATTCAGAGAGATTAGAATGTCATACTTGCCTGATTGAGAACCCACTAATAATAATATTTTTCCTTGCAGTCAACTGCCATTTCAAACTTCTGGGGTGCCAGTCTTGGTAACAACGCGTCTCACCACGTTGCCTTCAGCCCACCAAGTGGTCAGCTCCTGGAAAGGTGAACTTCCTGTCAACTCTCACATTTGTAGTAATTTATAATGGAGGACAAGGTGGACAAAAGGGCCCAATTAAGTGCAGCTGAAGAGAAAATCTGCAAGTGCATAGATATCCCGAGGAGTTTAACCACTTGCACGTTGTTGACCGGGGTCCCCCAAGGCCCTATAAGATCTACAAGCTCACAACTCACTACAATGCGACGTGAGCTGTGAGCTTGTAGATCGGCTATTTTTTGCTGAATGTTCACTTATTATTATTATTCGTTTGTATAATATCGCAGAACTTTTGCACACCTACAAATCGATGCGTCTGAGAAAACCATGGGCCAACTAATGTAGAATAAATCACTCCTATACACTGTCCTTTTCACTTGCAATAATTTTTTTGGACCATAATTCAAGAATGCTAATAATGACAACATTTCACACAAATGTCTTATCAGATGAAATTGATAGGGATCTCCGAATGGTGCTGGGTAAAGTTCCCACCTCTGTGGAGAAACGTTTCACTAGAATTATACATGTCACTTCCTTCAAAGTCTTCACTACAAATTATTATGAGTCTGGACAGACATGGGGGCGGCAGTGGCTCAGGGGTAGAGTGGCCGGGTAGAGTGAACTGGAAAACCACAAGGTTCCCAGTTCGATCCCAGGCTGGGGCGCTCCCCTAGAGTTATATTAGTGTCGAAGTGTCCTTGAGCAAGACGCTGAACCCCTAATTGCTCCCGATGAGCAGGTTGGTGCTTCCTCCGCCATCGGTGTATGAATGTGTGTGTGAAATGGGTTAATGGCACAATCAATGTAAAGCGCTTTGGATAAAAGCGCTATATAAATGCACCATTTACCATTTTAATGAATACACTGTCATTGTTGAGTGTTATTCGTGCTGGGTAAAGTTCCCACCTCTGTGGAGAAACGTTTCACTAGAATTATACATGTCACTTCCTTCAAAGTCTTCACTACATTATTATGAGTCTGGACAGACATGGATGTAAACTGCAACTGGTTGGTGGAGGCATGCAACCGTGTTGCGGTATTTCTTTTCCCTGTCCAACCTACAGTGTTGGAGCCAAAGATGCTGAGGACACGCCAGTGTGGGACCCTCCACTGGAGGGCCTCATAGCCTCTGAGCAGGAGTCTTTGCTTGGCAGCGATAGCGCCTCAGACCAAGGAAGCCTCAGTGACCAGCCTCTGGATACTGTGGATTTCCAGCCGAATCTAGAGCACCCTGCCTGCCGTGACAAGCTGAAAGTCAGGTTCACCCACGTCAACTCTCCTGGGAGCTTCCATGTCCAGCTCACGCACAACAATTTCCAGCTCAAAAGGTGAGTGGTAGTGATATTATGATCGGATGAAATGTTGAGTTGATAGGGGTCTGTGGTAAAGTTCCTGCCCACCTCTGTGGAGAAAGTCTTCACTAGAATTATACTTGTCAGTATATAGTGATAACTTCATTTCACAAAAAAAACACCTTTTACACTTCCTTCAAAGTCTTCACTACATATAAATTATTAGAGTCTGGACAGACATGGATGTAAACTGCAACTGGTTGGTGGAGGCATGCAACCGTGTTGCGGTATTTCTAGTTTTATTTGAATACATCTCTCCATCACACCCACCACCTTTTCTCCTCTGCCTTTTCTCTCTTTCCTGCCTGCTCCACACACTCCCTGTCCAACCTGCTGTACAGTGTTGGAGCCAAAGACACAGAGCCTTGTGCTGAGGAGCCACCAGTGTGGGACCCTCCATTGGAGGGCCTCATAGCCTCTGAGCAGGAGTCTTTGCTTGGCAGCGATAGCACCTCAGACCAAGGAAGCCTCAGTGACCAGGCTCTGGATACTGTGGATTTCCAGCTGGGGGTCACTCACATCAACTCTCCTGGGAGCTTCCATGTTCAGCTCATGCACAACAATTTCCAGCTCAAAAGGTGAGTGGTATGGAAGGTCTCCAATATAGCACGACTCATCGCAATGCAAGCCACTGTGAGCTTGTAGATCGGCTATTTTCGCCAAATGTTCACCTATTATTACATATTCAGAATAGGGACACTAGAGTTCAAGTGGTTAAACACAGACTTGCTGCAGCTGTGAGTCGAATTATTTTTACAACTATCAGTGTGGTGTTTTAATTATGTGCACCACCAGCCGTGGTGCATTTGCTGTATATTTGTTTGTATAACAGAGGACGCTTGCACACCTACAGATCGATGTGTCTGAGAAGACCATGGGCCGATTAATGTAGAAGAAAGCACTCCTATACACTGTCCTTTTCACTTGCAATTAAAAAAACATTTATTCAGAACAGAAATGTTTCGGGACCCAGACCCGAAACATTTCACCAGGTTAATGTTTTTGCCCATAATATAACTCAAGAATTAATATGCTAATTATGACACAATTTCACACAAATGACTATCGGATGAAATGTTGAATTGATAGGGGTCTGTGGTAAAGTTCCTGCACACCTCTGGAGAAAGTCTTCACTAGAATTGTGTCAGTATATAGTGATAACTTCATTTCACCCAAAATATTCCTTCAAAGTCTTCACTACATATAAATTATTATGAGTCTGGACAGACATGGATGCAAACTGCAACTGGTTGGTGGAGGCATGCAACCGTGTTGCGGTATTTCTAATTTTATTTGACTACATCTCTCCATCCCATCCTCCCACCTTTTCTCCTCTGCCTTTCCTCTCTTTCCTGCCTGCTCCACACTCTCCCTGTCCAACATACTGTACAGTGTCGGAGCCAAAGACACAGAGCCTTGTGCTGAGGAGCCACCAGTGTGGGACCCTCCATTGGAGGGCCTCATAGCCTCTGAGCAGGAGTCTTTGTTTGGCAGCGATAGCGCCTCAGACCAAGGAAGCCTCAGTGACCAGGCTCTGGATACTGTGGATTTCCAGCCCAATCTAGAGCTCCTTGCCTGCCTCGACAAGCTGAATGTCGGGGTCACTCACATCAACTCTCCTGGGAGCTTCCATGTTCAGCTCACGCACAACAATTTCCAGCTCAAAAGGTGAGTGGTATGGAAGGTCTCCAATATAGCACGACTCATCGCAATGCAAGCCACTGTGAGCTTGTAGATCGGCTATTTTTCGCCAAATGTTCACCTATTATTACATATTCAGAATAGGGACACTAGAGTTCAAGTGGTTAAACACAGACTTGCTGCAGCTGTGAGTCGAATAATTTTTACCACTATCAGTGTGGTGTTTTAATTATGTGCACCACCAGCCGTGGTGCATTTGCTGTATATTTGTTTGTATAACAGAGGACGTTTGCACACCTACAGATCGATGTGTCTGAGAAGACCATGGGCCGATTAATGTAGAAGAAAGCACTCCTATACACTGTCCTTTTCACTTGCAATTAAAAAAACATTTATTCAGAACAGAAATGTTTCGGGACCCAGACCCGAAACATTTCACCAGGTTAAAGTTTTTGCCCATAATATAACTCAAGAATTAATATTCTAATTATGACACAATTTCACACAAATGACTATCGGATGAAATGTTGAATTGATAGGGGTCTGTGGTAAAGTTCCTGCACACCTCTGGAGAAAGTCTTCACTAGAATTGTGTCAGTATATAGTGATAACTTAATTTCACCCAAAATATTCCTTCAAAGTCTTCACTACATATATAATTATTATGAGTCTGGACAGACATGGATGCAAACTGCAACTGGTTGGTGGAGGCATGCAACCGTGTTGCGGTATTTCTAATTTTATTTGACTACATCTCTCCATCCCATCCTCCCACCTTTTCTCCTCTGCCTTTCCTCTCTTTCCTGCCTGCTCCACACTCTCCCTGTCCAACATACTGTACAGTGTCGGAGCCAAAGATACAGAGCCTTGTGTTGAGGCTCCACCAGTGTGGGACCCTCCACTGGAGGGCCTCATAGCCTCTGAGCAGGAGTCTTTGCTTGGCAGCGATAGTGCCTCAGACCAAGGAAGCCTCAGTGACCAGCCTCTGGATACTGTGGATTTCCAGCCCAACCTAGAGCTCCCTGCCTGCCTCGACAAACTGAAAGTCAGGGTCACTCACATCAACTCTCCTGGGAGCTTCCATGTTCAGCTCACGCACAACAATTTCCATCTCAGATGGTGAGTGGTATGGAAGGTCTCCAATATAGTACAACTCATCGCAATGCAAGGCGCTGTGAGCTTGTAGATAGGCTATTTTTGGCGAAAGTTCACCTATTATTACATATTCTGAATAGGGACGCTAGAGTTCAAGTGGTTAAACACAGACTCGCTGCTGCTGTGAGTAAAATTTTAAGCTATTTAATTTATCACTAGCAGTGTGGTGTTTTAATTATGTGCACCACCAGCCTTGGTGCATTTGCTGTATATTCGTTTGTATATCAGAGGAGAAAACGTTTGCACACCTACAGATCGATGTGTCTGAGAAGACCATGGGCCGAATAATGTAGAAGAAAGCACTCCTATACACTGTCCTTTTCACTTGCAATTAAAAGATATTTATTTGGAACATAAAGAATGTTTCGGTGCACAGACCGGTGTAATAATGACAACATTTCACACAAATGTCTATCGGGTGAAATGTTGAATTGATAGGGGTCTCCGGATGGTGCTGGGTAAAGTTCCCAGCTCTGTGGAGAAATGTTTCACTAGAATTATACATGTCACTTCCTTTCAAAGTCTTCACTACATATAAATTATTAGTCTGGACAGACATGGATGTAAACTGCAACTGGTTGGGGGAGACATACAACCGTGTTGCGATATTTCTATTCCACCCACCACCTTTTCTCCTCTGCCTTTACTCTCTTTCCACACTCTCCCTGTCCTACCTACAGTGTTGGAGCCAAAGACACAGAGCCTTGTGCTGAGGATACGCCGGTGTGGGACCCTTTCCTGGAGGGTCTCATAGCCTCTGAGCAGGAGTCTTTACTTGATAGCGATAGCGCCTCAGATCAAGGAAGCCTCAGTGACCAGCCACTGGATACTGTGGATTTCCAGCCCAATCTAGAGCTCCCTGCCTGCCTCAACAAGCTGAAAGTCAGGGTCACCCATGTCAACTCTCCTGGGAGCTTCTACATCCAGCTCACCCAGAACAATTTCCAGCTCAAAAGGTGAGTGGTATGGAAAGTCTCCAATAGGACTGGGCCATACTGACAAAATCAAATGTCAATTTCTTTTAATATGATTAGATGTTAGAGGCTTTTATATCAATTGTTAATTTTGGCAGCAATTTTAGATTTACAGTAGACTCATTATGGACCGTAGTTATAATCAACAACTTTGGACATTTTAGTCTTAAGTTGACAAAAACCTTTAAACCTTTAAACTTAAAAAGTTTAGACCAATCCCCAGTGAAACATTTCTTAAAGGCATAAGGGCTCTCATGGACAATTCACCATAATTTTCATTTTCACAGCAGTAAGTGTTCATGTACACAACATAGTCATACTCGCCAGTCTTTTCTGAGTTTCACAGCGTTCTGCCAGTACAGCCTAATAAAACTTGTAAAGCAGCCAGCTGCTTTGCCCGGGAGCTAAAAAAAATGTCCAGTGCCAACCAGTAAACAAAGAACATGATCTGCCATGGTTGTTGTGTGTTCTACTCTGTGCAGATTGCAGGAGCTGTTGAAGCAGGAGTATGGTTCTATGGAGCCCCAGGCTGTCCAGTGGGAGGCAGACATGTACTGTGCTGTCCTGATCAAGGGGCTCTGGGAGAGAGGACAGATCTGCAACACTGTTGCATCCACCAACATGGCTGAGGTATCCCTGATCTTCTGGTCACGTGCTGTCTCTTCTCTGTGTAGAACACTGTCAGCGATAGAGCTTTCAGTCCAACTGGAACCATTTCATATAAGCCTTGTCATAGAATTACATTTCAAAACGTAAAGGGATAGTTGGTTCCGTCATTATTACACATCCTAAGGTTCTTGTCAAATAGTTGAACTGTTTTTTAAAACACTGTCAGCATTAGCTGTTTGATTCCTGCTTGGGCCTAACAAAAAAATATGTTGGTTTCCGGTTGGCGACCGACCCTATTAAATACGTGCGACCCAGATGATTTTATTGGCATTTGGAGTGAAAATAAAAAAATAAATAAAATCAAGTCAAAATCCGACCGAGTCGATCAAAAACGTCTTACAAAAAAATATATTTGGTGCGACCACATTCGCGAAGTTTAATCAAAGTTTTCTTTTGTCTAAAATATCATGTGCGCAAATGTTTTGTTTTACTATTCATACGTCATTGCGAGGAGACGGCGGCACATGCACGTCCTCCTCCAGCCATGGACCTGTGTACAATGTCTGTCGTCTGCCCGTGCAAACCACCTCCTAAAATAATTCGATTGACTACTAAAACGTTTGCAGACATAATTAAGGAGGTGAAACAGTGCCGATGTCAGTTTTCATCTGCAGCAGGGAGACATGACCGAGCGGATACATGGACCCACATCTCAGTTGCAAAGAAAAATCACCCCTTGACTCTCGTTGCATATGCTGTTGAAAAGACAACTTTGGCATGGACGGGTGGTGTGAGAGAGAGAGTGTGTGTGTGTGTGTGTGTGTGTGTGTGTGTGTGTGTGTGTGTGTGTGTGTGTGCGCGCGCGCGATGCGATACGTGTGCGCGCACTTCTCACACAGACAGTAGCTGCTCATTCCGGGTTATTGGGCTCAGGGTTGCCTCTTATTCCAAATAAATTACTAGGCGCCATCTGAAAAGTCCTTAATGCTGTACACAGCTTCCGACAACAACTCTAAAAGACGTTGTGATCCGCTGGTCCACTGGTTTAATTCATGTGCCGATACAGACGTCTTCGCATCTATCCAGCTGTAGCCTATTAAAGCTCGTTAAGACTCGTCCGAAAGTTTAACAAAGAGTAGTGTAACATTTTTAGTCAGAGGTTAAAACAAGCCAAAACAGTGACATAAGGTGAGCTGAGAGATGAAACAGGGACCCCCTTCTATATTGTATGACATTTTTACTTGGTCTGCTCTTTTTTCCCCTCTACACCTATATACCTCTTTGCCAAAAATAGCAGATCTACAAGCTTGTGAGCTTGTAGATCTGCTATTTTTGGCTTTAGTCCACCTCAGAAATGGGATGCTAGTGGTTAATGTAAAAATATATCACACAAAGATTTGGTGGCCCCCCCTGTAGTAACTCTGAGGATCCCCTAGGGGTCCCGGACCCCCTGTTGAAGACCCCTGGACTAAAGTGACATAAGGTAAATTTCTCACCTTGAAAACAATTAAATGCAGACATGTCCTTCTATGTGTCTGAATGCGAAAACCTTATTTATTTGTTTTTGCTTTTAGTTCAAATAAGAAAATCATTTTGCATTAAGATAAGATTTTGTTAGTTAAAAAAGATTACCATTTTTAATAAATAATAATTTCAATAACTGATCTCAATATGGACCCATAATAAGTTTTGCCAAAATCATGCAGCTCTAACGGCTAACAGCAACAGCCATAACAGCAATGGTATTATGGTACAAATAAATAAATATAAATATAAATAAATGATATAGGCTACAGTAGTAGTATTCTTTTTAAAATTCTTCTTGTTTTTGTAATGACTTTAGGCCTTTCGTTGCATAGTTAGGGCATCAATATTATAGCCATATCATGATATTAGACTGGATATCGTCGTGATTGTGATTTTGGATATTGTACTATTATGATATGGCATAAGTGCTCTTTTCCTGGTTTAATCGTATTGGTACTCTGTATTGGCAAATACACAAAATGAAGTACTTGTACTTAGCCTGAAAAAAATCTAGTTAGAAAATAGAAAATCGGTATCGGTAAAACCGGTATCGGCAGGTCAGACTTTTAAAAAAACGGAAATCGGTATCGCCAAGTATTTTCCAATCGGTGCATCTCTAACTCTACCTCTAAATGTGATATATGGCACTTTATTTTGTATCTTTTACTCAGCTGTTTGTTTCAGTTGTCTGAGTCAGAATGCAGGGATGCTTTGGCAGTGTTTCTGGCTAGATGGTTTTGAACCTCCCTGAAGCCGAATATACTGCATGCATAAATGCAACGGATGTGCAATGATAGCGTTTTAAGCAGTAAAGATGTATACTGTATATCAGTAATAGAATGGGCTTCAATGTTAAAGCTCTTAGTTCTGAATTGAGCTCATCTCATACCCTGGGGTAAAATGTTTTGTTTCCTGGTTTAATTCATTCACCAGTCAGTATTCTTGGTTTTCCAGCTCCTCAGGCCATTGGTTAGCCAGTTTGATCCAGGGATATAGCCAGTAGCTAAAATATCTGCTTCAAAACACTTTATTACTTGAAGATGTTTGTTTTGTATTATTACAGTAATATTTTTGGTATGTGAGTGATACAGCACTTTACTTTGGTACTTTACTTAAGAGTTGAATTAAAACTCAAAAGTATTCAACCAGTGTGTGGACATTCTATTCAAAGTTTTCAATTGTTTATTGTTTGTTGTTTTCAGACACTATTTTGTAAGTGCAGTGTACATGAACCATTTAATGATTTAGAAATTGGTAACTCAGGAAAACATAGAATATATTAAAAAAGAAGCATTATCGATCATTGCCATAGGGAAAAAATAAAAAATAAAAAAAATATTAAAAACTACCTACCCATCCTTCCCACGAGGAAATAAAATAAAATAAAATTCCTTGCTACCCATCATTCCCACAAAAAAATAAAAAAAAATAAAAAATATAATAAATTCCCTACCTACTCAGCCCTAAAATGACAGCCAACCGGAAACCAAAGTTTTTTTTTTTTAGGCCTTGTCCTGTGGAAGGCCCTTGATAAAAGCCTCCACTGAATGGATAGTGGCCATATATGTATTTAATACGGATGATGAATAAATGACCTTGATTAAAGCACTGTATGTATTATATGATAGTAAATAAATGAGATGACCAAACGTTCTTATGTCAGGTTTTGTTCATTTGACAAAAGCAAAGAGAGACGTCTGATCTCGTTACGTATAAATAGTTCTACCACTTGCCCTTGATCTTTCACTGTATCTTGTGTGTAAAACAATTGTCAACCTTGTCTTATGCACGCGAGTCTGAGTTAGATACCTTTACAGTTCTGTGAGATACGTTCTACCAGTAGTATAAACTCATCTAAATTATAATGGAAAGGAATGGATATGTAGATATTACTAATGTCTGTCTCCCTCTGGTGGTTGTTTTTAGGTGAGACGATGTGACTTTGGCAACAGAGTCTCTGTGCACTTCAGCAACCTGAGGCCCCTACAGGATTCCCTCGTTGGTTCCCTGGCATTAGAGTGTTCTCTGAGTGACGTCAGGTCAGGGGAGACAAACTTTACATGTGTACTATCATGAACTCAATGTGCTTTATAGGAGTCACATAAAAAATTACATAAATAAATGTATTGCCATTTCTGTAAACAGTACTTGGAGGGGGCACGGGGTGTAACTAAATCCTATAAAATGTAAATGAAAGTAGAGGCAATTAATACTTGAAAAAAGTAAATGAAATTAAGTAGCTTTACCTACTTACAACCTTCTGCCAAAACCAAATGTGTGAGTCGTGCCCATGTGTTTTGATAATGTCTCTGTAAGGGGTCAGAGGTGATTAGCAGGGTTGCGATGTACCTGTAAATCCAGGTTGGGGTGAAATGTCAAGGGATGGAGTTGAGGTAAAACCAGGGCTTAATTTGTGCCAGATCTAGCCGGAGCCGAGCTCCGATACCTGCCTGCTGGGCTATAGCAAATCTAGAAGGTGCTCCATCAACTGATTTGCACTTTGTTATTTTAGACTATTTATTATTAATTCAACTTTCACATTTTCCCCTCAATGTCCCTTCCTGCAATGGAAAATGACCGTGGATGAAATGAAACAGAGTTAGGTTTGTAAATCTCCACAACGCCACAATGGATTCATGAGCTCCGGCATCTAATTATTTACAAATTAAGCACTGGGTAAAAACCCAGTTGTATACATTGGTGTTGCCATAAGGGGTGAAGGGTTATTTCAACAAAAATGGAAACGGGAATTGGTCTAACCAAAGTGTCACAAATATTTCAGATGAAAAGGCAGATGCCTTTAAAAGACTTGAGGCTGATTCTACAAATCTGTATTCTAAATCCTAATATTTTTTTGTTATATTATGTTGCTATATCAGTGGTTCTCAAACTTTTTCATGTCAAGGACCCCCAAAATTATATGTATTTTACATCCCATCTCAAAATATTTTGTTCCAGGGACCCCCAGAAGCAAAGATTTGAGTTAGAAATGTTTGCTTTAAAAAAATACATATTCAAAGATTTGCAAAAAAAAAATCAGATTTTTTCAAAAATAGCAGATTTACAAGCTCGTAGCACGGCACTCGGTGCCGCGCTATGAGCTTGTAGATCTGCTATTTTTGAATAGCCAAAGTATGAAATATGACAAGAATCTAAAATGACACAGATGCTGTCCAGGTCTTAATGGGTTAAGCCTCGCTCCATCGAAGCTTTAATTGTCACAATGCAATTTCTGTCTCTCCGTCCCACAGGCCAGCTGGAGGTCGCTCCACCTGGACCGCCACCGCCTGTGATTTAATCATCTATTATGTGACGGGGGCTATGGCCACCATGACCATAAAGGTCTGTCTCTGTCCCTACATCTCTTCATCTCTCCTCATTCTATTGAAGCAATCAATCTCCATTCCCTTCTGTAGGGTGGGGCAATCCTTCTCTGTTTTCATATTGTCCAATCATAGCTACTCGAGATACACAATCTGATCACCAGGGGACAGCGGCACAGCACACCAGTGAAATCAAAGCCAACATTGAGAAAAATCACCTTAATATCGGTGTAAAATATTCAGTGATCATCCCTTCAATTGGTGATATACGATCCGATCACTAATTGGCACAAGTCTAATACACTGTAATGCCAATATGCACCCCATAGAACCATACCCCCATCCTCTAGTCTTTATTTAGAAGATGGTTTTACTATACCACTAATTCATTAAAATGATATGGACCCTCCTCTCCTTTTGGGTATTTTTTTTGTCACTGCACATTTGCACAAACGTGTAATGTGTCCTCTGTATTTAACCCATCCTAGCTATTTAGTAGCAGTGGGGGCAGTTCGTGGGGAGCACTTAGGGGTTAAGTATCTTGCTCAGGGGCACACACCTTCTGTTTCCCAGACGTCCTCTCTACCCATTCAGCTATGGCCGCTTTAGACTTTGAACCAAATTAGAAAGTGATGAATGGCATGTGAAATGGTGTGTATTGTGGCAACTCTTGTGATGTTTCATTTCATGTATTGTTGTGTAGGAGCTGACGGAGCAGCGTCCCGTCCCTGTCTCTCTGTTCTGCGCCAACCAGGCAGGAAAATACGCCTGCGTTGCAGACTTCCTGGTCAGTGAGGGCCTCGCACTCAAGGAGAGAAAACAAAGGTCTCCAGCGCCTTCCAGCTCCACCTTGCCTGTTGTTATTCCTAAGCTTGTCCCCTGCACTTCTTTGAGTACTCCTGAGAAGGTGAGCCACACACACACACACACACACACACACACACACACACACACACACACACACACACACACACACACACACACACACACACACACACACACACACACACCCATCAAACACTCAATGATGATGATGATGATGAGTAGTTGTGGTTGCATTTTGAAAGGGGTCACCAAAACCCTGCGTCACATTATAACAGTCACAGCTACAACCACAATCTCTTGGTCATTAGGTCCACTGGAGACGATTTAAACGTCTTGCTCAAGGGCTCCATAACGGTTGAGGGAGCAAATCTGTCGTCTCTCTTTCCCATGCAGATTTGAGAACTGTTCTTCAGCATGTCATAGATCCACATCTGTGTGTGTGTGTGTTTTGTGTTTTGTGTGTGTGTGTTTTCTGTTTTGTGTGTGTGTGTTTGTGTGCTCGCACCTTGAGCAGGTGAAGACAACATTGTACCAGCCCCCTGAGCTGCCGCGTCACGGTCACATCAGGATGAGCATCTCTGCTGTGGGGGACGACGGTGTCATCTATGCCAGGGCGAATCACGCTGGTACACATCACTTCTGTTTTACACATTCTGCTGAGAGCACAGTCACACCTGAGGCGTTGAGTCAAAACACACAGAGCATGAAGGGTCCAGCAGTTTGCGAGATTAACTTCAGACACAAACAGACCCTCTAATAGAGGGCTAGCCTCTACACAATGTGAAAAATATAGAGAACAGTGAGAAATAAAGTAATTAAAGGAATCAAACATAACATCTTTTAATTACAGTATGTAAAGGCCTGTCAATTAAGGGTCCGTGTCCAAAAGCATTTTTTTCCCCCGCCAAGGTGCTCACCAAAAAATGCTTACAAACGGCTGATTTGAAAATATTTCAGCTCTCAGCAAGCAGATGAAAACACCACACGTGAATGCTCGAGCGCAAAATAAACGTTCAGGTGAGGCGCCCGCTGGCCTAGCGGTCCAGGCGCATACCACATAGGCTGGTAATCCAGCTTGACAGCGTGCCGCGGGTTCGACTCCCGATCCCGGCGGCCTTTGCTGTGTGTCACCCCCCCATCTCTCTCCCCATTTCCTGTCAGCCTGTCCTGTCAAATAAAGGCATAAAAGCCCCCAAAAAATATCTAAAAAAAAAAAAAACTCTAAGCACAAGGCCTCTGAGGTTGGTGTAGTGACATAAAGAACCAGGGTGGTCATAGTTGCAATCGCCACAGGTGCAAGAACACAATACTGTATGACGTGAGCATCAAATACAAATTGTGCTCTAATTAAATGGCAATTCTGAAAACTCTTTTGTAGTGAATGTACTGTGATGGTGGTACCGTGTGTGTGTGTGTGTGTGTGTGTGTGTGTGTGTTTGTCAGCGCACCAGCTGGAGCATCTGAAACACGGGATCCAGCAGCATATAAAGACACTACCAAGACACAAACCTTACACCTGGAAATGCGTGCAAGGCTGCTCTGTCATGGGACCAGACATGCACTGGCACAGAGGACAGGTGCTGGAGGTCATCAGCGAACATGTCAGGGTCAGGCTTGCATGCAGTACATTCTCACGCACGCACGCGCGCGCACACATATATACTTGATGTGTACTCAACACAACAAATGCAATAACTAGTTTGTTTATTCATACAAGTGCACTGTGGAATGTATTATGCTAATTATTTCTGCCACACCAGCTTATACAGCCTATATTGTTTATTGTATACCATATACTGTAGTTTGTAGCTATTTCTACTTATATTTATACCTTGAGTAATTTTGTCCTATACTTTTGATTCAGTGTAATGCACCAACCACACAGAGATAAATTCCTTGTACATGCAAACATACCAGGCAACACAAAGGATTGTGATTCAGATATGTTTGTGTGTGTGTTGTCAGGTGCGTTATGTGGACAGTGGTCAGGTAGAGAACATTCCAGTGGTTCATGTGTATCCTATGTTGCTGTGTGAGGAAGTCCCTCAGCTCTGTATCCCCTGCCAGCTCTATGGACTCCTCCCTGTAAGTGTGTGTGTGTGTGTGTGTGTGTGTGTGTGTGTGTGTGTGTGTGTGTGTTGCAGTGTACAGCATACATCCGCTGCTATACCTTTATATCTTATCTCAGGTACCATGTGTAAATATGTAGATCGTTTGTCATTTGTTTTTAGTTTTTTCTTGTTGATCTCCTTTTCCCCCTTGCCCCCCCCCCCCCCACACACACACCTCTGTGTGTGTGCTTTCTAGGAGCTGCCTTTGGAATCACGTGGCTGTGTGACAGTCCAGATCTTCCTGGATGGACTGAATCTGAGCCGGATCATGTGCCACCATCAACATGCCTCTGTGGACACGACTGTTGCATTACAGGAGGTGTGTGTTAGTGCTTGTATGTGATCATAATCTACTGCTATACCAGCTTGCTACTGTATGTTTACAGTACAGAACATTGAAATGATGCTTGCTCATAAGATAAGGATGATGATAATATTGATAACGTTAAGGTAGTGTAAGTGATATTGTGTGTTTAAAAAAAAGAAAATGATGCTTGCTAACCTTACAAAGCCCATAAGATGATTAAGGTAGTGTAAGTGATATTGTGTGGTTAAAAGAAAAAGAAAATGATGCTTGCTAACCTCACATCGCCCATAAGATAATGATGATGATAACATTAATAACTTTAAGGTAGTGTAAGTGATATTGTGTGTTTAAAAAAAAAAAAGGTGAAAAGGTTGAAGCTTTATATTCTGATAATAACCTTTGCTATAGAGCGTCTGTTCTATAACAGGGGGTTCCCCGTCTCTCCAGCCCTTCTCCACTTTATTTTAACAAAAGTCCATTGACTATGACTCATGGTATACTTGATATTACAGCTGACTATTTACCAAAGCATAACATAGTTCAATCTGATTTTCAAGGAAATGATTTGATTATTTGATTCCATTCATTACAGTACAGTTTGAAAGTCAAGTTGCAAAGACTTGGCATTAGTAATGCTTGATAGGTTCAATAATCCAACACACTGAATTTCATTGCGCGTTGTTTTGTGAAAAGATTGATTTACGAAGGAAATTTAAACTTCCATGACTTCTTAACCGTGCAGTGGTGTTTAACCAAGATGTACTCAGTTATTCCGAAATATTGTCTGTTTACTGTATGTACAATATATGGCCAAAGCTATGAATACAATACACAATGATTGGATATGGTCCTTTAACTTGACAATGCAAAGTTGACCAAGTGCATCCAATAGTTGACAGAGGATTATGTGTGTCTGTATAGGAACATGTCAACACATCCACTGAGTCTGACATCTGCCTGGATAAGTGGGATATAGACACTAAGGTACTGTACTGGTACTAATATCAACACCAAACAACTCTTATTTGTTCTGTGTTTGCTTCTTAATCAAGTTACTTTGTTTCACAGACTTGCTCTCTTGCTCTAATTCCTTGACCACTTACCCTGTTGTTTGACAAATGTTCATGGCAATTATTCTTGCCTTGCACTTTGTACGTCTTTTTATATGAAAGTCTGCTGCACTGCAGTCATCAGAGAAACCTTTCATTTGAAAAGAGAACAAGATATTGAACACACTGCTTGTGGTGAAAAGAGAAGGGATAGTGATGCTGTTGAACATACAGGGTCTGGAGGTGGCAAATGAACCAGTGCTGGGTCCCTTCTCCTACCCCAGCCTGCCTGAGGAGGGAGAGCACTTCAGGGTCAGAGTCAAACACCTCTACACCCCCAACGAGGTACCGTACCAGACAACACTGTTATTATGACGTGACATTATACATTTACTTCAAGGAGAACCATATGCTGAATTCACACTAACAGCTGTGAGTGAATGTCCATAGGTGCTCGATAATTGCACACCTACAGCTGTTAGTTTAAAATGTTATCAATATTCGCTACTTCCATACAGTAGTCAGTTTCTGTGGTGTTGAGTGTGTACACCTAGACTTCAGAGCTACTTCAGAGCACAGCACGCTTCTTGTTGTTCTGCCACTCTGTCTTGCCACAGAGCAGCACCGTCAAAGTTGAACTTTTCTCAACTTTGACGCTTCACCTTTTGCTGGCCTCACCTCCTACCTCGGTGGGGAAAGTGGCAGTCGCTCTTCACCATAGACAATCCATTGAACCTTACTGCTTTCTCTGAACGCTGCAGCAAAAATACCGCTACTGATGTCGTCTCGAGTAGCCAGACAACTATTCCACCATCTCCGAATGCTATATAGAGTCTGGAACTACACCTCCTGAAATCCGAGACAGGAAGCTGTTCGTCATTTCTGTTCACGAAAATATATCTTAAAATATCTTTACATTGTATCTTTAATTTCCATTTCTGCTAAGCAGCAAGCTATGTATGCTTAGATGATTTTGATTTATATTCTGATATATTTGTGTGACTGTAAAGATGAGACTGAAGTGGGGAGGAGGCGGCACATCCGCTTTATCGCTTGATAATTTTCCAAGCTTCCATATGCTCGTGAGACTACTACTGATGTGAATTCAGCATAGTCTGTCACAACAAAAGGAGAAAAGGACAGTAAAACAACAAATGTACTGTATCATGATGCAGGTGTTCCTGGTGCCTGTGGAAGACGCTGGTCCTGTGTTGGTGAATGAAGAGACTCTGGAGGAAGCAATAAACAGAGTTAATGCAGATATAGACAGTCTGCCACGCATCTCCAACTACCCCTTGGGTAAAACACCTTGTTGTAACCTGGTTTACAATTCACCTCTGTTGTGTTGACTATTGTCTGGATGCCCCCTCTGCTATGTCCTGTTGGCCCACTACATACATTATTATTTCTAATTCTTGAAGTAAAAAAAAATGTAATTCAGGTTCAATTCATGTGTGTGTGTGTGTGTGCACGCACGCATACAATTCAGGTAATTGGCAAGTTGTTTAATGTGTTTGTGCATCCAGGAGGTGTGTGTCTGGCAGAGTACCGTGATGGGAGGTATTACCGGGCTACGATGATGGAGTTTGTCGGCATGAATCCACCAGCATTGTTGGTGCAACATGTAGACTTTGGATCGGACGACATCATGCTCACCAGCCAGTAAGAACCTCCTGTGAACAAACACTGACAGCAAGCAGATGGATGTCCATAAACCACTAGCATGGCTTTGTTTAGTTCCTCTTTAAGGTATATGTTTTTATTTGTACAGTTTACTACTCATTTACTATGACTGTTGTCTTGTGCGTGTCCGTCTGTACCTTCTTCCCAAGGCTGCGTCAGATGCCTGCTGAGCTGCTGAAGTTTCCTGCCAGTGCTCTGAAGGTGCGTTTGTGTGGGTTCAAGCCTCCGAGGGTCAACCTGGAGATGGAGATGCTGCCCTACAGACCTGAGTGGAGCGTCAAGGCCGCACAGGTCATGATCGAGCTGCTGCACGGAAAGATCACTGCTTCAGTCGTGGTGGGCACATACTCAATGTTTCATTGATGCACAGACTAGGTGCAACATGTGCAAACATCACTAAAGGGCTCAAGCTGACTTTTGTCTGCTTCTTGTTGAAAGGGATCAAGATCTGAGACACGCTGCTTCCATTGGTTTCTGTCGCTCATTGTCACACCATGTTCATTCAATCACAGTCGGTCTTGTATGTATCCCTACTCAGAACATCTGTAAATATGTTCTGGGTATGTTAAATACTTAGCTAGTTAATGGCTGTTTTTGTCCTTTCTTTCCTCCCGTACAACTTTCCAGGCCAGAGAGCCAGAACTGACAGTTCTGCTGTATGATGAGAATGGAGAGCTGGTCCACTTACCTCTGGTGGACAGACGCCTGGCTGACATTGACTGAAGTGGTGCCTGGAGTGTTTGGTTCATGTGAAAGGCACAATTAATTTCTTGTAGATCTGATGTATTTATTTTATTTTTTAAACAATGTATTTTTATTTTGGAACTGACTCTCTATTGTTATCCCTTCTAGAAACATGCAATGACGAGATGACATTAGTTTATGTTGCTCTTCAAATTGATGCTTTTCAATTAGTTAAAATATAGCAGGGAATATGCAGTGTTCTTACAAAGTGCATATATTTAATATTTTGTTTGCCTGTTTTTGCATTTAGTTTTTCTGTATGAAGGACAGATTCATACTACCAGTTTGTTCAAAATATTGAACAAAGGCATCCTGATTGAATGACTTTTCTTCACCATGATGTCAGGCTACTTTCTCTGTATTAAAGTGTACCGAGGTATACAGTAGTTTATTTTCAACTCTTAAACATTCAACCAAATGTTTCTTTTGTATGTTTACAGATTAAAAATGTCAAATTGTATTGTTGACAAGTCCAACCTTGTCAACTATACTTTGATCCAAGCTATGTCTAAATATTACGCAAAATGTACAGTGATGGAAGAGTTCAGATGAGGCACATTGGTGTCTGCCTCTGTTTATGTTATGTAAGCAAAAGCTTGTAATCTAATTACATATTTTTCATGTCAGTGTGTCATGTCCAATTACTGATTTTGATTTTGCTAAGTGATTGTGTAATGAGAGGCATTTTATAATGAGATGATGGTCATCTGTCACATATATGGTACTGTATTGGTGATTTGATTTCATGTTGTCAATGTATGGCTGGAGTTGAGTACGTCTTCAGTTATTGTGTCAACTCTCTTAAGCCTTATTTTATACGTATACAAACCCACAATAGGGAGGCCAGAGGTTGAAAGTGGTTAAACAGATGAAGCTGTCATAAGGTGTTCTGTTGTGTACCTGTAATCTATGACTCTGTGGCCATAACTGCTGAATAATTCCAACAATTGTGATGTGCTTCAAGTTTACAATTTGTTTATTATCGATCATATTCACATGGCGGACAATTGGCCATTTTCTATGACGGGATTGCTGCCATATACAAAGTGTATGTGTAGTCGATTTATGTAATATTTACAAACGTAAGATGCATATGGATACATTTTATAACAGATTGTATGTTAGTCGATACTACCTGTCCATCTATGTAATACTTTACAAACTGATATGATCCGGATACATTTGATGATAGAAGTTGTACATTTTGTTTATGGTTTATGTGTGGACTACAGCTTCCATGTGTTGTGGCATCAATGTGATGCGATTCATTATACAGTACATCGTCTTAAGTTCAACTAGACACCACTAAAAAAGAAAGACATGACTTTGCTGTTAGGTTTATATTAAAGTGCTGTTTATTTATTACAATTATTACATTATATTACAATTTCAAAATGTTGGCATTTAAGCAAACAATCATCCAGAGCGACTTGCAAGCAGGCCAAACACATATACAGAGAATGTCAGGAAACTAGGATCACAGGAAAACCAAGAGCCTAGCATCTGTCATATCAAGTTGATATAATTGTTTTGTCTTTTAAGTGTTCAGAAAGCTTCAACAAGCTGCTTCTTGACCTTGGTCCATTTCATGGTAAGATGGTGTTAGATGATGACTTTTTTTGTCCTTAAAATTCGGTCAGATCTTCCAACAGCTTCGAGACCACTTCCATGATGTCCAATCCATCACCATCCTCTTCCTCCTCCTGGCAGTTGCTAAGGAACACTCCAAATTCTGCTTTAAGGAACTCACTCAAAAGCGCTTCAAAAACAGTGGGGTTCCTAGGATCTGGACCTGCAGGGCAGGCTGGCTCCTCTGGAATTGATGATGCTGAGGTCCTCCCAGAGTCGAGGGAAACCGGTGAGGTCCTCCCAGAGCCCAAGGAGACCAGTGAGGTCCTCCCAGAGCCCAGGGAGATCTGGTCCAGGTTCAGCCTCTTCAGCCTCACCACAGCTATGGGGAGAAGAACATGCTGCTTAGGCTGCTGCTGCTGCTGGCAGTCTTGATCCTTTTTACCACCATTGCTGCGGCAACGCAGTTGGACACCGTCCAACTCTTTCCGATGACGGAATGGACAAGATCGCCGTAGACAGGCTGTCTGCGTCTCATAATTACAAGGAATATTCTTGATGTAGCGCACACGCCTACCAGATGGATGGCATCGTTTTTGTTTGGCCATAATGTAAGATAATAAGTTGGCAAAAAAAATGATGATGCTCTCAATTCATTAGTTTGTTCAGAAGTGATTGCGTTATGTTGAGAATGTTACGGTTTAAATACCTGTCGCCTGTCCGCCAAGGCGTGACGTAGGCTACGGCTCAGCTATCACGTGAGCTTACCTACAACAATATTGGAAGATAGGTGACGTCACAACGTCGCAGTGTACAATACCTTGACAACCGATGGAGAGCAAACGAAATGTATTTTGTTCTGTTGACTTGAGCACGAGGCAGGTGCACACGTCATTTTCTATAACCAATTGAACACGAACAGTATAATCATCAGTATCATTTTTGGAAATATTTGCATATGGCAATTTGTCTTGACAACACTAGAACATTATAACGATATTTTTCATGATTCTCGAGAATGCAGAAAGAAGGCCAGGTCTGTGTCAGCTTGTAGGCTATATCTGTTCTTTTGGGCAAGAAAAGGAATTAAGTGTAACTAAAGTTTTCAAATAATTGTAGAGGAGTAAAAAATACAATATTTGCTTCTGAGATGTAGTGGAGTAAGAAGTAAAAAATAGAAAAAATACTCCAGAAAATAAAAGCACCTAAAAATTGTACGTACTTGAGTAAAGTACGTACAATATGACACACTACATATACACAAGCCTAGTGTTTATTGTCGCGCGTGCGGCCACCTGGCACCTGTTTAAAGAGCCGTTAACGCAGAACTCCTAGCTTGCTACGTCACGTCCTGTGAGAACCAATGGAATGTGAGCATTGACCTTGACCTTGCTACGCCATTTCCTCTCAACCAATCAATGGAACGTGCGTATTTTAAATAAAATACCGATGTATGTAAGCAGTGATTTGGTTTGAATTCATCATCATTTCATCTTTGAACAGCGAACAGGTAAGAAGCTCATGTTAGAACAGACGTTATCTTCTTAAACTTAAAATTGTAGCATTGATGACAGCAATGAAGACCTCAGTAAATTTAAAACGTAAAAACTTTTTTAACTGTTTATTTGTTTGTTTACACTTGAGGTTTTATGATGTTGTAGCTACTACAGCACGTTGGTCAACCTGGTTGTTTTTAAACATGCTTTATAAATAAAATTGACTTGACTTGACTTTGAAAGTTAGTTGGATTTCCATCAACCAGTTTTAACATGGATGTCTACATTATTTGCGAAATGACGTTCTCACCGTATGTCTAGTTAAAGTTAAGGTTTAATTTAAAAACGTTGAAACTTTTAAAGTTAGTTGGATTTAATTTCCAGCAACCAGTTCAATGAAACATGGATGTTTTTCTGTCTACATTTCAGCATGGCTTTTCAACGTCAACGTCAAGGTGAGAGGTATTTCTCAGTGAGGGACTCCACAGGACTGGGACGCCGTCCGCCGTTGGTTCTGACTTCTACCAAAGGCTCCTACGAGGTGATGTCCGTCCTGGGTCAAGGAGCGTTTGGCAAGGTGGTCAGTTGTAAGAACACGGACACCAAACGGACCGTGGCCATTAAGATGGTGAAGAGCAGCATCCCAGGAGCCAAACGTGAGGTAAGGTACCCTACACATCTGACACAGTCTGACACCCAGTGGTGGAAAAAGTACTCACTTTTTATACTGCAATGTAGAAATACTCTGATACAAGTAAAAGTCCGGAATTCAAAATGTAGCCTACTTGAGTAAAAGTACAAAAGTATTGGTATCAAAATGTAGGCCTATGTAAAGTTCCAAACGTAAAAGCATTCGTTATGCAAAAAGTCCCGTTTCACACGTTTTCAAATGTATAGAATGTATAAAAAATGTTTTGAAAGTAGCAGATCTACAAGCTCACAATGCCTGGTATCGCGACCATTGTGGTATGGTATGATGATAACCCTTCCTGAGTCACAGCTAAATTAGTGTTATCAGCTGCTAAAGTTACCCTCCCCCATTGAAATTGGCATTTTAGATGCAGGTGCGTATCTTGGTTTTGGCTCATGTTCAGGAGGACATATTTCAATGTTTTATATTATAGTGTTTGGTATCATTATTAATGGGACACTTCATGATGGAGGAGTAGCTTAGATTAAAAAAAAATGTTTATAGCTGCAATATGATTGTCATGTATACCATGGCCAGCTGTTTTTATAAAGTGTTTACCAATACCAAATATGGAAACGTGAATCTACCAGACAGTAGGCTAGGTGCCAAAAGCATGCATAAACAAGGCGGTTGCTATGGCAATTTACGTTTATAGTTTATCTTCAAGTTCACCAGGCCTTTTCAAGGGTAACCGGAACAGTGGGAACACCTGGCACAATTTTTTAAAATATATATTTTATTATTTATATTTCATTGTATATCTACATTTATTTAAGGAGCCAAATACTTATAATATATGTTTTGTATTACATTTAAGGCCCAATATTACAAATGCTACAAATTGCTACAAAACCTGTGATTTTGGTCACCAGTCATTTTGGGGATAAACAAGAAGTTGAAGTGTAAATTTGGACTGATAATGGTGTACCATGCATGTTAAAATAATGTATGCTTTACATTATTTCTTACCATTTTCCAAGGCTTACATGTATTCTTTATTTTTTCACATTTTTGAACAGTAATTTAATTTCCAAACCTTTACCTGCACAGACATCAGGCTTTTTCTTTTGAAAGTGGTTACCAATGGTTACAGGCAGCCTGCTGGAAAACTGGTCCAAACATTCTGTGCAAGACCTCTATTACACTATAATAATAATAATAATAATAATAATAATAATAATAATAATAATAATAATCGACCAAAGAGATACAACATTTAAAACAATTAAATGAATAAAATTCAAAACAAAGGCATGACACCCCCCTCCCCCCAACTATAAACAACTAAGTTGCATAAACAAGGTGGTTACAATGTAATGTTTACATTTTTAAAGAGTGCCATCAAGTTAATCAGTTTCATCTACCTATATGTACAAATACGTCGCTGTGGAATGTTTACATTTATAATTTTGTCAATGTGATGATGATTATTATTATAGTCTATGGCATAATTATGTCTTTAACTATATAATATTTGAATTATTTGTGTGCTATGTAAACCAATGTGATATAATCTTTTCTCAAAGTCATCTAAACTCTCTTTCTCTCTCCGCAGTTTGAGATCTTTAAGAGGCTGCAGAAGCTGTGTTTCGATCCAGACAAACACAACTTTGTACGTTGCTTCCACTTCTTCAACTTCAGTGGATTTTACTGTCTGGTATTTGAAAGGCTACACATGAGTCTCAGTGAATTTGTGTCCCGCTTCCAGCCGCTGTCCCTAGGAGTGATACGGCCAATAGTTCAGCAGGTATGTTCTACTATTTGTAATCTGTTGAAAGTTTGAATCGTAATGTTGATGGAACTTAATACTGACTTCATCAAAAATAAGTGACACATTGCGACGCATTGTGAGCTTGCAGATCTGCTATTTTGTTTTCTTTTTCTAAAGCCGTTTTTCAATGGGGGCGCAGCCAGAGGCTATGTGGGGGTTGTTTGCATGGAAAGCTTTTGGAACCTCTCTGTCCCCTATGTTGCAGGTGGCCACAGCGTTAAAAATGCTGAAGAGAGCTGGAATCGTCCACACTGACCTGAAGCCTGACAACATTATGTTGGTGGACCACCATCATCAGCCCCTCAGGGTAAAGGTCATTGACTTTGGATGTGCGTGTAGCACGTCTGAAGTCAAGTGTGGCACCTATGTTCAGACACGCTGGTACAGGTGAGTGAATGTTTCATTTTATTGCTCCATTGTATAATACTTTCCCATTCAGCACTTTGTAAACTCTTGTTTAGGAAAAATACGGCGTACATACATGTTTATAATTTTATATTATTATTATTATTGTTGTTATTATTATTACTTCCCACATGCATCATGATTCATGCATCCCTATTCTGGGCATGTAATAATAGGCAAACATTCAGCGAAAGTAGCAGATCTACAATCTCACAACGCGTTGCAACACATTGTGAGATTGTAGATGTGCTATTTTTAGGAAAAGGGATTTGGTGTAGAAGGGAAAAAGGGGGGCATGCAATATGCATAGACCCCTGGGGGACTATAGTCAATGAAGTATATAGGATGTAAGTGGTTAGTAACATTAGGACCATTGACAGACTTGAGATTAGACTTTTCATGCGTGATTCTGAAAAGTGTTTCTCTTCTCTCAGGTCTCCAGAGATCCTGTTGGGTCTCTCCTTCACAGAGGCTATTGACATGTGGTCTCTGGGATGTGTGGCAGCAGAACTCTTCCTTGGCGCTGCACTGTATCCTGGTGGGAGTGAATACGATATGGTAAGTATAGAAAACATACATAAGCTCACTGCTCACATGTTACTGGAGTTAACCTCATAAACCTTAGCGTCCCTATTCTGTGAATGTCATAATAGGCGAACATTTTTGCCTAATTGCGCTGCAATTAGGTGAACATTCAACAGAAATGGTTTAACATTCGGTGAAAATAGTCAAGCTTGTAGATCGGCTATTTTTATTATTCGATGTACAACAAACTAAATTATATAGGGTTTAAGTGGTTAATATATTCTACTGCGTAGAACGCATTTCAGTAAGCTTTCATATGCAAATGCAATGTGAAATTTCATGGATTAAACATTATGAATGACTTGATGTTGTGTTGTTTCTAGATGCGATTCATCACAGAGACTCAGGGACCGCTACCAGCACGTCTACTCCATGCTTCATCCAAGACTGACTTGTATTTTACAAGAGACCGGACGGGTATCAGGAGGCTCAAGGTACAAACACACTTCTGCCCTCATGGTACTGCAGTATATTCTTACAATACAGGCTACTGTATATGTGATGTAAAACATAATTGTAATTTTCTTTTTGCTTTTTAGACACCGGTGGAGGCAAGGGTCCGGTCTGTAGGGATCAGGATGTACAATGTATGCTCCCTAGATGCAATCAAAGATGTAAGCAGTCTTTCATTTTACATTCATATTAATCATTTAGCACTTGAATGTGTGGACCATTCTCAATTTTTTTTTGAAACTGACTTAATTAAAAGTAAAATAAATGTATCTACCTTTATGGGTACACAAAGACTCAGGATGTAGAACTATGGACCAGGAAAGTGATTTGTATTGAAATGTTTATTTTTTATTTTTTATTTATAGATCCATCTGTCCACGGAGCTGAAGGGTAAATACCTGAGAGCGAAAGATCGGCATCACTTTGTGGACCTGTTGAAGCAAATGCTCCAAATGGATGCTGACAAACGGTTTGAACCCGACCAGGTACTGCAGCATCCATTTGTGACCATGAGCCACCTGGTGGACAGCCTGCACCACAGCTCCTTGTAAGTGTGTGTTTAGTTGTTGTTTTTGGCCTATGTGCTGAAGTGTCTGGATATGAAATTGGCTTCGTGGTTGATTACATGGATTAAAGTGCTCAGTCGCCACACCACTGATTTCTGTCATTTGGATTCCAGCCAGCATGTCTTCTATGAAAGCATGTCGCGCACCAAAAATAGCAGATCTTCAAGCTCACAACACGTCACAGCGTGACGTGTTGTGAGCTTGTAGAACGGCTATTTTCAGTCATTAGTTGCACTAAGATGAATGAGTTTTTGAAGTGGTCAAACTAGCAATAGAATTCAAGTTTAGAAGCATCTTCCATAAACATGAATGGTCTCAGAAATGTCATAAAAGCAAAGTTTAAAGCCTCAATCTGTATTTTTTTTCAACTAATTGGCAGTATGTAGAACAGCAGCAACATACGGTTTAGAATGATGATACCTAAACATCATCATTACATTTTCATTCGCAAGATTTTATTTTTGCTTTATTCCATGTGATTAATCAAGTCATTAACTCATTAATTCATTGTTGCTTTTCAGTGTGAGGTCTTGTTATGACAAGATGAGCGTCTGCCAGACACAGAGGGTCACAGCTCCCACAGAGAGGAAACGGACCTCATCTGAAGCAGCAGAAAGCAGCCCAGACCGAAAGAGGAAGAAGTGAACACAGGACAGGAGCATAAGACTGTCTGCCACCCTGACATCACTGTCAGAGCCGTGACAACAACAGGACGGACTGGCATGTTTAGCCAACTTCACTTCAAACAGCCTTATCCTCTATATTTTGAGGATTTAGTGACTGAATTGTCCAAGAATACAGGGGACTACTCTAGTAGCCACAGATATCAAGGTGTTGGTTCTGCCCTATAAACTGGAGCTGGTGCATGTTGGTGCAGACCAGTCTGAAAAGAGAAACAGTAGTCAAAGTTCAACTTCAGAGAACACGGAGACACCCAGTGATTTTTGTCTTTTATTATTGCTTGTTGTATATATTGTATATATTTTGTATTTTTATAGTTTCTGAGGTTGAATACAAACCCAGTATGTAATTAAACCGTATATTATGTTATACCCTGTGCAAAGTGTTGTGAATTGAATTGGCTTGTCCATATAACCTCTATTTACTGCTATCCAAATACATTTTAATTAATGATGACGGGAGCGTTTTTCCACCCATTTTACTGTATCAAACAAATCCTAGAATAATGACTTGAGACATTGATATTACCTGGATTTGATCCTCGAGAAGACCCAGTTTCCCACGTCACTTTTGCAGGAGGTTTGCCACCTACAGCCATGCAGCTAGAATATTAAATAACTTCACTATTCAGGCTGGTAACTGGAAGGACAAGCGCTGTCAAAGGCATCTCTATCCTGTACATTCCACTGGGAAGAGAGAGAATGAAGATGCAGGTGTAGACTCCTTCATCCAATTCAGTGTGAAACTGAACAGAATCCTAGAGATAATCAAATAAATATGTTGCATCACTAATATCATACGAAGCTTAGTTTATACATGACATCTTGCACCACCATATATATATAAAATAATAATAATAATAAAATAAAGGAAAAAGAAAGAAAGAAAGAAAGATTTGAAAACTTGTGAAATGGGACCTTCTGCATAATGAGTACTTTTACTTTTGGTACTTTAAGTACATTTTGATGCCAATACTTTTGCACTTTTACTCAAGTACATTTTTAATGCTGAACTTGTACTTTTAAGAGACTATTTCTTCAATAGGGTATTGATACTTTTAGTCAGGTTCACTATGTAAAACAATATACTTTCGTTCAAAATTTGTGGAGATTAGCAAAACTATACATTTTTTTTATCTTCAGAACATGGGGAATCCAAAAATCTATGTTTGCATTTGCACAGACACCTGCATGTCCGCCATATTGGACGTTCAAAATGGCCGCCATAAAATATATAATTTGTGCTACCTTGGCTTCTAGACGACATAGACAGTTAATTAAATATGCTAATCCTATGTTTTCTGGGCCAAGGAATCCAATAGAGACCTAAAGGATAGTGCACAGGGACTTGCAGCAGCGCCCCCTAGGGGATGGCCATGGAAATGCAGGTTGACTATGTTAGAAAATATACTTTTGTTACGAATTTTTGATTAGCAAAACTATAACACTTTTGGAATCTTCCGAGCATGGGGAATCCAAAAATCCTTGTTTGCATTTGCACATATACCTGCATGGCCGCCATATTGCATGTTCAATATGGACCACATAAGATATATAGTCTAATTTGTGCTACGTTGGATTCTAGACAACCAACCTTAATTAAATATATTTTCCAGGTCAAGGAGTCCAATACAGACCTCAATGTAGTTCTCAGGATTATAGAAAAGCAAGAAAACAAATGTAAATGTAAAACATAGTGTTTATAGTTGTGTAGTATCAACACATCATTGACTTTACAGGTTTACAGGTGTAAAGAAATGGGTGGAAAAACCCTTTGTTTCTGTTGTTTTCAAAGAGAAGAAAAGAAAAGAAGAGGGGGGGGGTCAGGGAGAGCAAGGAGATCTAACAGTAATAGAACACATGTCAAGGATATACAAGTGGCGTAAACCAACAGATACAGTATGTACATGAGGTTAGACATAACGCGAAAGGGCCTACTCTGTGTGGAGTTTGCATGTTCTCCCCTGTCTCCTAGGGTAGTTAATACCCTCACAAAAACATGTAGTAATCCTGGTCACTATACTTCCTCCCCCTGGTCAGCCGGGGCGCCTGATGGAGGGGAAGGGAACTGGTTGGAATAACGTGTTCCTTCCACACGCTACGTCCAACCAGGGAAACTCCCCCCTGTCAGGTGACAAGAAGGTCAGTTGGCTCTCATGCATTGAAGGAGGCATGAGCTCGGCCTTGGCCTCCCTAGGCTGGTGGGGGGAGTGTAGTGCCCAGGATCACTTAGCTAATTGGCACCGGGTGAAAAAGGGGTTACAGAATCGAGCGATAAAAATTAGGGGGAAAAAAGCCACAAGGTGCAAGGTGGTGACACTTTGGTAGGTCTACATTAGCAGCAGGTATGATATTAGACATTAAGGTGCAAAAACAGTATGAACGATTGAACTATATACATACAATATCTACTAGATCTATCATTCAGGAATATTCTTTTACAGCTCGTCATCACTGTCTGGGGTGTCATTTTCAGCATTACAGACAGTCTGTGTCGTTTTCGCAGTCACTTCCACACAAACAAAGTTCTGTGCAAACAAAGTTGTGTCCCCTGCATGACCTTCTCTGGGTTGTCCAATGGGTTTTGCACTGACATCTGACCACTAACAGAAACTAACAGAGGAAGGCGACCTAACACAGGAGGTGAATGATGCATTGGCCAACTTTGTATGATGTACTGCCCAAGGGGCATCCATATAACAAACATTCCTGACCTAAGGTGGTATCTGTTTTGCAAACATCTGGCATAAAGCAGCAAGTTGCCTCCTACCGTTGGTGCCCTTGAGGAGAACATTGAACGTGTGCATGATCAAAGTAGGGTGTGGTGCCAAGCCACTGTGACGTGGCAGAGTCTTTTTGACCCACTCAAACATGGAGCCATGGTGAGACCTGACATGGTGACACCTACTACCACAAAGGTTCCTCCTGCACCACAGGCCATTGTAGAGTTGGTCAGATGTCAGTGCAAAACCCATTGTACAACCCAGAGATGTTCATGCAGGAGACACAACTTGCACAGAACTTTGTTTGGAAGTGACTGCGAAAACGACGCAGACTGTAATGCTGAAAATGACCCTCCTAACAGTGATGAAGGGCCGTAAAAGAATGATAGATGATATTATTGTATATAGTTCAATCTTATAACTTGTCAATACTGTTTTTGCAAGTTAATGTGTAATCTCATGTACATACCTGCTGCTAGTGTAGACCTACCAAAGTGTCACCACCTTGCACCTTATGTCTAATCTCATGTACATACTGTATCTGTTGGTTTATGCCATTTGTATATCCTTGACATGTTTTCTATAACTGATAGATTGTTCTCCTTGCTCTCCCCGCCCTCTTCTTTTCTTTTCTTCTCAACAGAAACAATGGAGTTTTTCACCCATTTCTTTACATCTGTAAACCTGTGGTGTAATAAAGTCAATGATGTGTTGATATTACACAAATATAAAGACTATATTTTCCATTTACATTTGTTTTCTTGCTTTTATATAATAACTACATTGAGGTCTTTATTGGACTCCTTGACCTGGAAACATATTAACTAAGGTTGGTTGTCTAGAATCCAAGATAGCACAAATTAGGCTATATATTTTAGGTCGTCCATATTGAACAATATGGTGGGCCATGCAGGTATCTGTGCAAATGCAAACAAGGATTTTTGGATTCCTCATGCTCTGAAGATTCCAAAAGTGTATATTTTTCTAATCCAAACTTTTTAACGAAAATATATTTTTTAACATAGTAAACCTGAATTTCACTGGCCATCCCCTATGTGGCGCTACTGCAAGTCCCTGTGCACAATCCTTTAGGTCTCTATTGGATTCCTTGACCCAGAAAACATTGGATTAGTATATTTAATTAACTTTCTATGTTGTTTAGAAGCCAAGATATCACAAATTATGTATTTTATGGTGGCCATTTTGAACGTCCAATATGGCGGACATGCAGGTGTCTGTGCAAATGCAAACATAGATTTTTGGATTCCCCATGTTCTGAAGATAAAAATAAAGTATTGTTTTGCTAATCTCCACAAATTTTGAACAAGAACACATAGTGAACCTGACTATTTTACTTAAATAAAAAATGTGAGTAGGGCTACTTCCATCACTGTATAGGCTATGGTATAAAGAATGTTTTTGAAAACATTTGAGGTGACAAATAGGCAATGCAGTAGTAGCCTACTTCAATATTGATTAATATTTCATCAACACTCAACCTCAACCTTCATTATTCCCTGTATAAATGTCATAATTTGGTGTCTGATGATTGGATCCAGTAATAGTAGAAGAGTAATTCCATGCTTTTCCAATGTTTTATACACTATCACTGCACAGATGAGGACTTTTATTTTGAAAGTTGTTACCAATGGTTACAGGCAGCCATGCTTGAAGAAAGACACTCATTTAGGGACTTTTTGCATAAAAATACACAAACATGGATTTTCTTTTTCATTTATTTTGGCATAGGGTATATTATAACCAGGGATAAGCTCTACAAGTGTGGAAAATATATTTTTAATTTCACCATGTCTTTAAACAAACATTCCATGCATGGCATCTATTTCATTGTGCATAAACGCTATGGTAGCAGCCGGTAACTATGTAACATTTACATTTGTTTTCTTCAGTTCATCAGTTTGTTCCATGTGCATCACAGCCTATATTTGGATTATTGGTGTATTTTTTCTCACATGTCATCGCAACATTCTTTGTCTCTCTCTGCAGGTGAAGATCCTCTGCAGGTGAAGAAACTACAATGATTGCCCCCAAATGAATGCAGAAGGAACATGGTTGACTTAATCAAATATTTCAGTATCAGTGGTGTGATCCTTTCGGGGTGGGGGTTCCAGGGGGTCCCCAGCTAATATAGCATTACCATCATTTTAACCACCATAAGCATATCTCATATTTAACTATTACAAAATAGCCGGTCTACAAGCATTTTAGAAATATGTTGATTAATCTAAATATGTTTTTTATTTTTTATTTTTTTTGCCAATTAATTCCTCCCCACACACATTTGTGTGTTGTTGCCTGTCACTGCTGTTGTATCTAGAATTCTTTTAACACAAATCCTCTCTTCTGGGGGTCCCTGGCACAAACTCTTTTCATATGGGGGTCCATGGCCAAATACATTTCAGAACCACTGTTCTATGTTGCAGGTGGCCACATCATCACAGATGCTGAAGAGAGCAGGAATGATCCACAGTCCACACTGACAGCCTGACATCATGTTGGTCAACCATGAGTGTCAGCTACTTCAGAGTCACGTACAGCCTCTGAAGAAAAGTGTGGTGCCCCATATAAGATGTACAGGTAAGTGAATGTCATTTTATTGCTTCATTGCTCATTTTCCTGTTCATCGCTTTCTAAACTCTGATCAATACTATATACAGTACATGAAGCTTATTATTAACCCTAGCATCTCTTTTCTGGGTAAAGATGAATTGAAATAGATCGATAAACCCATAGAGGCCAGACTGAGATGGTTTGGACATGTATGGGATAGGGAGTATATCGGTAGAAGGATGCTGAGGTTGGAACTGCCAGGCAGGAGGCCGAGAGGAAGACCAAAGAGAATATTTATGGATGTAGTGAAAGAGGACATGAACTTGGTTTGTGTGAGAGAAGAGGAGGTAGAGGATAGGGTGAGATGGAGGCAGATGATTCGCTGTGGCGACCCCTGAAGGGAACAGCCGAAAAGAAAAGAAGATATATTTATGTACATGTACATGTCTATACATTTATATATATTAGAGTAGAAAAACCCTTGTAATCATAACCAAACTTGTAGGCAAGACAGCAGAGAACGTGCACAAGACTGGCATAGTGGAAAACAAGGAAAACAGGGCTTAAATAGGCTGTAACTCTTTTATAGGATAGATTGCAGTCCCAGAGAAAATTGTATCAAATGGGGGTCTGTGGCCTAGTACATATCAAATTGGGGGTCCAAATTGAGAACCACTGTAGTCCACTCTTGATTGGTTAGAATTGAATGAGATGATGATTGATGAGTGGGCGTGAAGACACAAAATGAGATTGACAATTATCTTGTTCAAAACCTTGCTCAAATATGGAATCATACGTCAGATACATCATAGATGACTGATGTCCACTAGACATATGATCCACATGGGAGCCATGCCGTTATTAGTAATTTGTGAGCCTCTCTATGAAAATGTAACGTGAAAGTGAATGGAATAAACATTATGAATGATTTGATATTCTGTTGTTTCAAGATGAGATTTATTGTGGAGACCCAGGGACAAGCACTAGACTATTTACTCGGTGCTGAAGCTAAGACACGCTTATATTTCACCAGAAACAGTCAGCGCCTACAAACACACTTGTGCTCTCATGGTGCTATAGCCTTAAAATACTGGCGACTGTAGAAGAATTACAATTCTTTTAGCTTTTTAGATACAATTGATTATTCATATTCATCAATTAGAACTTGAATGTGAGGACATTTCTCAAGGTTATCTTGGAGTCAAAGCAATTGCCATAAAGTATAATTTTTTAGCTGAAAGTGTACACTTTGGTTACATCTGATCTGTTCACAGGGTTGTAAGCGCTACATGGAGCAGGACAGCGATTTGAGATGTTGTTCATTGATCTACTTCCACCTTTCCAAGTGTCTGAAGGATGAAGATACGACAGCCGAATTCAGGGATCGCTGCTGAAAATGCTGCAAATGGATGCTAGTATCAAACCCAGCCAGGTTGTATTGCATCCTTTTGTAAGCATGTGCCACATGGTGGACACCTGGCACCACGTGTATGTTAATAGTTGTGTTTTTTGGCCTGTACTGAAGTGACGACTGGATGTGAAATAGATTTTGTGGTTGATTAATTAAGTCATGAATTAATTCATTGATTCATTGCTTTTCAGCGTGTTTTGAGAGGATGAGTGTCTGCCGGACTCAGAGGGTCACAGCTCCTCCCACTAAGAGGAAACCTCGACTGAAGTGGCAGAAAGCAGCCCTGACCGAAGCCCACTCAAAAACGGACAAAGAGATAAGATTCAACACAGCACAAAAACATGAGACTGGCACCCTGACATCACTGGTAGCATGACGATAGTCTCCAGAAACGACTGCGTACATGCGTAAATTGTCATTCTTGGGAATAATAATTCTGAGTTGAAATATGCCATAATCACATGAATCCTAGCGTCTCTATTCTGGTCATGAACACTTGGCGAATATAACCAATCTACAAGCTCACAATGTGTCGCAACACGCTGTGAGCTTGTGGATTGCCTATAAGCAGAGATTTGGTGTAGAGGGAAAAAGGAGGGGGCCAAGAAAACAGACTCCCCTGGTAAACAAATTATATAGGATAAGTGTCTTCTAAGGACATTATATCACATACATATTAAAGCACATACATATTAAAGTCACAAAGTCGTAGTCAAAACAATCACTCTCAAGGTATAAATTAGTTAATGTCTTGAGATTACTGGGTAAGAGTAAATGCAGATGTCAGATTAACATCATAAAAATATTGCGTGCTTGAGTAGATTAACATCATAAAAATAATGTGCTTGGGTAGTTGACATGGGTCTGTTTTATTATCATATAAATGAAACGATAAGGCAAAGCAATTAATGTACACTTTTGATGTACAGTTACAACTGCTACAAAATGAATCGATGTTAACAGCACATGCTGGGTCTGTCTAAGGGCACTGGAAAGATACTAGGTCTAGGTCAAGAGGGTTCCATATACAGTATGACTGGGTAGAGATTGAGCCATTATTGATTAGCTAATAATAATGGGGGTGGCCCTCTTATAGATGGCTTGGTTCTGAAAGAGACCAGCAGAAGACATTAGGCATTACTCCACTTAACGCTTACTAGATACTGAAGTTATGGTAGACAGTCAAATAAGTTAAGGTATCAATGACAAGTGAAACAGTATGTGATCCATGATGTGTCACACATTTGGACAATCCAAGCCCATTTGACTTCCATTAATTAAAGTTCAATATTTCAAAAAGTATAGACCACAGTGAATAAAGCTCCTCGGTGGAATTGCAAACACTTGTGTAAATTAATGGGATTCCCTGGCCATGGTTTCGCATAGTTTTCTCACAGGAGAAAAAAAGGAAAACGTACGTCACGCATTCAGACAAAACAGACGATGCACTTGATGTATCTTCATTGATCGTTGCTCGAAGTGCAGTTGGGGGACTCTCCTCTTTCCTCATTCTCGGCTCCTCCAAAAGCAAATTGCCACGCTGGAGGACAGAGGACACATTTTAGTATTGGAATTTGGCTACAGACACACAAATAGACACTCTAATACATGGTTAGATCATAACAAGACAGGGTCTAATATATATACTCATCTATACAATGGGGAAAATTAGATTTCCAGTAGCCTATAAAATCCAACTTCTAAAATGTAAAATATTCATGAAATGTGCAGAAGTTCATTCCTTGTGTGCAAAGTGAGGCGCTGGTCAGTCAAACGGTTTTGACTGAAAAACCCAACACACACACACACACACACACACACACACACACACACACACACACAGACTCATAGACCCTTTTCTACATGGCTTGGCCGCTCTGTATAAAACTACACTTCTAATAATAACGGGGTGGCTTCCCTGTGGATCTCTGACATCATATTGATGAGGTCATGTTAATGACATTACTCTTGCCCAAATAATGATGGATGGCAGGGCAGTAGATCTGAGGTTATGAATTCACAAAAGGAGAAAAATATTCACACAAAAAATATATTCGCAAATTGTGAAAAATATTAATGATAATACTGGCAGCATGCACAAGAGATTTGGCGCTGATCGGTTTGTGAGATTACACAGACAGACGTCTTGTGTCTGACAGACAGACCTCTCTGTAGGACCCCTCTTCTAGACAGCTTGCACCCTAGAAGTCAGTGTAAAAATGAAACGAGGGGTTTTCTGCCACGCCATGGCTGCCATGCAGATGTCAGACTTCATGTGGCCAGTCTATGATGACATCAGTCATCTATGACATACAGTATCTAAAATGTATGACTCCAAGGTTTCAGTCTGATCCTACCAGCATAATATTTTATATATACTTTTTAAAAGTATATATTTAAAAAAATCTAAAAACGTGAAAAAAATGTGGGTCGTTACTTCTGTTGTGATCAGACCAGCGGTATGGTAGATTAGCTCCAGACAGACAAGAGATGACCCTCTTCTAGACAGCTCCTAGAGTGCCGCGCTGTAAAAAAAAACGCTCCAGAGGTCTACTGCTGTGTGCTTTCCCATTTCCTCCAGAACGGTCTTCTCCACAAACACGTTTTCTTCAAAAAACAAGAACAAAAACAAACAAAAAATGCTGCAGAAGACCAGTCTTCTCGCATTCTTCTTTTCTTTTTCTTCTTAAAAAACAAACAATAATAATACTTATTATCTGATGCTGTAACGTGAAACTAGGTTGTGTCTGTCTCTGTGTTGCGGGACGTGTGAATGCGCACATGGCATAGAAGTAGGTGTGGCAGTCTCTGTCAGTCCGTCGCTGTCTGTGTGGGGTGCGCGTGCATGTGTTAGTCATAGGTATGGCGGTCTCTCTGTGTCTCTGTGCGTTGCCACGTGCACGTGTGCGCGCCATAGGTGCCTGCAGTCCCTCTGTGTGTGTCTTGTCTTCGTCCGTGTGGTGCCTGTTCTGTGTGTTGTTTGTCTGTCTTTGCCTGCTTGTCTGTCTCTGTGAATTGTAAAACGGTGCACGGTACACACTGTCTATTGCTCGTAGAAGATTCCGTACACCGGATTGACAGCTTGCACCCAGGCTAGTTCCACTCTGTACTCTATACGTATCCCATAGCCTGGAGGGATGGTGAGTCTGAAATTATGAATACAAAAATTATTCAGGGCTGTAGTTCCTTGACCTACTTGGCAGCGTGGAAAATGTTTGATGCTGACCGGTGTTGTTTTGCGAGATTAGCTCTGGACACACAGACACACACAAAACATAATCTCTGGGCCCGGCCTTTGGCCCGGCGGAGATAAGAATGTGACAGCAATTCTTCCAGGTAGGAAGGGTCTACTGCTGTCTCCTCTCCTGTTTCCTCCAGAAGACTCTTCTCCACAAACTTTAGAAAATTCAAATAAAAACACGACAAAGACTCAGTTGACTGTGGGGTCTCTGTATGACAGATGAGTCAAATTGTCGCCTTTCAGAGGGCAGCCCTAGGCTACTTCTATTGAAACCGAAGTTTTATCCAGCAGGTGCAGCTTTGGAATTGGATATGCTGAAGGCATTGGTGCTTCATCTCTTCCAAAATCAGACAGAGTGCCACTTTTAGCAACTCCATCCAACCAACAGCCCTCATAAAGAACACCTTTGTTCACATAGTAGAACTTTCCATATCCATGCTTCTTCCCCTCTTTCCAGGTTCCGTCATAACAGTTTTCATTCGCAAGTAGTAACGTACCCTGTCCATGGCACTTGTCATCCAGCCAATCTCCCTCAAATATGTTTCCACTGTCATATTGCATTTTCCCCCATCCACTCCTTTTGTCTCCAATCCAATTCCCTTCATAGAAAGCTGTGTCACTGTAGGTTAATTTCCCATACCCGTGTTTCTTGCCATCTTTCCAGTCACCTACGTATTTCTTTACATACTCTTTGGTTTCTGGGAGTAGTGTGCTGTAAATACCATATCCATCCCGTTTGCCATATTTCCATTCTCCCTCATAAATGGCTGAATCCTTGCTATAAATTTGAATTCCTTTTCCGTGCTTCTTGTTATCCAACCATTCTCCTTTGTATTCATCTCCATTGGGGGAATACACTTTGCTTCGCAGTCCAGATTTCTGTGCCTTTATGTCCCATACTTTCCACGGTGGTGAGACCACAACCTTTTTCAAATGTGGCATTGCTTCTTTGAGTATTAAGAAGTCAACTCAAAAGTGAGTACAATCTATCTGTAGCCTATGACTGAAAATGAATGTCTGTCTGCTACTTGTATAGCGCCAGCATTAGTATTCTCTTATGTCATGCTGACGTCACTCACTTGACTCGATCCACCAATCTGTGCTAAGCAATGGTTTCTTCTACTTCCTGCGACACGGTGACATCATCGAGCTGGAGAGAGGTCCTACAGTAGCTGACATTTGTATATCAATCTTTCATCTCATTCGCGTAACCACTGAGAGCTCCATCTATAACAACCCTACTTCCCATACATAATATCCTTACCTTAAAGGCACTGGTGTTGCCCGATCTGGGCTGTTTTTTGTTCTGAAATATTCTACTTTTTCTGTTCGATAAAGAGGTGTTTTAATCATGTCTGTGCTTGAATTTCATTGTATTTGTTCTTCGGTTTCCTTCGGATGAGTGTAATCCCGGCTTTCAACAGCTGCACAAGCGTCACTGTTGGTTTGGGGTTCATTGCACATTGATCATCTGCAATCAATATTTTTATGGGTTTCAAGTTTGCTAATCTAATATTAAGAATTACATTCACATAATAAATGCAGTGTAATAAAGGCAATAAATGCACATAATGTATACTTTAAATTCAAACCTGTCTGGAAGGTGCTCAGCTTGCAACAGCAAACTGCAGTAAAATCTAATGTTTGAGACTTCCTCTAATGGAGGCAGAATGTAAATGTTTTCTTTAATATTTTCTTTTTTTCACTTAATTAAAGACTTAAGACCTGACAGAGCAAGACCTTTAACTAAGTAAGGAAAGCACTCACATGGAGGGCTCTGAATGGTAGGGCCAATGTGTGGAAGTCCGACCTCCCCTGACATTAATTTCAGCTTCTCTGCGATTGTAGAATTTGTTTTCCTCTATGGCTGTCAATGCTGGACCATGAAGCCTGCCCTACAGAAGTCCTGTGCAGTACTAAACATCAACCAGGATGAGCATGTTACCAACAAGCATCTGTATGGGGTCTATCACGGTTGAGTGAGAAGAAAGCAGCCAGGAGGAAGAGACTAGCTGGTCACTGCCATAGACACCAGGAGCTTCCAGCCAGCAACCTTGTGCTGTGAACCAACACACGGGCATCGATCACGAGGGCGTCCACACCTACCTACGTGAACATACTAAAGATGTAGGGGCAGAAAGTGCTGGTGAGCTAGCCACATGTACAGTACATGTGTATGGACGATCGAGATGTCTGATGACACTGCTGGAGGGCTAGTCAGACTACGACCTGGAGAGAGATTTAGTTGACAAATTAATATAAAAAATCTATTATATTTAAATGTGTTATACAAATTGTTGAATTGATTATTGATGTCAAAAATCTTGCTAGAAAGGAATGCTGTTTGCAATAGTGGTGGTATAGCCATGTTAGATAGCTGGAAGTTGGACAGTTCTGGGGAAGAAGCCATCCTAAGTACATGTAACTGGCCACCATATGTTAACTAGTAACAACCTATTGTTTGTTACTATTCATTTTGGGTTGTGACGATTACATTTAAACATTTAAAAACGACAGGTTCTACAACCTGAAAGTGGCACAAGCTTGAGATGGGAATCATCACTAGAGATACCATTTAGGTGATCCTTTTCACACTCGACATGCTGGTGAAGTCTGCTGAGGTTCAGTGCCAGGGCCCCTCGCCAAGTACGGTATCCAACAACCACCCTTTAGGCTTTTATGGTTGACATGACTGTGACAACATCACATGTCCCAGGAAGCAGGTGGAGCCTTCCTCACCCAGAATAGCGGAAAGGTCACAGAGAGAAAAGGGAGAAAAATTGACCATAATCATTCTTAAAGGTAAAACTTTTAACACGTTTCTTAATGACTTTGTTGAATAATGCACTATTTTCTACATTGTATGTAATTCACAATAAACAATATACAGACACAGAGCTCACACCCCTACAGGGCTCTTAGAATATCAGGTATTTGAACAGAGCCATAGGACTTTGCAAGTATTGTCCCAGCAATGGACTCCCAGCACCTGAGATGTCACAAGGGCACCAGAGACTCAACAATAGTTTTTCCCTGAGGCTATCCTGAACTAGGACAGACAAAAAATAAATAAATTAAAAGCTGTATCTGTACAGCAGACCATATACTGTCTTTATTCGCCTTTTGTGGAACGAAACCCCCTACACATATTGTACATTGCACATATTGTGCAATGTATGTACAGTACAGTATGTACTTTTCACTGCATATTCTATAGTTTATGAATTATTCTCCCTTCATATTCGGTATACTCCCCATTACTGCTAAAAGGTTTGACCTTTACTTGTCTTTTTCTTTCAGTATTTATTTTCTGACAATTGATTCGTCAGAAGAAAATCCAACAGTAATAAAACAGCAATGTCAAGTTACTCAATCAAGACAATTGAAGTCTAAGAGCAACATGCTTTATGTGTTATAGGTCATAACTAAATGGAATTTGAGTGGTAAGAAAAAACTAAACTGACCACATTGGTCAGTAGTTAGAAATTACTGGAGTCAGAGTGCAGGGTATATACTGTATATGTGACAGGTTTCTTGGCACAGGACACCTTTTGCCTCGGTGCAATGCTACAGGACCCTCAGCTTTATGCTCGTAAACCTCAAAGTTGTCATTCTCATCCCACCTCTTGGTTCTCCATGCAGGCCATAAGGTTCTCTGAGCTGCTGTCACTATCGTCAAAAATCTTCTGCCATTTTCTGCTCCATTCGATGCAGTCGTTTGACTGCATCGAATGATCCATTGAAGGAGTGATGCTCTTGGTAGAGTTCTTGGCAACAGGTTTTGTCCTGTTCCCGTTTTTCCTGGATTTTCCAGTTTTGTTGGTCATTACTTTGTTTGTGGCTTTGGGGGCTTTATATGAGTCAACTTCGCTATCAGACATGTCACTGTTGTCTGTGAAGCTGCTGCCTTCATCACTGATGGCGGCTTTCCTTTTTGGAGCTTTAGCCTTGAAGTTGGCAACGTCATTCTCACTGCTTGAGATATTGTACTTGTTGGCCACGCTTTTGGTTTTGGGTTTGAGCTTGGGTTTGAGCTTGGCCTTGGGCACCACCATGTCATCAGTCTCCATGGCTACCTCCATCTCGCCGTCTGATCCAGACTCATCAGACCACAGCTTACTCTCTGTCTTTGGCACTAAAGACTTTCTGCTGCCCTCTTCTTTCTGGAGGGTGGCCTTTCGATTGGCGTCTGCCTTCATGGCGCTGGTAATGAGAGGGATTATACGTTGACCCTGTTGTGCGGGCAGGTACTCCTTCTTCACTTCTGCCGCTTTGCCCTTGCCACCCTTACTCTTTGCAGTGGGCATAGCAGCGTTCTCCTTCTCCTGCTCTTCAACACGCTCCAGTTCCTTAGTGAAAGCATCAAGGTCCTCCTTCCACAAGGCAGGAGGAGTCTTATTCTTTATGACGTTGAGCTCAGTCATCTTGGCATCCCTCTGTTTGCACAGCTCCTGTTTCTTTTCTTTGGTCAGGCACCACATGGGCATGCTCAGCAGGTAGTTGTAGTCTGGGGCATTCTTGTCTTCCGGCTTCTCGTCTTCTTCACCATCCTCCATTTCCTCCTGATTCTTTTCTTCGCTCTCTTTCCATGCCTTGACCGGGTCTGAGTCATAGCCCATCTCCTGCAGCATGGAAATGAGCTCCTTCTTTGGCTTGTTCTCGATGACCAGGGTGCCTTTGATCTTCTCCAGGATGAAGCGTGCCTGGTTGGTGAGATGAGCACTCTCTGCCCCCAACAGGCCGACCAGCCATTCCTTCCTCAGCACATAATACTTCATCCTCAATTCAAAGAAGGACTTCATGATGTCCTGCACTGACTCATACTTTTTCAGGCTGCCAGCATGATCGAACAACACCATGGAGTTGCAGGTGAACGTGCTTTGCAGCTTGAAGACCTTGTGGAGGCCAGCGTCCACCGCCTCCTTCAGTTCCTCCTCCGTCATCTTGACCACAAAGCGCACCGTGGTGTCGGTGTGGTACTCCTTGTAGTTTGTGATCTGGGCCGGGACCTTCTCTGTGCCATTCAACATGGCCTCCAACACGTTCTCCTTATAGGTCTGTGTCCATGTTTTGACTGGCAATTCAGAGATTTCAATGGTGGTGGAGTCAATGATGGCCACTTCTCCACTGTTCATGTACTGGTTAGCATCCAAATGTTGAATGGACCCCTTGAAACCCTTGTAGTTGGGAAACATGGGCAGTGGCTCATCTCCATTGAGCATGCGGTGAAGGTTGTTGATGATCTCCCTGATGTCATAATTGGGGATATGGCTGGCCCAGCCAGTGCCAATACCATCACTTCCGTTCACCAGCACGGTGGGGATGATGGGGATATACCATTCTGGCTCCACGCGCTGATTGTCGTCATAGTTGTACTTGAGCAAGTTGTCGTCCACAGCGGGGAAGGCGAGACGGGCCAGTGAGCTGAGCTTGGTAAAGATGTATCGTGGGCTGGCACAGTCTTTACCACCATGTAGCCTCGTTCCAAACTGACCCAGGGGCTGCAACAGGTTCAGGTTGTTGCTTCCCACAAAGTTCTGAGCCAAGCCAACAATGGTCATCATCAGAGAGGCCTCGCCATGATGGTAGGCTGATTTCTCAGCTATAGAACCAGCCAACTGCGCCACCTTCACCTCATGCTTGTCATTCCTCTTGAAACAGCAATATAGCACCTTCCTCTGGCCTGGCTTCAAACCATCAACCAGGCAGGGGATTGACCTCTCATTGTCAGAGTTAGAAAAGAGCACAAGCTCCTTGTTGACAAAGTCATTATAGGAGAGGGACTTGGTGACATGACCGTACAGGTAGTTCTCAGGCAGATTCTGTTCCTTACGCTTGCGCCTGTTGTTCATGAAGCGGGTCAGCCACTCTTTACGCTCTTCCACCATCTTCTTACTAAAAGCCAGGGCGATTGCCTTGTCGTCTGCAAGCCCAGAATATTTGAATGGAATACGATGCCTCTGCATGTCACAGAAATACTCTTTCGCTTCTTTGGCTGTGCTGGTACCCAAACCTTTGTAGTACTTGATTTTCCAAGATTTAATGTTGGGCTGCTTCTCTTTCCACTCATTGAATTCAGGGATACTGTAGAAAGGTAGTTGTGATTTCTTGGTAGAGGCCTTGATGATGGGGGTGATGAACTCTTCCAAGAAGTTGTGGCGTAGCAGGGAAGGCCAGTAATGATGGAAGAAGTTGATGACCAGACCCTTGATGTGGGATCCATCCTGATCCTGGTCTGTCATGATCATAAGCTTGCCATAGCGCAGGGTCTTCAAAGACTCCGGGTCACTGTAATTCTTCTCGTGTTGGAGGCCCAGGATCTTGATGATGTTGTTGACCTCTGCATTCTCCAATATCTGTTTTTGAGTAGCCTCCCGAACATTTAACATTTTGCCCCTGAGAGGGAAGACTCCGTAGTGGTCCCTGCCCACCATGCCCAGCCCGGCCACAGCCAGTGTCTTGGCCGAGTCTCCCTCTGTGAGGATCAGAGTGCAGCCAATGGAGTTTCTCCCACCTGCATCGTTGGCGTCATCCAACTTGGGCACGCCCTTGATTTTGTTGTGTTTGACAGTTGAGCACTTCTTATTGAGTTGTGACCGAGCCTTGAAATTCACCCAGTTCATGATTCTCTCCACAATCCCGGAGGATGTAGCCTGTTTTCCGAACTTGTCACTCAATATACAGGTCGATCCAAAGTTCTTCTGCTGAAGGGTCATGTTTTCCTTAGTCTGGGAGTCAAAGGTGGGGTTATCAATCAGGCAGTTAACAAACAGCCACATGTGGTTCTTCACTTGGAAAGGCTTGACGGCTACACCGGCTTTGTTCTTCTTCGTCACCTCCTCCATGAGCATGGACACCAACTGGTCAGCCAAGTAGTCTATATGCCTCCCTCCCTTTGTGGTGGCGATACTGTTGACAAAGCTGACTTGCTGGAAGCCCTTCTCACTCATGGTGAGGCACACCTCCCAGCGTGCATTGACCACCTCATGGATCACGGTGAGAGGCCCGCCGAGCTCATCCACCTTCTCCTTTACGTACAAGTCTATGTAGTTACGGAAACCTGTCACAGGCAGTTGCTTGCCATTAAAGAACACACTCACCCCTTTGCAGGTGCCAGCAATGTCATAGGCTCTCCTGGTCATGAGGGCCACTGTGTCACTTTCCAGGACACACATTTTGAACTTGGGCAGATCAGGCTGGAAGGTGATGCAGGTGTACTCCTCCCCATCGAAAGGTTTTATCTTAGACTCCCCAGCACGACCCATGTTGTCGTACCAGGTCTGCTTGAAAGTCCTCTTGGATTGCTTGCAGGAAGTCTCTACGGTAAATTTGGTACTAAAGATGTTGCATAACTTAGCACCATATCCATTACGTCCACCTGTGACTTTCTTCTCATCATCATTAAAGTTACTTGAGGTGAGCAGCTGTCCAAAAATGAGAGCTGGCACATAGACCTTCTCCTCCTTGTGCTCCACCACAGGGATACCATTCCCATTGTTCCACACGCTGATAATGTTGTTCTCAGTGTCAATGTTGATCTTGATGCAGGACATTTTCACGTCCCTTTGCTTATTGTCGGCGGCATTCACAAGGATCTCATCGAAGATCTTGTAGAGCCCTGGTACAAATGTTACATCACGGCAGTTCAGTCCCACCTCTTCATCATACACCCACATTCGCTGTGTGACAGGCTCCACAGAACCAATGTAGGAGTCGGGTCTGAGCAGAATGTGCTCAATCTGAGTCTTCTTTTGGTATATACTCTCCACGGATACATGCTTGGGATCTTTGTCTTTTTTTGTCTTCACCCCCTTCTTGTTCTCAGACAATCTGTCTAGCTCTACAATCTCAGCCATTCTTGTGTTGCCCAAGAAACTCTGGGATACATACCGTATGATAAACTATAGCCTTTATATGTTATTGCCCCAAAACCTATGACATAGTTGTTACGTTGCGCTTACGTCACTAACTAACTACGGACCAGGGCGCTTGTGGTTCTTTGAATTGTTACTGTCATCAATTTAAATATTTGTACAAGTATGGATGAAAAGTAGTACTTGTTTTGTCTTAAACCCTATACCCAGTATCTTGTTTTTGATTGATTGAATACTTTATTAACAGTTTGCAAAAAAAGCACAGAGGTATAGTTTCATAAGGAGGAGCATAAGGATGCTAAAAGCAAAAACCCTAGAAAGCACTATGGCTTGTTTCCATTGGGGTCAAGTGTATTCAATTAATCAATGTTATATTGTTATTGTTTTCAGCCAAATCATCACGCAAGTTACACAGCACAGGTCTTTTCGGATCCACTACGGTATTACACATAAACAGACCTGGAAACGTTTTTTTTTTTTGGGTGAACTACTTTGGGGTTCCTGTGAAGACCTCCTAGTTAGCACATAATAGTAAAATACATTAAGATTGATCCTTGTATGTGTAAGAAATAAAACACAAACCAGAAAATAAAACATTAGGCTACAATACACACCAAGAGTGATATTTTCACATTCACTATTTTGAATTGTTCTCCATAATAAATAAATAGAACATCTAAATTAACCAGCCCATGTCATCTTGGCAGTCAAGCTTAAAGATGCTCTATTTGCTTTGACTGGCATGAGGATATAACATTCTAACTATTGTTTTTGAGATACAATTCTGAAATTGACCATGCTACATCCATGACAAAATGTTTTAATTTAATTTCATGAACATTGGAGTTGTTCATTTGCAGTAAATGTTTTCAGTACTGTTTACAATAAAACATTTAATGCCCTGTGGGCTCAATCTTTTTATAATTCAAAATTCTTGCTGGATCATTTGTGTAGGGCGGTCCAAAGATGCTGTAGCCAGTTTGGTGTCGATTGAACAATAACTGATTTTTTAAGAGATGTATTTATTTATTTATTGTTAAAGATATTTTGGGCTTTTTTATGCCTGTATTGATAGTAGGCTGACAGGAAATGGAGAGAGAGATGCGGGGAGACACACAGCAAAGGTCGTCGGAATCGGGAGCCGAACCCTCGACACGCTGTCGTGCTGGATTACCAGCATGTGGTATGCGCCTGAACCGCTAGGCCAGCGGGTGCCCCGGAAGAGATTTATTTCATCAGTCAATCAGAATAATTGATTGACTTCATAATTTCTGACAAAGCATTTGAACATTTCTGCTCACTTGGGCCTACATTTTCTCGAAGGTTACAAAGTGGTAGCACATACTGTAGCTCTGACGTGTTAAACATGTTCAGTATTAAACTTTAGGTCAGTGGTTCCCAACCTTTTCTGGATCAGGGTCCACTTGAAAACCTTGAACCTTTTCGCAGCCGTGTGCATTTTCAGAGCATGTTTATATTAATGATCAATCAATCAATTGTGTTCCAACGTGGATCAATGGAACTAACATAAGTTGCTGTTTGTGTATGAAAATGAATACTTATTTTCAATATACTTTTTTTTAAATTAGTATTATATTATTTTAATTACTAGTTATATATACAGGTTGGTAATCGCTGTTTTGTTGCTGTAGTTGCCACCATTAGGACTATTAGCCCACCATGCCAGTTGAAGAAGTTTGGCATAGGACTGGACCTATGTGCAAAGTTATGCTTATGTTCATGCATGGGAAGGCAGAGATATGAGGTGTGGCATTTAGTAGTGTTAACGTACACTACATACATGCATGATACAATTGTAAACAGTGTTGTATGGTAGAAAACTAGAACCAGGAGACCTGGTACTGCCAGACCCCTAGTGGTTGAAATCTGAATGGCCGGACTTCGCATGACGAGGAAAAGAGGGACGAAAGAGGGACAGACAAAGCCTCATATAGAAGAGGAAAAGAGGGACAGACAAAGCCTCATGCAGGCCGACCCTCTGGGTCTGGCAAACAAAACAACAAACAAAGATGGGGAGCATGGCGCAAAGAATCAGTTCCCGTACTCTCTGTCTCTGTCTTCATGGAAAAACTTTATATCCCAGGAAACACTGGGCATTGGTGTCACAATAACCAATGTTCCAACCACACTTGGTGGGCACGTGTAGGCTAACACAAAACAGAAATAGCCAAAGGAGTCACAACCCCTTTTAATGTAGTTTCAACAGTGACAAAAAGGTAGTATAAGGTTTCCAGAGAATCAATGTTAAAACACCCATTAGTTATTATTAAAAACAAGAGGGGTCTAATATCACATGAAATAATTAAATTAAAGTTATTTCAAAAAATTTGATTTAAAGTTAAATATTTCAGAACATTCAAAATGTGAAAAGAAATGTGTGGCGGTACTTCCTTGGCTTGGCCCATTGGCAGCACCAAGTTTCTTGTGCACACTGGACAAGAAATTAGCCGCGGATCAGTTCAGCGGTTTCCGAGATAAGCCAAACAAACAAACACAGACACACTGACCGATCATGTTCTAGAATCTAGATGACTCTCCACCTCCTACAGGGGGTGAGGTAAGGATAGACCGTTACTGATCCCTTGGGGTGATTTCAGTTTCAGTTTCACCCAGCTGATGGCTCAGTTGGTCGCATGCTGAGGAGACCGGGTACACACACACACACACACACACACACACACACACACAACAACACATAAGACTTGGCGGAACATAGTAGCAAACTGGTGATGACCTTCCGATTTCCAGGCAGCCCCTCTACCCGCTCATCACCCTATACTGCTGCCCCTAGAGCTGCACTGTAAAAATGCAACAGGTTCTAATAATAACAATGTAATTTCCCTAGTGTTGGGCAAAAAACCCATATTGACAAAGATAGATAGACAAATGCTGGTCTAGACAGCAGTAAAAACACTGTAAAAAAAATGCTCCAGAAGAGCTACCATGTATAGGGTTTACTGCTGTCTGCTCTCCCGGCTCCTTGAGAACATCAGCCTTCTGCATGCTCTTCTACAATAAATAAATAAATAGGTCAATAAGTAAATAAAAACCTGACTGCTCAACTCAAAACATCTCATTCGACTGAGGGCTCGCTGACAGGCTCGCCCGAGGGCTCACTGAGAGGCTTGCCCAGATGCTCGCCCAAGGGCTCGCTGACAGGCTCGCCCGAGGGCTCGCTGACAGGCTCGCTCGCGGGCTTGCTGACAGGCTTGCTAATAGATAATGCTGTGGAATGAAGCTGTGGCTGAAGCTTTGGAATTGGATACATTGTTGGCATTGATGCTTCATCTCTTCCAAAATCAGTCAAAGTTCCACTTTTAGAAAATCCATCCTCCCAAAAGCCCTCATAAAGCTGACCTTTCTTCACAAAGTAGAACTTTCCATTCTCATTCTTCTTCCCATCTTTCCAGGTACCTTCATAACGGTTTCCATTTGCAAGTAGTAACGTGCCCTGTCCATGACACTTGTTATCCACCCAATCTCCGTCATATATGTCTCCATTGTCATATTTCATTTTCCCCCATCCATTCCTTTTGTCTTCAGACCAATCCCCTTCATAGAAAGCCGAGTCATTGTAGAAGAATATCCCATACCCATGTTTCCTTCCATCTTCCCAGTTTCCTTCATAACTAGTGTCATCTGCAAGTAGTAACGTACCCTGTCCATGGTACTTGTCATCCATCCACTCTCCCTCATATATGTCTCCATTGTCATGTTGTATTTTCCCCCATCCACTCCTTTTGTCTTCAGACCAATCTCCTTCATAGAAAGCCGAGTCATTGTAGTAGAATTTCCCAAAACCATGTTTCTTGTCATTTTTCCAGTCACCTGAGTATTTTATTGCATACTCTTCGGTGATCGACGGCTCTGGGAGTAGTTTGCTGTAAGTGCCACAACCATCACGTTTGCCATATTTCCATTGGCCCTCGTATATGGCCCATATGGCCCCATCCTTCTTATACAGTTGAAGTCCTTTTCCATGCTTCTTGTTATCTAACCATTCACCTTTGTATTCATGTTTTCCATTGGAGGAGTACACTGTGCTTCGTAGACCAGATTTATTTGCCTTACAGTCCAATGTCTTCCACATTGGTTGAGCATAATTATACTTTCTCAAATGTGGCATGGCCTTCTGTTAGTATCAGGGAGAAATGTAATGTCCAAGGGAAAAAACTATTCTAAACTTAATCAGTCAATCTTGAATCTTCACGATTCTAATACACTCATGGTCTACTCATGTATAAAATGATTATATAGTCTTTATACCACCTAAAATGGAATTTTCTCTTGCCATGGTGACGTCATATAGTGATCCACCAATCGGTGCTTAAAGGAGTAGTTCACCCAAAAAATGACTTATTTTCTATCAATTGCACACTCCATGAAGCCTTGAATCCATGGATTTATTTTTGTTTTTGTGGCATTCCTAAGCCAATAATTTGATTCCCGTCTCCTACCGGCTAATGTATCCGGTAGGAGACACAAAGTAGATTATTTGTGTCTCCTACCGGATACACACCCGGTCATCAAATTATTGGCTTAGGAATGCCACAAAAACAAAAATAAATCCATGGATTCAAGGCTTCATGAGGTGTGCAATTGATAGAAAATAAGTCATTTTTTGGGTGAACTCCTCCTTTAACAACCGTTGCTACTAATTCCATGTGACACAGCAGCCTGCCTGCCTGTAAAAAGTCACGAAAATTAAGATTGTGAAATCAAGGGGAAAAGGTTGATAAGTGCTGTTATGCATGCAACAGGGACACACGCTATCCTGAAGACGTGTAGGGAGGGGTCGATATTATTTACCCAAAACCAGCTTGGCAAAATGACTATGGATGATCTCACTATCAGCTCATAGCCTCATTGTCAAAAAAAATGACAGGCATATCTTTCTGTCGTTTTTTTGACGGTGTAACTGCATCCACTAACTTAACCCAACCCTGTGGATGCAAGGTGCAAGACTGCAATGCCCTGCATACCCCATCCTAAGAAACAAGAGTATGTCAAAGAGACCAGGGGACTGAGGAAGGACAGATCTTGTGGCTTATAAGAAAAGCACAAGCATAAATGTTGCAACATTAAATTAGTTGCAAATGACATGTAGGCTGCACCGTAGAGTGTGTGTGTGTGTGTGTGTGTGTGTGTGTGTGTGTGTGTGTGTGTGTGTGTGTGTGTGTGTGTGTGTGTGTGTGTGGCATTATGAGCATTCTGCTCATAATGCTTCAATAGACACAGACACTCCTACTATGCTGCTGTATCAACATAAAGATGAGGTTCACTTTTTACTGCTCACAACATGTGTCAACAAATAAATAAGCAGTTAATGAGTCATTGGAAATCACTTCAATATAATGATGTTTTATTTTTAAATGCATACAGGATTTATGCTTTCTTCATACAGACCAGTTTGAGGAAAGTTCATGCATCACTTATATTTCACTACATACATCACTATATGTCTTATTAATTACATCTCATAAATCTGTATTATGTCTGTATAGATTACTAGCATCCTTATTCATATCCAGTCTAAGAGGCCAGGCTCTTAAGAGGCTGCATGCATTTAAAACAAGGCAGGGATGCAAGCACCCAATGTAAGTTCAATTTAATATTCAAACTAATACTTCTACTATGTAGTTTCTCTTAGCGATTTAGTTGAGTTATACAACTTAAAATTCCATCTAAACTACCCTGGGCCTGCTAGTGACGTGAATGGTGCTGTGATAAAACCATGGGTTATTAGACCATTGTTACAGCTGATGGATTTTGTTTTCATTGATTGCACTATTTTTAACCATAGGCCTACCACATCATTTGGTATAGTTTTTGCACACATTTGATATCTCTGATGACTGCAGGTAATATCATGGGAAACTAGGTTATTAACCTCTAAAACCTAATACTTCGATGGGCCCCCTCCTTTTCCCCTCAACAAATCTCTTTGCGGGAAAATAGCCAATCTACAAGCTCACAGTCACGGTGCTACACGTTGTGGTTTTGTAGATCGACTATTTTTGCTGAATGTTCACCCCAGAATGGGGATGTTACGATTCATGTTAATATACAGGTAGGAAACAGACCCATAGGAGGCTGGTTTCCCATTGTTCTAAAGCAGATTTGCTATGTTCAATGTAAAGGCTGTTCCAGATGAACTTTTATGAGAAAGTTGTGAGTTTGTAGATTGGCTATTTGTGGCGAATAGATTTGGAGTAGACAGAAAAAGGAGTGGGCAAGTGGTTAAGGAGAGATCAATATTAAAATTTTGGTATGGTACAGTAATGTTCATATACATCTGAATTATTACCAAACAGCCCATTTACATGCACCTTCAGATTTACAAATGGATAAATGAACACTGAGGATTTTACTGCGTAGCCTATGAATATTTGTTTTCATATAATGGCATTGCAGTTTAACTTTAACGCAGTTTTGATTTTGATTTTGATTAACCCCCAAAAAATAGCATTAACATTTTATGGCAGAGAACACTGGACCAAAATGTTGGTAATGCAGTATTTCCTAACATGATGTCGTTAATAATGACAGTATGCAGAATGCAGTAGATTTCTATTAATCTATTTAAAATAAATAAAAAATCAACTCCTGAGGTTGTGGAGAACTATTAATGAAATTGTATCAAATTTGACAACAATCACATTACATTTTGATGCCAGTACTTTTGTACTTTTACTCAACACATGTATAAACTGTTGAACACTTGTAACGGTTCTATTTTTATTTGATTTTTTTTACACAGACGCACACACACACACACACACACACGCACGCACGCACGCACGCACGCACGCACGCGCGCGCGCGCGCGCGCACGCACACACACACACACACACACACACACACACACACACACACACACGCACGCTGCGCACACATACACGTACACACTCGCGCGCCCACTCACCGTTTCTTTTTTTGTTTTCTTTTTCAGCACTCACCGTTTCCGTATCCGCTCTACATCCAGAACGGATCAGCAACCTGCAAAGCAGTGGTGGGAAAAGTACTAAAACATTTTACTCAAGTAAAAGTATCAACACTGCAATGTAGAAATACGCTGTTACAAGTAAAAGTCCGGAATTAAAAACTTTTTGAGTAAAAGTACAGATACCAAAAGTATTGGTATCAAAGTGTACTTAAAGTACCAAAGTAGAAAGTACTCATTATATAGAATGTCCCATTTCACAAGTTTTCAAATGTAAAAAATGTATAAAAATCTTTTGAAAATAGCCGATCTACAACTTACAAGCTCACAATGTGTGGCACACATGGCTGAAGTGGGTAATGTATGTTTTGTAATAATAGTCCAAATCTACAAAGTAACTAGTATCTAAAGTTTTCAAGTAATTGTAGTGGAGTAAAAGTATAATATTTGCCTCTGGAGTAGAAGTAAAAGTACTGAAATTGGAAATACTCCAGTAGTAAAAGTACCTCGAAAATGTTACTTGTGTACATGTACTTAGTTACTTTACACCATTGGTTCTCAAAGTGGGGTCCGGGGACCCCCAGGGGTCCTTGAGGGAGTTCCAGGGGGTCCCCAGCTAAATGATAGATTAGGCACCAAATGGACCCTTATGGGTCTGTAACTCTGAGAGTGTACAAATGGAACCAAATGGACCCTAACGGGTCCATTTGTACACTCTCAGAGTTAAATTGACATAGATTTTACAATATAAATTGCGGTCCAAGTGATAGAAATGCCATTAAATGGGGGTCTGTAGCCCTAATGCATGTCAAACTGGGGGTCCTTGAAATTAAAATGGTTGAGAATCACTGCTAGAGCCGTAAAAATCTTCTCTTATGGGGGTCCCTGCCCCCTGGCATATCTTTTCAAATGGGGGGGGGGGGGTCCGCGGGCTAATAAGTGTTCATTTGGGGGTCCTTGACATGAAAAAGTTTGAGAACCACTGCTTTACACCACAGGAACTAGTGAGGAGCCGGAAGGAGGCGGTGCTCCAGAGATCCGGGGACATAAAAGGCGGTGGGACCCACTTCCTCGATCTCTTCCTTCTTCGTCCGTTGGTCGTGTCGCAGCCATGTCTGTCTGGAGGTAAGCGCTGTGCGGCTTCTCGTGGTCGGAGAAACATGTCTCTTATTTGTTGTACCATTTGGATATATTGTTTAGTTTTACCTTTGACAAGCGCGAACTCCAGGGTACTGTCGTATTGCAGCACACTTGGTATAAAATACAGTTTTGACGTTATCCTCTTCATGGTTGTAGATTGGAACAGGCCTCGGTCGGTTTTCTAATCCACAACCATCTAATGGAATTGAAGTCTTTTTATAGCCAACTAGGTGGTGTATATGTTACCAACACGTGTATTTCACACTATTCTGCTGGTATTAACATTTGTGACCACCTGGTTAGTTAATGTAGCTTAACATTTAGATGGCACTGGCTCTACTCTGCAGCAGTGCAGCGGCGTCTCTCAATGATGAGAATACACAGACCTGTACTGAATGACTGTGATTGCACTAAATATAACTCTGATGTGAGACGTCTGTTTAATATAAACACTATTGCTGCGAAGTATTATCATAGACACGCTTATTCCAGTGTTGCCAGATTTTGAGAGGAATAAGCAGCTAGGTCTATGAAAACAAGCCCAAGAGTCTTACCAGCGCCTTATTGGCCATTTGAAAATGGCCGAGCTACAAGCTCACAACTTTTAGCTCTGCTATTTTCAGAAAGATCTGGGGTCTGCAGAGAAATTCATTAATTTGGGCGTCCTTGACATGGAAATGTTTCACTGGTTTAACTTAAGCTGTACAGAAAAAGAAGCCCAACGTTGCTTATAATAAGCCGACATGGCAACACTGGTTTATTCCACCCCACCCCTGATTCCCCGGTGGACACGTGTTGCACTCCATGCTCTTTTCCCTTCTGCAACGCGGTAACATGTTTCTACTTCTGTTTCCGTTAGGCTGGATGGCACCGAAATGCAGAGAAACTGCTCTTGCAGGTAATTTGATTTGTGAATTATTCACGTGATGGTTTTTAATGTGTTATGGCTAAGATGACACACCATTATGGCACGTGGGGGACAATGGCGCACTGCTACGATCAGCTTCAGTGGTGTAAAGTAGCTAAGCACATTTACTACTTTGTGTACAATATTGAGGTATTTTTTACTTAACTGGAGCATTTCCAATTTTTAGTACGTTTCACTTATACGCTACTACACCTTTACTCTGTATGATAACTTAATAAGTTTGTAGATTTTGATTATTACAAAACCGCTTCAAGCCCTATATACAATTCGGCCATGTAAAATAGCAGCTCAGATTTTACCCCCCAAATTGATTTTATGCATTTGTAAACTTGTGAATGGGACATTCTGCATAATGAGTACTTTTACTCAAGTACATTTTGAATTCTGGACTGCTGTTTTGTTGATACTTTAACTTAAGTAAGGACGTTTTCAACCACTGGCTACGATGATGTCTTTTGAACTCTCTCACTGAAATCATTTGAAGAAAATGTTATATCAAATACTGAGTAGCCTGAACTGCCAGACTCCAGATAGTGTTGATATATTATTAAATTTGATTTTGGATAATGCTAATGGCTGTTTTTTTTTTTTTTTTTTTAGGTTTGGAAAATGGGGAGAAAACCATCTCTAAAGGTGACTTGTCCTGGAAGATTGTTTTTCAGATGATAAATGCTTAATTTGACCCAATGTGGCTTTACTGGTGCTTAGAGCTCAATGCTACATTGATGATAACTGAACTCTCTCTTACTGAATGAGCCTTTGAAGAAACCCCTTTACCAGATTCTGAGTAGCTTAGATGCTCGCTAGTGAAGCAGATTTCAATGTTGCAATTGTACAAATATTGCATATGTTTAACCTCATGTAATCGCTCAATAGATGACATCTTCGAGATACTAAGGAGCCACCCTGATTGGTAAGTAACCACATGTTAAAGCTAAAATGAATAGTTTCACATGGGTTCTAAATGATGAAACATTTTTTAAGACAAGCATATGCCTGATATTGGTGATGACAGCCTTTACCTGACTTGAACCCTATTGAAGATGGTACTGTTCCCTACAACATTGGTTTGTTGCTAACTATTAACTAACCCTGTAGATGAGCTTACTGTCGTGATGACATGGCATCTTCTGGCTGTTCCCTGAATGCCTTCGATCCACTGGAATGCTGGCCTAGGTGAGTTTTATGGTTGCTTTAGTCTAATGAATAAATTGGTGTTTAAAATGATGATAATTTGATAGACAAGCATATGCCTGAATTCGTTGATGTCACTCTTGAATCTGATTACACACTGCATTAAAAGCCATTTGGTAGCTGACGCTAGCCTGTATTGAATGACTTTTTGTTTTGAATAGGTGGCTGGCTAATGGAAAAGGAGAGCAAGGATGGTGGTTGCTAAACTGGTAAGCCTACTAAATGCTCATGACTTTGCTGTAAGTAAGTGCTCAGACCTGCCTTCCCTGTTTAACATAACTCAAACTGATTCCAGTGCAATGTGTATTGCCAGAGTCTCCACTTACTTCAACCAAAGTAATATTGATAGTTATCTCACCAATCCTGACCCCTTATGGATCTACTGGCATATGTTCTATTGCGCACAAACAAAATGTTGGTTAAAAGGGCAAGGCTTCTCTGATTAGTGTTTTGAGAGGATGAAATGGGGTAAAACCCATTAACCTTCTGGACGACTATGTCACATGGCAGTTTGTCACCAAAGCCCTGATCATAACACTTGTCATTTTAAAAGCCATATTGTGCTGCACTTTTTTCCCCCCTCTAATTACTTTGTCTTTCCAGAACATTTGCTGCCCGGGAACTCTTAATCAGTGCAGCCAACCGTGTCCACAGGTAAGCCACATTAACTACTGCCGTCTTGTGCTTGTATGCTAGTGCAGTTTCTGTGATGATGAACTTAGCTCACTTTGAACCGATGTGAAACGACACGAACAACTGAGAAACTGCATCATTCAATGCAATGTCAAAACTATTCTCAGACCACACACACCAACTTGATATGTTCTCCTGTTGCAGATGATTGCTGTGACTGGACTCTGGCTAGAAGACCACCATAGAGTTTTCAGGTAGGAATGTCTTTTTGGCAGTGTAAATATTTTTGCCTTCCAGACAATGATGATAGAATTTGGAATCTCGTTCGTCTGAACTGCTGTTGAGTAACAATTGCTGATGTCAGCGGAGGCTGTAGGTGATGCCATTGCTGACTAAACTTGGATAATTTACACCGTACTGACTTTGGCTTTCTTCTGTTTTAGATGACCTAGCAGTGAATCTGTTGTCTCTTGAGCAGTGTAGGATGGACTCTCCTGTTGCATATTGCTGCGACTGTAATATGGCCAGAGAACCACAAAGGCTTTTCAAAAAGGTAGGCATGGCTTTTTTTTGGCAGTGTAAATACTCTTGCCTTCCAGACAATGATGATAGAATTTGGAATCTCGTTCGTCTGAACTGCTGTTGAGAAACAATTGCTGATGTCAGTGGAGGCTGTAGGTGATTCTGACTAAACTTGGATCATTTACACCGTACTGAATTTGACTTTCTTCTGTTCTAGATGACCTGACTGCATCTTGAACAGTGTTGGATGACATCAAATATGTAAAATTAAGGTAAATCTCAATGTTGAGTATACAGTGATTGAATTAGGATTCTTTAGAAGACATAGCTGAACTGTCACCAGGTTCCTTTTGTGATGACACCCGCACATGTCTTACGCCTTGGCAACGGCAGAACCTGAAAAGGTGGACCCACTGGTGTTGCCTTGGCAATAAGGGGATAGCCTGTTGGGGTTACCAACAGTCTGAAAGGCAACTTGTGGCTGTGATGCAAAATGGCTGACACTTGAGGTGCAAAATGGCTGACATGTGAGACTTCATCTTGTGGAACTGAAATGTTTTTTTGTCTTGCAGGAGTCTGAAGCTTGGGTGAACAGTGTGTTCTAAAGGACCATTCCAGCCAACCATGCAAGGTCAGTACAACTCTGAATGTCTTGCCACAACTTAATCTCTAGGATATTGAATGATGAATTTCATGATTATTACAGTCACCCTGCCAGTTCACCCCCCCCGTTGCTCTCCTGTTGACCCAGTATGACACTGACAACCCTGAATCCTTTCAGGTGTAAGGTGATCTATTGGGACCCTGATGGAGAGTGGCAACTGGTTGTGAAATTGACTGAAACCACGTCTGACCATATCCCCAAAACCACATAATGTTGGCCATGGTAATGCTACAGTTTATTGCAGACCTCGCTTTCATCTCATCAACAGGTCTCAACACCTCATCCTCATAGAGCTGCTGGCTGAAGATGGCTACGCCTTTAACCCTTGCTGTCTTTAAGGTTGGTATGAGCTGATATTTATCTTTCAATCTCTTAAGGGACAATTTAGATGTTTATAATGCATGTTGGGTTTGTATACACTTAAGTGATATTAAATAACCTAACATTTAATGCCCACAGTTTAGTTTAGTTGAGTAAATATTAGGCTTGGGTGATATTTTTATGCATTACTCCTGCAAGTGATGAGATCTTGTTACCGCCCCAGTCTGAAAATTCATGACTGACTGGTATGTTCACTGATCCTGAAATTGTATTTTGTCAAATGTGTGCTCTGACTAAGCTGGCCATTCAGTTTGACATTGTGCTTTTTGTTTGAACTCGGTGCTGCTATTTGCCCTCAGAAGCTTTATGTTTTAAAACTAGTGTTGGGCTGTAATTTTATGTACTACTCTGTTTGTTTCAAATTGTTAGGTGTCCTGAGCGTTGCAGAGAATCCTGCCAAGCCAGCACTTGCTAGGTCAGTATAACTCTGAATTGTGGCTGGGTAATACGGCTTAAATCAGGAACTATTATTTCAAACTCGTGGCTTGATTTTTGTGACAAAGGTCGATATACAAGCTCACAACATGTTGTGAGTCTGTAGTTGGACTATTTATGTATATATATCATTTAGCAGAAAAAACTATTTATTTTTAAATTGTCAGTTTTCACTGTATTGCCCAGCCCTACTCGGACTGCCTTTCTACAACTTCAACTCTAGGATGTTGCATGATGAAAGTTATACACAGTCACCCTGCCAGTTCTACTGATGTCTGCTCTCCTGTTGACCCAGTATGACACTGACAACCCTGAATACTTTCAGGTGTAAGGTGATCTATTGGGACCCTGATGGGGAGTGGAAACTGGTTGTGAAATTGACTGAAACTATTTCTGATCATATTCCCAAGACAACAACAATCATGTTGGCCATGGTAATGCCACTGTTAATTGCTGACCTTGCTTTCATCTCATCAACAGTTCTGAACACTCATCCACATATTGCGGCAGGCTGACAATGGCAACGTGTTTGGCCCATGCTGTCTTTAAGGTTGGTATGTGCTGATACTGAATCCTCTTAGGTGATCTATTATGGAGAGTGGCAACTGGTTGGGAAATTGACTGAATATTTTAACGTCCCAAGAACCCAACACATGTTGTCTGTAGATTCTAGAAGTGATATACCACTGGTCCTTTTAACCGTAGTATCCCTATTCTGGCCAGTTATAATGGGCAAATGAGGAGACCTTGGTACGTGCAGACCCCGATCAATTAAGTAGATGTGGTGAAACAAAATGTATGCTGGTTTATGGACAGTGAAGTTTTACCTACTAAAGCCTGATGGAAGTGATGAGGTTTTTACCGCCCCAGTCTGAAAATTCATGACTGACTGGTATAATTTCTTCTGATCCCAAAATTGTTTGTCCGTCTGACATCATGCACTTATGTTTGGCCCTTGATTCCACATGTGAAATGGGTCGGGCTTAAAGAAACAGATTGATTGCTCTTCTAATGTAATTCCTAAATGTCTATATATGGCTCATGTGGTGTTTTAACCTTGCTTTCGTCTATACACAGATGGGGAGCTCCCTGGTGCGACACTCTCAAACCAGAGTTTCCAGCACCAGAGGTCATGTGACTGGCTGAAATGAACCTGCCAAGATGATGCTTTTAAACCTGCAGCAAGGTTGGTATGCACTGATAATGAATTTAACAAATGATGTTAGGGGCAATTTTGGGGGGGAGAAACTACAGAAGCCGCATAATGGAAGTGATGAGATGTTTGTACCGCCCCAGTCTGAAAATTCATGACTGACTGGTATTTTCTTTTCTGATCCCAAAATTGTAATTCTTTGGGTCAGTTTGACATCATGCACTCATGTCTGGCCCTCAATTCCACTTGTAAAAGGAGTCTGACTTTAAGAAACTGCTTGATTGCACTTCTACTAATGTAATTCCTAAATATTTTTTTATATGGCTTGTGTTTTTTTTGTTATCTCAAACTCTAGATGTTCCGAGTGGTTCCATGTCCTGCAAAGAATCCTTCCAGCCATGCAAGGTCAGTACAACTAAGTCGTTCATCAATGATATTGTTCACTTGATGTACAGCAGTGGCAAGTGTCCACATCATAGAAAACTTGCTACGGAAGCCTCCTAATGGAAGTGATGAGATGTTTGTACCGCCCCAGTCTGAAAATTCATGACTGACTGGTATATTTTCTTTTCTGATCTCAAAACAGTTTTATGGACTATTTTAAAAATGGCTTCACGGTGTAGACATGAGATGGTTATTGCATTGTGAAGACTTGTGATATGTATAAGTGTTCCTCACTAAAGTTTTCTCTTTCTTTTTAAAGGTTCTGCACAGAGCTGCCTTGAACTTGGAAGACCTTGTTCATTTATTGGTCCACAACAGCATTGGGATGTTCTGCTCTGAAATGTTGTTCTTTTTGGACATTTTGCTGTTTATCACATTTGTTAAACATGTTCTCTGCAGTGTCTGTCTTTATTGGGTATGTATAGGTCATTTGGCTTAACCAAAATATAACCTGACTAATAAACAAAATATTGCATCGTGACTACGAGCTGTGCAGCCTCTTTTCTTTGGAACAGTTATTTCCCGTGGTCATCACCTCCTTATTACTGTTGTGCGCTCCTGTTCCATTTGCCTCATTTACTAAGTATAGCATAACTCAAATGATTGTCATGGGTTTTTGTATACTGCTCTTCACATTGATCCTGTGGATAACTAAAATTACCATACAATGTGACACTTTCTGAAGCACATAAGAACTGGAAAGTGTAGACCATATGCAGCGTTTTTAAATACAGTATGCTTGGTGCTGATGCCTGAATGCAAATGACTACAACCAGATACACCGGTAGCATTAGGTGTACACTGATAAACTATAACTGTTATCATATAGGCAATGGACACAGGGAAACTTACTTTGAAAAGATTTATAAAAAAGTGAAGGAACAGACGTAGCTTTTATAATGATTTATTGACAATGTACACATCATCACATTTCTTTTTTTTGTAAACAAGACATAATAAAAAAGACAACGAATAAAGGAAACACGATACACAAAGAAAATACATAAACAGTCCTCCCAGACACTCCCTCCACCCCTTTCCCAGAATGGTACAATACTCAACCCTCAACAGTCTCTTTTTCCTTTTTTTCACAACACCTTTCAGACAATGTCAAATATAAGAAGAGATAAATAAAAAACCAAAGGAGAAATCAATTAGGAGATAATGACGGAAGAACGCCAAAGAAATTACCCCAGATTTTCTGATATATTGCAGGTTTTCTTCTTACATTATAAGGTATCTTTTCTGGTGTGCAATAAGATGAAAGTTCATTTAACCAATGTCTCTGTGAAGGAGAATTTTCAGATTTCCAATAACGTAACAAACAAACGCGCACACACACAATGTGTGTGTGTGCGTGCGTGTGCGTGCTTTGGGTTTAATCTTTTTCCTTTTAGCATCCTTTTGTATAGACCCCTTAACAGACGACGTCATACTGGCTGCGTGCAGCCAGTATGCGCGCAACGAAACCCATTATATCAGGTCTCGTTAGGACGCGTCTCACTAGCCAACACACACAAGAGGGGGTTGGGGTGTGCTGAAACCAGTGCACCCCGAAACAGGTTGGGAATTGATTGCGTGAAACAATCACCTGTGCGTCCAGGCTCAATGTTAGTAAACAAATAATTGGTCTATAGAACTGTACTTTCTGTGCTTTATTTGCAAACTGTTAATACAGTATTCAATCAATCAAGAAAAACATCCATCACCACATCCCATCCCAGTACTATAATAAAAAAGACACACGCACACGCACACACGCACACGCACACGATCTTGTTCTGTCTCAGCTTCGTCTGTACCCACCTAGTGGTTGTTTGTGATGTTACCGTTATGTTCTACTAATTGCCAAGCATATGGCTTTTGTCAATTGCGCAGCTGTTTGCCATACCAATTATGTGTAGTCTTTAAGAAAGAAAGCCTAGCCGAAGGACATGTGGTCAATCAAATGCTTGTTCAGCACAACCCAGCCTTGACTTTTCCTGCCTGAAAGTTTCATCACTTGTAAGTTAATTTGGCCAATACATGTTTGTATTAAGAATGTTAAAATGCTAGCCATTTGCTATCCTAGTTTATTATACCTGTTTTGTTGGGTAATGCTAATTCAAGGAATGTCTGAGGCTATTTGCATATTTCATATTTACATGGGCTACTTAGTATTTAGTATTTCCTTTTGCTGATGTTTGTACTTCAGTTTTCCGAAATTCTACTTTGGTGAGAAAACAGACAATAGTATAATTGGTCAACTTCTTTGACTCTTTGTTCGCTACCTGTTTGTGTTCAGACAAGCAATGAGAGCAGGACACAAACAAAAACAAACACGCACAACCTCACATTTGTTAAGTGAAATTCAGCCTGAAACACTGGAGAAGGGGAATATTCAAGGCTGTCAATCCCTTGCCTTTCAAGGTTTATCATTACGGCTTACATACAAGTACATGAGCCTAAAAAATAATTTAGTTTTGGTTACTGAAACATTTTTGCAGCAATAATAAACGGTAAACAAAAATGGAGAAATGAATTTCCCACACTGAATGTATTTGCCCGAATTAGCCTACTATTAACCAAACAATTATAGACGTTGTCAAATCTGTGGGAAAAAACTTATATGTTGTTGGCTAACCATATAGTTAGCCAACAACAAATGCTTAGTTCATCACAACTGTGAAGCAGATTTCAATTTAGCAATTGTACAAATATTGCATGCATATATTTAACCTCATGTACTCTATAGATCTATGAGATGCTATTAAGGAGCCACCCTGATTGGTAAGTAACCACATGTTAAAGTTGAAATCATAGTTTCACATGGGTTCTTCTAAATGATGAAACATTTTTCTAAGACAAGCATATGCCTGATATTGGTGATGACAGCCTTTAACTGACTTAAACCCTATTGAAGATGGTACTTCCCCCCTACAACATGATTTGTGGCTAACGATTAACTTATTCTGTAGATGAGCTTACTGTCTATCTTCTGGCTGTTCCCTGAATGCCTTGGATGCACTGGAATGCTGGCCTAGGTGAGTTTCATGGCTGCTTTAGTTAAATAAATGGGCCTTGGTGTTTAAAATGATGATTTGATAGACAAGCATATGCCTGAATTCGTTGATGTCACTCTTGAATCTGATTACACTTTGCATTAAAACTAATTGTGTAGCTAAGCTGATGCTAGACTGTATTGAATGACTTCTTGTTTTGAATAGGTGGCTGGCTCTTGTACAAGCAAAGCAAGGATGGTGATTGCTAAGCTCTGGTAAGCCTACTAAATGCTCATGACTTGGCTGTAAGTGCTCAAACCTGCCTTCCCTGTTCAGCATAAGTCAAACTCATTCCAGCGCAATGTGTAGTGCCAGAGCCTCTACTTAATTCAACCAAAGTAATATTGATACTTATCTCACCTAGGGCAAGCTAGTGGGGGAATGTAGGCATGGAAAGCTTCAATTTGTTTGAAATTTTAATCAAGCAGACCATTCAATAGATTAAGCAAGTTGCTATGACATTTTGCTTGCCCTTGACCCCTTGTGGATCTACTGGCATAGATTTGACTAGACTTTGTATGTACTATTGCGCACAAACATAACGTCGGTTAAAAGGGCAAAGGCTTCTCTGACCAGTGTTTTGAGAGGATGAAATGGGATAAACCTTCTGGACGACTGATGTCACATGGCAGTCTGTCACCAAAGCCCTGATCATAACACTTGTCAATTTATAAGCAATTTTGCTGCAATATTATTTCTAATTACTTAATGTCTTTCCAGAACATTTGCTGCCTGGGAACTCTTATCAGTGGAGTGCCAATGTAGCCAAAGGTAAGTCATATTAACTACTGCCGTCTTGTGCTTGTAGGCAAGTGCAGTTTCTATGATGATGAACTTAGCTCACTTTGAACCGATGTGAAACGACACAAACAACTGAGAAACTGCATCACTTAATGCAATTTCAATGTCAAAACCATTCTCAGACCACACACCAACTTGATATGTTCTGTTGCAGATGATTGCTGTGAATGGACTCTGGCCAGAGGACCACCAAGAATTTTCAGGTAGGAATATATTTTTTTGATGGTGTAAATAATCTTGCCTTCCAGACAATGATGATAGAATTTGGAATCTCGTTCGTCTGAACTGCTGTTGAGAAACAATTGCTGATGTCAGCGGAGGCTGTAGGTGATGCCATTGCTGACTAAACTTGGATCATTTACACTGTACTGAATTTGGCTTTCTTCTGTTCTAGATGACCTAGCAGTGACGCTGAGGTCATCCAATACTGCTCAAGATGCAACAAATATAGCAAATTAAGGTATATCTCAATGTTTGCTGATCATACAGTGATTGAATTGGGATTCTTTAGTAGCTGAACTTTCCATCAGGTTCCTTTTGTGATGGCACTCGCACAGAACCTGAAAAGGTGGCCCCCTGGTGTTGCTTTGGCAATAAGGGGATATCCTGTTGGGATTACCAACGGTCTGAAAGGTAACGTGTGGCTGTGACACAAAATGGCTGTCTAGAGACATGTGAAGACTTGATCTTGTGGAACAAATTTTTCACTTTTAGGTTGGTACTGATTATAATTAAGGCTTTTAACACCTATACTAATGTAGGTTATGAATTAATAATCTAAATCTACAACATGACTGGTAACTAAAGCTGTAAAATGATTGTAGTAGAATGAAAAGTACAGTGTTTGCCTGGAGATGTAGAGACATGGAAATACTCAATGAAGTAAACCTCAAAATTGTAATTGAGTCTCGGATGTGGTGAGGTAAATTCATACCGCCCCAGTCTGAAAATGCATGAAGGACTGGTATCCCCTCTGATCAGACTTGTTGTGCCATATTCACACATGGTTGGTTCTCGTTTGTGACCATACACAGTGGTGCATACACGGCTTGATGTTTTCTGGCTTTCAAAAATGGAATGTAATGTTTTTATATATGGCCCAACATAGTTTGTTCCCATCTCTAGTTGTCGTCAGTGCTGTGTTGTAAAGGACCATTCCAGCCAACCATGCAAGGTCAGTACAACTCTGAATGCTGCAACTATCTCAAGGAGATTGAATGATGAATCAAAAGTGAACTGCCAGTTCACCCCCCCTGTTGCTCTCCTGTTGAACCAGTATGACACTGACAACCCTGAATCCTTTCAGGTGTAAGGTGATCTATTGGGACCCTGATGGAGAGTGGCAACTGGTTGTGAAATTGACTGAAAACTATTTCTGATCGTATCCCCAAAACCACATGATGTTGGCCATGGTAATGCCAGTTTATTGCAGACCTTGCTTTCATCTCCTCAACAGTTCTCAACACCACAGTCTCATAGAGCTGCTGGCTGAAGATGGTGACGTGTTTGACCCCTGCTGTCTTTAAAGTTGGTATGTGCTGATATTGATAGATCTTTTAACTCTGCCAGCCCCCCCCCCCTCCACTGCTCTCCTGTTGGCCCATTATGACACTGACAACCCTGAATCCTGTCAGGTGGTTGTGAAACTGACTGTTTGAGGATTTTATCTGATCACATCCCAAGAACCCAGAGTATTTACATGTTGTCTGTAGAGCCTAGAAGTGACACACCGCTGGTAATTTTAACCGTAGTATCCCCTATTCTGGCCATGTTGTAATGGGCAAATAAGGAGATTTTGGTACGTGGGGGTCAATGAAGTAGATGTGGTTAAGAAAACTATATGGCTGGTGTACGGACATTATTTGACATTTGAAATATTTGTATTTTTTTATTTGTTTTGACCTACTACTTAACACACTAATGGAAGTGATGATCTTTGTACCGCCCCAGTCTGAAAACTCATGACTGACTGGTATATTTTCTTCTGATCCCAAATTAGTTTTTGTCTGACATCATGCACTTATGTTTGGACACAAACATTCCACATGTAAAAGGGGTCTGACTTTAAGAAACGGCTTGATTGCTCTTCTAATATAATTCCTACACGTTTTTATATATGGCTCATATGTTTGTGTTTATCTTAAACTCTAGTTGTCTTGTTCCGAGTGGTTCCAAGTCCTGCAAAGAATCCTTCCGGCCAGCTATGCAAGGTCAGTACAACTCTAAAAGTCTAACAACAACTATCTGGGATGCTGTAGATGATGATGAGGCACAGCAGTCATCCTGCCTGTTCTGGTTAGGCACTGCACTCCTGTTGACACAGTATGGCACTGATAACCATGACTTTGTGTCAGGTGCAAGGTGATCTATTGGGACCCTGATCTGATCACATCCCATGAACTACACGTAAGCCAGATCCCAATACTAAAATGTCTGCCTCCATCATCCAGCATGGTACCGGTTAAATTGGTCTGCCGATGTGTGATCTTGTGCACATGACGTCAATGTCCAAACGTAAATCTCTGCGGCTTATTAATTCAAGTGACATGTTGAATATGGGAATCAGGTGTTTACTACAGAAGTGGTCGCAATGTGTATCTAATCTTTACTGTACTTTAATCTCATCAACGGACTGCTTAAGGTCTTACCTTAAATACCAACTTAAAGGACGACTTCACCCATTTTCAACCCATCTTCATATAATTGGTCCTCACTAATGCTCATGATAAAATGGTACCTGCCTAACGATGATGTCACTGGTAGACGGGTTTCTGCACTGTCCACAGTCCTCCTATGAGACACAGACCGAGTAGAAAAAAATGGTACCATTTTATCATGAGCATTAGTGAAGTCGTCCTTTAAGGTTGGTATTTTGTGTGGAGATTAAATGTAATTTATATTTGGTGCTATTGTTTGCAGTGTGGTTGAAAGACTGATGTGGTGTTTGAAGGTCAAAGTGTTGAGAACACAAAGCATTTCCACATGTCACATATTCCATGTCCTCAAAATGTAATATTTACACCTGAAACAGAAAGTACTAGGGACGTGATCTGGGCCTACTGTGTAGATGCGCAATGAGACCTGCATTGTAGGTTGTATTTCATCAATGATATTGTTCACTTTAGTACAGCATTAGCAAGTATCCACTCCACATCATGGAAAACTTGGCTCCTAATGGAAGTGATGAGATCTTTGTACCGCCCCGGTCATGATAACTCATGACTGACTGGTATAGTTTCTTCTCTGATCACAAAACTGTTTATGGGCTACAGGGCTAGTTTAAAAATGGGTTTCACGGTGTATACCTGTATGTTCCTCACTAAGTTATTTTCATTTTGTTTGAAGGTTCTGCACAGAGCTGCCCAGTGCCTTGTTCATTTATTGGTCCACAACAGGCATTGGGATGTTTTGCTCTGAAATGTTGTTTGGACATTTTACCGTTTAATTAAATTGTTAAACATGCTCTCTGCAGTGTCTTCTTCATTCTTTCTTTGGGTATGTATAGGTCATTTGTGGCTTATTAATCAAATATAGCAGAACTCAAATGGTTCTACTTAATGTGTCCTGTCATGAGCATTTGTCCAGGGGCTTCATTTGTTCCCTGTTTTCAGAAGGTGGCATGCCACTTTACTGTAACATATTTTCACATGGCTTAATTTGTTTGGCTCAGCAGCAAATTAGAACTGGAAACATGTAAAGGTGTGTTAGAGCATTTGCAATGTTTCAAAGTACAATATTCTGAAGCTTGGTACTGATACCTTGACCTTTAGGGAGTCCTAGATTCACCATATCAGGCTCTTTGTATATTTCAATACTGTACCTATGTGAGCAAATGGACTCAGACATGAGTCATTTAATTTATTGAAAACATTAAAAATATAAATGAGACGGCGAAAAAATATATAAACTGCGCCAAGTTATTTTAACATCATTATAGTTGTGCCAACTCCTGCATGCAAATGACAACCAGAAAAGAGCTCATCCAAGACCTTTTACATGCACCATAAATAGCTTTCGGTGTTAAACATTACCGTCGATAACATATAGGCAATAAACACGGGGAAACTTACTTTGGTTGAAAAGGTTTATTATAAAAAAGCGAAGTGACAGACACGGCTTTCTTGTCAACTGATCAACTTGAATTTGTACAGAGCATTGCTACAGTTTGTGCTAGTGCTCGCATGCACACTAAAAAGCCTTGTTTCAATAGCATCCAACTTTACTGTACACATCATAGAATTGCCCTTTAACCAATTAAATGTTATTTTCACACCTGTGCTTATACAGAAGTGAAGAGCCAGTAATGGGCTCTGTGCATAAATGTAGTAAAGAAAATGGTAAACGAAGACTAGTCAACTTGATTTATTGTATTTGTGTCACGTGGGTGAGACCTGACGGAGTCTGAATTCCAATGTAGAAGTGGCCGCACCCACTTAGGAGACCTTTTGTTTACCACAAGAACTAGTTATGCACAGAGCAGAGCCTATAATACTGCCTAGTAGCATGCATAAGCTAGCCACAGGGCTAGTGGAGACAACGATGCAACAGATGCAAAAAAATAATGATCTGGGACTTGTCTCATCAGTATATTGCTGTGGTCACTAAACTTAAGAAGCCAACTGATGACATCTCTCTTCTGATAGCCTTGCTGTTTGTAAGGCCTAAGAAGCTATCATTCCCACAGCCTGTACACAGTTTTGGCTGTTCAGTCAGAACATCAAAAAACTGGCACATATACTCAAGTGCCTGTATTGTCGGTGTTTCCTATTTAAGCTATTTAATTGAATAGCTTTGGAAAAAAAAAACACACACAAAAAAAGGTTCCTTCAAGTTGGGGATGCACCCACGTCTGCCTCATCTTCCACCTTAGTCAGCAGTAAAGACTCTTGCGCCGATGTCATCCAGTAGCCAGTCCACTCCAGCTAAAAGGTTCTCTCCTGTTACTGCACTGCAACCCATGATACACCAGTGATGGCTCTTAATCTCATCCAAGGCCAGCGCCTGGAGGAACACACACAAAAACATAACCTCATCTGATACACATTTTAGTAAAATGAAGCCTCAAACGACTGTGGCAAAAGGGGATATTCCAGATTCAAGGGTGTCGGAATCCCTTGCTTTTCAAGATTTTTATCATTACATCTTACAAGTACATAAGCCTAAAAAATGTTTTCGTTTTGGTTCCTAAAACAGTTGCAGCATTAATAAACAGTAAACAAAAGAAATAAAGGAAAGGAATTTCCCACACTGAATTTAATTGCAATAATTAGCCAATTACTAATAAAACAATTATAGTTATCAAACAAATCTGTGGGAAAACATCTTAAGAGCTTGATCCATATAGTTAGCCAACAACAAATGCGTTAGTTCAGCACAGAAACAACTTTTTTTTTTTTGTTACCATTTATTTGGCTTTCATCTTGTGTGATTTTTAGGTTTGAGTGAAGGGGAACTTGCATACACACTACTTTCTGTGTGAGAGAGAGAAGATTGAGTCTCACCTCTCGTATGTCCTCTTTAGACAGGGCTCCCGGTATGTCCTGTTTGTTGGCAAAAACCAGTAGCGTAGCACCTGCTAACCTCTGGAGGGACGGAGAGAGCGAGATGTAATACCATTCATCATGTAAATAATCACTGACTTGATACTAATATACATTATATGGCCATATCATTCTTATTTCCTCCACTGTAATGTAATGTAATGATGTTGGGTTTCTCCAATATGAATGACCACAAAAGAGAATTCAAGTCTAGGTTACGGCCAATGTGTTCACACTGTACCAGGAATTAGATTCATAATAGGACAGGTTGGGTATTGAAAATCGGTTGCAAGTAGGAACCGAATCTAAATGGCTGGGTAACCATAAAAATTAAGGGATTCGAATCGGAATCAATAAAATCCTAATCATTATGGGTCCAGTAAGTAAGCGTACAACAAGCTTTAACTGCTACTGCTTTTCATTGTGTTGTCATAATAAACGTATGAGAGGATACTATTCATTACATTTCTTAAAGTTGACAATTAGTTTGCAGGGACAGTTTGTTCAATTTAAACACCATCTTAGGCACTATTATACAACAGTTTGTACTAGTAATAGTAAACACTATTTACTTCAGTTAATGCTTAAAAGAATGAAGATAATTTTGTTATTTAAACATTTGACTTCTTTTCCTTTTTTTTTTACATCATGGATCCGAAAAGGGGAATGAATAAGACCTGGAATCGATAGGCAGAATCGGAATCGATAAAATCCTAGTGATACCCTTCCGTAGACATGCTAGATTCTGCTGAATCGTAGTAACATTCTAATTTGGATGCACACCTGCGAAGTAGTGCGACGTGCTCTGCAGATCTGTATTGTATTCTAGATCAGTGGTTCTCAACCTTTTCAGGCCGTGACCCCCCAAAATAATCATATTTGAACTGGGGACCGCCCACCCTGACAAGCACTTGGAATGTAGGAGTTGAGGTCGAGGCATTACATTTTGTTTGACTCGGATATTTGTAATCAATAACCAACTTAATCTTGCTCATGTAGGGTAATTTATTAATCAAGAAGTAGTAAAAAAAAAAAAAAACATTCTTATAGATTTTTAATAAATTGAATTATAATTGATTAGTCTGATTAACCACGTAACCCTGTATTATACTCCGTTGAGGCGTTCAAAAATAGTGAAAATAGCTGAGCTACAAGCTGCTTGTAGATCTGCTATCTTATCTATTTAAAATATCGGCCAGCTTTAGACCCCGTTTAGACGACAACGGTCTCTAGAGAAAACGGCAAAATAAAATATCAGCTGTGCCTTCCGTTTATACGGCAACAGCATTTTCAGGGGTTGAAACCGCAACAAAGTGAAACCCTCTTCCAGAGTGGGAATCTTTGAAAACGCTCTCCATGTTAACATGCAATACGGGGGAAACGGCAAAAGGTTAGGGTTAGGGTTGCTCACGTCGGCTCACGCCACGTATGCTATTACGTCGGCGTAAACATGTGCGTCCCTCTTTTTGCTCGTACAGTTCCTATTCTTGCGCCCCCACCCACTCGCGGCCCGACAGTTCTGCAACGTTTTTTTGATAAGCGTGTGTGTGTGTCGGGCCGCGAGTGGGCAGAGGGGCGAGAAGGGGAACTGTACGAGCAAAAAGAGTGACGTGTAAACAAACAGCTGTGATAGGAAGTAGAATGGAAGTGGTTCTACGCATGCGTGACTGGTCTATCTGGCAGTGCGTCTCACCGCCACCTAGCCACCTGGTTAGGTGGCGGCACCTAACCAACGGCACTCTGTCGTTTTCTGTTCTGATCGTTAGCGTGTAAACGTGGCCTTAGTCTGTACAATGTCATGTATGTATGTACCTCCTCTAGGAAAAGTGTGCAGAGCTGATCTGCATTGTATTATGTATGTACCTCCTCTATAAGCAGTGCGGAGAGCTCCTTCTTGCAGTCATCCAGTCGGAGTTTGTCAGCGCTGTCCACCACCCACACCAGGCCATCTGTACTCTCAAAGTAGTTCCTCCAGTAGGAGCGCAGTGACTTCTGGCCTCCCACGTCCCATATGTTCAGCTTGAACCTGGACAAAGACATAAACACACCGTGGTAAATGAAAAGACATCACAGGAATATTTAAACGACATGGGACATCTGGACACAATCTTTTAAACCAGAGGTTTTCAACTCATGGTCCGTGAAGGTATTTCATGTGGTCCTCTGGTCATCCATTCAGTAATGTATAAAGTGAAGATTGTTATTTTTGTCCATTTTATTTTGTTTTATTTAGGAGAAACTTAGTAGTTTGGTATTTGTGAGATATGAGGACAGTGGAATTAAAAACATTATCAGTGGTCATTGGAGGAGGCTAGTGTTTCAATACCAAAAGTACTTCAAGCTTTACTACAGAACAGGATCAGCTCATTGTCCACAGACTCTTTCAAGAGACATATGAAACAGTCCCTTGTGAAGTTCTGGATGAGTTTTCAGACAGTAAAAGCTAAATGTAATTTTACCTTTCGTAACAATGTATCTCCGTGAGAGTGGTATTGCCACACTGGCATACCTGAAGAATATTAGTATTATTAACAGTATTACGTACAGGGCAAAGTTGTCCCTGAACATCACTATAGCCAAGAAGAGACAGACTTGGACCACCTGTAATCAAATCACGCCTAATGGTCCATTGGCCACTACTTTAGAAGCAGTGCACTAAATGACCTGGTGACCCAAGATGAAGAGTCAATGTCAGTTACTGGGAAGTCTGAGGTCAAGAAATTCCACAGAAAAGGGAGTTAGAATGTCAAGAAGGGAAAGTGTCATAATTATTAAGAAATGTGACCATTTAATGGCATGTGTCTGCTCACTCATAAATGTTACACATCAGTATCATCAGTACATCAGTATAACATGAGTTTAATATGGAAGGTTGTATAAAGTAAGAGGAAAAGATCAGTGGGTGGTTCTCAACCTTTTTTTAGCTCTGGACCACACTAGCATATTTCAAGCAATCTTCAGCCCAACCCACCTTTAACTAATCTGACTGTACGTTTTAACAGCGGGCGACTCTCGGGCGATGCCGGGCGACATCGTCCAAAAGATAAAGAAAATCCATCTTTCATCGCCCCCCCGCCCACTTCGCCCGATCGCCGGCTCTCATAGACATTCTTTATCTTTTGGACGATGTCGCCCGAGAGTCGCCCGCTGTTAAAACGCACCGTTAGTCAGGGTGGTGGTCCCTGGTTCACAATCAGTTGAAAACCCCTAATTTAAACACTTTCAACCTCACATTCCTATTTTGGGCATCATCATCTTCTGTGTTGTACAACACAGAAGACTTAAAGAGTATTTATTTCAAAGACAGCAGAACTGATGCAGACAAGAACTGGAGTGTAGACTGTGTGTGTTACTGTGTAGTAGTCTAACCCTCTATGCTCCAGTGTTTTGATGTTAAAACCAAGCGTTGGAGAGATGGTGCTGATGTCTTCCCCGTTGAACTTCTTCAAAATGGTCGTCTTTCCGGCATTGTCAAGACCCCTACAATATTATACGTGGTTAAGGAATAGGGTACTGGTGCAGGAGATGTATACATCTGGGGAAATGTTATAGTTTGTTTGTTTGAGCGCGTGCATGCGTGTGTCTTTTATAGTTATTTATGGAGGTCTTGGAGGATGTAGGATAGTTATTATTATAGGTACCATTTTCTTCTACTCGGTCTGTGTCTCATAGGAGAACTGTGGACAGTCCAGAAACCCGTCTACCAGTGATATCATCGTTAGGCAGGATATTCTTTTCCAACAAGATTTCAATTTTTGTATTTAGATTTTATTAACGCGAGAACAATGGCTTCTATTATTGCATTGCAACTTTCCAGGAATAGAAAGCCTGCTGTTTCTATTAGCTTGGATTGTGTTTTGTGTTGTACTTTTAACAATCATTGTAAAATCGTACCTCTGTACAATTTGCAAACTGTTAATTAAGTATTCAATCAATCAATCATTACAGTGGTGTAGTAGGATACTCTACAGTAGGAGGGTTTTTACTTTCACCATTGTAACTTTTTTTTATAGTTGGTGTGAACTTAGCCTAGGATCAAGAATATCATAGATGTATTTTATCGATTTTGACATTTGCATATCTATAATAGATAAAATACACGATAGTCTTGATCCAAGGCTAAAGTAAACTCTGCCATCCAATTGACTTCAAACTATTTTAAAAACTATATTTTTATAGTTTATAAAAGTGCTCAGCATTGAAGTGAGCATACACAATACACCACACGATACACGAGCTATCGTGTGAGCTTACACGATAGCTGTGTAGTTTGGGTGTGTCCAGACAATTGCCTTATTTTTTGTCATTACATAATAATAATACCCATCGAGGTACAAATGGCATCGTAGCACCAAAATACAGGCCACATCAACACAGTTGAATCAATAATACAATAATATACCATCTCATGATCTGAGCATGATATATATGTAAACATTGCTCGATTTATTATGAATGGACACGACACAGCAGAAAGGATACAGCATCAACAGTCTCATCTCTCGCTCCTTATGCTTCATTTTCTTAAGAATCGTCAGCAGACCCATGGCGACAAGCAGCACTACCAATCAACTGACTCCAGCTACCTTTCGTTGTTATTATAAATTACATGAAGTTAGTGTATATGAATCTGCGATCGGAGCTGTTGGTTTCACACAGAGAAACCCACACGTTAGCGACCAGGAAGTAACTAGGAAGGCTTCAAGGCAAAGCCCGCCTTACGGCGTAACTGATTGGTCTGGATTACGGCAGTGCACGGTGATTGGTTCTTTAAGACGTCTGTCAAGTATTTGGAGTGCTTGGTTTTAAGTGGGTTTGGTGCCATCTTCTGTTAAGATCAGGAGCTACACGTCATTGTTTGTGGAGCTTTTTGCTCAGTCAGTTACAGTAGAGACGTTTGTCAGCAGACTGAGAGAGAGAGAGGCAGGGAGGGGCGGAACCATTGGATGACATAACTGTAAAGCACACAGTACATGATGCTCCCTCCGAATGAACACACTGTCTGTCTGTCTGTCTGTGTGTGTGTGTGTGTGTGTGTGTGTGTGTGTGTGTGTGTGTGTGTGTGTGTGTGTGTGTGTGTGTGTGTGTGCGTGCGTGCGTGCGTGCGTGCGTGCGTGCGTGCGTGCGTGTCACGCACGCACCGTCATCCATGATGCAGCCTATGTAAAAGTAGTGCCAGCCTCCTAGGCTAGGCTAAATAAATGTAAACACTGGAAGGCATGGTGTTACGTTATTCCACGCAACCTCGACTCGAACTTCCGCTCAACTCTCTGATTCATCATGTTGTCAATGTCTGTGGTTTTCCTACTACTAATATTTCAACAGAATCTACCCTAGGCTATAAGAATGTGGCAGAAGCTACCCCCGCCCACCTCCTGGTCCCCCACCCACCTTCATTGCTGCGCAATGATGCAAATCATGCCATTTAAAAGAAAGTGAAAATGAAAGCAGCATGAGCCCACCGCCTAGAGCATTTCATCATGATGCAGTTAAAAGACGTCCTCTCAACGGAACAAGAGTCCAGACACCAGAATACTGCTGTGCAGCAAAGAGAAGACACCTAAATCCTGGACGCTGAAATGTGGTACTCTCATCCGTTGTCTATTCACATGCATTATTATCCCAAGGAATAGAAAGAAGCACTGGTGACACCTGTTACCTTCTGAACAAGAAGGTGACTGCAATAGACTTAACTCCACTGGACTTCAATCTGCTACCTATTGACTGAGAAGATAACTCCACTGGACTTCCATTTTCTGAATGATAAGACTCCACTGCATAGACTTCCATCTGTTATCTTGTGAATGAGAAGATAACTACTCCGCTGGTCTTCCATCAGGTGCGTTGATGCAACAACCTCTGGAGGAGTGAAGAGATGCCCCCCTTAATCATGGACACCCGGTCCAAATTTAACTGCACTGGCTCTGTGTCTGGTGAAGATACCAGCAGTTCGGTAAGTTATCATCATTAATCATCATCTTTATCAATGAATGAATCAATCAATCAATCAATCAATCAATCAATCAATCAATCAACTTCAGTCAGCCAGCACTTTTTATTTATTTGTATTGACTCAATGTCTATAGTTTAAAGACTAAAGTTTACTATGAGTGAGGAGTTGCGATTCACCTTTATTTATAGTCCTCACCCAGGGCCAGGGGTCAGCAAAAAAAACTGTTTCCCCTAAGAGAAACTGGATTTTTTTTGGCTTCTATCAGAAAAAAAGGAAGATTAATCATTATTTTATTTCCACGCATAAATTAAGATTACATGACAATAAGTGACTTTCATTACCATTATCCATGAAGTCCATTCAAAACACCTCAGAAGTTGCATTTTTAAATCAGTCAGTCAGTCAGTCAGTCAGTCAGTCAGTCAGCCAGCCAGCCAGCCAGCCAGCCAGCCAGTCAGTCAGTCTCAATATCACAGGTTGGTGGTACGGTAGTTCTGCCAACGAGCACAGGGATCAGACCATAGTTATACTCAGTGTACAATATTTGCCTCTGAGATGTAGTAGAGTAGAAGTAAAAGTATTGGAAATTGGAAATACGCAAGTAAAGTACAAATACCTCAAAATTGTACAGTACAGTACTTAAGTAAATTTACTTAGCTACTTTCCACCACTGGTTATACAAGCTACAACAAGGACAAGCTGAACCATTATTTCTAGTCTGTCTGTCTGTCTGTCTGTCTGTCTGTCTGTCTGTCTGTCTGTCTGTCTGTCTGTCTGTCTGTCTGTCTGTCTGTCTGCCTTGTCATTATTGGTATGCATCCGCTCATGGTTGGTCTGTCTCTCTTTCTGACAGGACAAAGGAGAACTGGAGTCCCATCCACGGGGAGAGAAAAGGTGTAGAAGACAAGAGAAGAACAGAGTTGCGGCCAGGAAGACCAGAAAGAAGCAAACAGAGCGAGCAGATGAACTCCACGAGGTACAAATGACCTTTCAGTTCCCCATTTGTTTATCTTTCATGCTACCGCTTTCATTATTATTAAACGTATAATAATAAAGAAGATAATAATAACAACAATAATAACACACTTTATTTATGAAGGTCTTATAACAAAGTTAGAAAGTGCTTTACATGAAATTGGAGACAAAAATAAATAAAATCAGCAATATAATTAAAACATGATAACAAGAAGGGACTTCAATTTCAGCTTGAGTAATATTTAAGTCAAGCAACCGTTCTTGTACTTAAAAGTAGGACATTCTATTAGTGTTTCCACCCCTGCACACACACACACCAGTAGATGCAGCTTGTGACGAGGTACTGTCGTGCCAGAAATGACAGCATGACAGATAGTGTGTGTGTGTTTGTGTGAGTTGTGAAATCCTGCTGGGAGCCGCTTACATTTCTTGTAAATACCCAGGCTGAAGAGAAAGGCTCTCGCGCTCACTCACTCACACCCCCTCCCTCCCTTCTTTCCTTCCGGTCCTCCCACCTCTATGACGCTCCCTTTCTTTTCTTTTTCTCACCCGTCCCACTGCCTCAGTCCCCCCGTCCTGTCCCCCCCTCCCCTTCTCCCTGGAGGATCAAATTTCACAGCCAGAGCCACACACACACACACACACACACACACACACACACACACACACACACACACACACACACAGAGAGAATGTTGAGTCGATGACCCTTGTGTCCTCACTTCTCGTTACTTAGCGCTGAACGGACATCCCAGAAGGACCTTCAGCACATAGACATCCATAGCATTTCCACATCAACTCCTTTGTGTTTGAATAGTTTTTCTCTCATAGTGCTGCCTTGTGCCCCAGTCAGGAAGTTATTAATATTATTTTTGATATTCTGCAACAAAGACAACCAAATGTGATAGATATTAAAGCCCGATTTATACTTCGTTGTACGATGGTGTTGTACGGCGAAGATAGACGATATACAATCTCACAGCGCATCGCAGGTGCGACGCGCTGTCAGCTTATACATCGCCTTTTGTTTGTCATGTGACACCAGTGTAGCATAAATTAAGCAGTCCTCTGCTGTCTTCAAAATATAATAATTGAAAAGCTGAAAAAAGCCTTATGAACTTGACTGAATGTATAGATGCAACATTTATTGTTGCGTGGTTATCATTCAATAAAGAAATGACATACACGTCCTTTTTTCGTATAGCTAGCTTCGCAAAATAGAATTCATTACCGCAGCAATAGTATGCAATAGTATGCTCTTCCTCAGACTTCAGAGAAGTCACAGCTTGGATATGTCAAACTGGAACAGTAATGATGGGTTTATGTAAATCATTTGTTAGAACATACTTATGTGGCCGTAAATATAGGAAAATAATTTACAGAATTACATTTAAGCAGAAGTCTTCTTGAGCAAACCATTTACCCACTGTGTTTTTCCAGTGGAGCTGTAGAAGTTTACCAGTACACTGGTTATAGCAGGCAGCTCCTTCATGTCACTATGTATAACTATAGAGTTCTGTTGAACATGGTCATCTGTATTTTCTAAATACATGTACATAAAGCCTTTATAAAGGTAAATAGATATAGGTTTCAGCTATTTAACTCCAAATCCACTCCCATGGTATACTGTGTACTTCGTTGACTGGGATCCCAGAGGTCTATACTTGGTGCCCCCCCACACGTTGTCAGCTTATTGTGCAGTTTTTTGGGAATATTCACCTGTTTTCACTTCTCTTAAAATTGAAGTTGAACTCAAACTTGATTTTATTCAAATGTGGTGTTATTTGTTTATCTCTGTCCTAAACTTGAGTAATAATCCACAAATCTGGCCAAAGTCCAAACTGTTCCCACAGTGAGTTCAAGGTGGGCACTTCTGTCTTTCACTTTCTCTTTCAAATACTTTCTCTTTCTCACCACACCCTCTGCACGATACTGTAGTATTTACCCAGCACAGCTGACTAGAGCAGTATTCTGTGTGTGTGCGCATGTGCTCATGTGTGCATGTGTGTTTGAGTCATTACCTGTGGTCCACACTTACTGTATGCTGTCTCATTAAAATTGTCTGTCTCCTTTCCTCTCTGTCCTGCTCTCTCGTCCTCTTTTGGTTCAATTTGAGGACGCAGCGTTGACACAAACTAATCTATCATAACTCCTGGTAAAATATACGGTAAATGTCAGCACATCACAACCCAGTGGGCTGTGATGACTAATAGGCACTGCAAGGGTTTCAATCTGATTCTGTCCAAGAGTGTAAACCAGTGCTTCCAAACCTTTTTAGACCCAAAAGAGAAATTTGATGTCCCCCCGGAACCCAAACTAGTGAAAAGAAAAATTAGCTAGAAACCCACAATGCGTCGCGATGCACTACTTCTGAAAAGTATTTATTTATGGAATTATTTTGAAAGGTGTTTGGATTTGTTTTTAATTTCTGAAAAATGTAGATTCTTGGGGGAATATATTTTTGAAAATACTTTGAAATAATAATACAAAAATGAAATGTAGGAAACGAAAAAAGGGATATTTACTTGTGACCCATAGAAAATGGGTCCCGACCCATTGTTTGGGAAACACTTGTGTAAAGTAGATAGTTGCAACCATATGAAACTGACTCAGGTCTAGTGTGAGATCATGGTCATGAGATCTAGATTCATGTTTATTGCTTTTCTCATGATACGTGATAAGATACAGATGTAGGCACAGCCACCTACTCAAGGACTCGATTTGGCGGGATCTATTTTTCTATAAATTCTCCTCTCCTTCCTGTTCTCTCACCTCTCTCTCTCTCCATCTCTCTTTCTCTCTCTCGCTCTCTCCTACCCAACCACATTCCTGTTCTGTCTCTCTTATTCAACATTCCACCCACTCTACATCTGCAGGAGCTTCAGAGTCTGGAGCGTTCCAACACAGCCCTGGAGAAGGAGATCGATGCCTTGAAGAAAGACTTCCAGCGCTACACTACAGCTCTGGAGCGCCACAAGCCTTTCTGCCGGCTCCACGCCTCCAACTCGCGACTGCCCGCATCAGCCTCCCCCACGCCAGCAGTGGCTCCTCTTTGTGCAGCCCTCCTAAATGGCTCCAGCCCTTCCAGCTCCTCCACCGGTACGCAGAGTCCCCTCTCTGCCTCCGTCTCCACCTCACCAGCAGCCACCTTTTCCCACACAGGAGAGGCTGCATCTACATCTGCCTTGAGTCGCCTGAGTCCATCTGACACCCAGTGCCAGATCTCCTACTCTGGTTTCACTGCCACGCCCTCTGTCCCGGGCCTCCATGCCCTCGACCATCCTGCCAGCTCTCACCTCGCTCTGTTGCTGTCATCTCCTTTCCCCACGACATCTGCCCACTTTTCTACCAGCCACTGCGCCCCCTCAGGCCCCCCCACTCGTCCAGGACCACCTGGCCTCACTTCCACCAGGCTAACAAACGTTCCTCTCACACCGGTCCTCGCCGGTGCAGCATCAGACCTCCCACCCGTCAGCTCACTAACAGCATCAGCTCTGTCACGATCTGAAGGCACCTTCCGTCTGTGTTCTTCCGACAAGACAACTAATGTCCTTCTTTCCCAAACCGACACAGCTGTCCTACCCCCCTCTACCAAAACAGTGGCCCCACCGCCTTATCCTGGTCTAGTAAATGTCCAAGCCCTACCCGACTCTAATCATCTTAATGTGAGAGCGAACCTGGCTCATGCTGGAGCTTTTTTGGTCCTACCAAAGGCCCCAAGGAGAGAAAATGTAGCAGTGCGCGGTCTCACAAATGCACACCAGCAGCTTCACTCAGGTCAGAGCAGCGGTTTTCTGACAGAATTCAGTCCTCTTCTACCTCTGTCAAGTCAAAGTTCTGTCGCACATCAGACAAACCCAGGACGTTCCCCTGCTCCTGACTTTGCTTTAAGTAGCAGTGGTAGTCAGCATAACAGCACCAATACCTCTGCTTCTCTGCTGTCCCTGCTCACTGTCCCCAGCCCTCTAATAGTCCCTCAGACAGCCTCTAGTAACTTCACTGGGCATTTATCCGGTTCTGGCCAGGCCCGACTGTCCATCTCTCACTCCCTGCCTAACCTGTCCACAGTATCTGAACCCTCCTTGTCTGATCTCCTGGAGCTCCACCCTTGGCTTTTGGACAACACACCAGGTTGGGATTCGTAACCAGCGTTTTCTTTTCTTTTCTTTTTTCATATGAAAGCGGATCCATCAGGCCAGCTGAAATAAAAACTGGAGGAGTGTGTTTTAACATATAGAGGGGAACTCACTGGACAGTTGTAAAAACATGCAACAAACCATCTCATGCATCATTACTATAATACGCCAAGAAGACTTGCAGCTACGGCTAAAAGAATTAACCTCCTTCTCATGCCAGATTTGGGAAGTTTAAATAAAGTTAACTGGCTAGCTCTTTATGTTTTTATTTATTACATGACAAATGTGTCGTCCAATGGTGGCTGATGGAACATAAACTGTGGTTCAAAAGACACTGAAGACCATTAAGATCATGATGATGATGATGATGATGATGATGATGACGACGACGACGACGACGACGACAAACTTGGTTCAAAAGACTAATGAGCATTAAGATCATCATGATGATGATTCTCAAAAGGATGATTCTCAAAAGGATGATGATGATAATGACAATGACAAACGTGATTTGAAAAACACTAATTCTCATAATGATGACGATGATGATGATGATGATGGTGGTGATGATGATGAGGGTGATGATGATAACTTTAAAAGACTCTAAGGAGCCTTAAGATCATGATACTGATTGATGATGATGATGATGATGGCAAAGTTGGATAGGAGGTCCCAAAGGTTTTCCACTTCCACTAATGCATTAGGATAGTGGTGCCCCATCACCATCATGTGTGTGTAGGTTTTCATCTAACACTACACCAGGTGATTTCAACTGGTGAAATAATTTTCCAATGAAGACCTGCATACACTGTGGACCTTTTTGGACCATTCTGATTACATTTAAATGATTATCTGTAGAGCAGGTGAGGAAATATAACTGTTGAGGAACTAGAACCTATAATCGCAAAAGTATTTTTTACTTTCTCTTCATGGTAACTAATTGATTGAATTGTATTGTATTGTATTGTGTACTCTGTGTGCATCAGTTGTCCCTGAATATTTATAGTACTTGTATTCGTAATAAGTTAATTGCAGTGTTTATTAGTATGTATTAATAACTATTCTAATAATGTGTGTGTGTGTGTGTGTGTGTGTGTGTGTGTGTGTGTGTGTGTGTGTGTGTGTGTGTGTGTGTGTGTGTGTGTGTGTGTGTGTGTGTGTGTGTGTGTGTGTGTGTGTGTGTAGGCCTACATGTACAGTATGTGACAGTAGCACTGTCTGCTAAATCTGTACACCAGGGGGTGCTAAAAATGCCAAAACTAACATGTCCTTTAAGTTGGTTTGTTTATGCTATTAAATGTCTGATTGTTTTGATTTAAAACTTTATATAGAGGGATTATTATATAACAATAAAATATTAAATGTATGGAGAATTTCAATGTCTTAACCATTTGTGACTGCAACAGAAAACATTGTATTTTTAAATGCACATGGCAAGGTAATTGTGCATAATGAACTGAAATGCACATTAAATGGTCTGATAGTCCCTTTAATTATTATGTTTTATTATATACTGTCCTATAAGACAAATGGCACTGTTCTATTGAACAGCTATTTTAGAAATGTTCTGAAAACTCTTGAAAAATGTTGACCATTTGGACTAAGATTAATAATTACCCAAACATTTTATGATTTTGGGTATGATCTTTGGTGCCCCCCAAAGGGAGCCCAGACCCCAGGTTTGGAAACACTGACCTACTAATGCACCTCACCTGGCTGGGAGTAAGGAACTGCACAGCCTGTAGGGGCCGCTCAGGCTTGTTCGATCATGATTGGTTAAGACAGTATTTATATATATTTTAATCTATACACACCCCCCCCCCCCTTAACTGAATGGATCCCCCTTGGCCACCCCTTATCATCATCAGAGTTGTCCTGAAATCTGAGAAATCAGTGCTGCATGTTAACAGCATAAATAAAGGATGATAAAGGAGAGAGAGAGAGAGAGAGAGAGAGAGAGAGGGGGGGGGGGGGACAAGTGGATTAGTGAAGAAATAGATGGAAGAACAATGGAGGGGACTTGATCCCCAAATCCCACCAGTCATGGCCAACAGTCCTGCACAGTGATGTTGTAGGTCTACACACATGCGCGCACATCGCAGGGAGGAGAGGGGTGCAGGGAGAAGGAGGAGGAGGAGGAACCGGAACACTCGCCCCAAAACACGCTCACCCCCATTTTTGTTGAGCACCACTCGCTCCCAGCGGTTCTTGTACTCTTGTGTGTGTTTGTTTTACTGTGGATAGGGTTAGAAATAAGTTTAGGGTTAGTTAGGCATAGTTTTACTAGGGTTAAGTTTAGGAATAAGGTTAGGTTTAGGCATAGTTTACTGAGGTAAGGTTACGTTTAGCCTAGGAATACCAGGTGGCGACCGTTCCTAGGTTGCCGGATTTGCCCCGGGGCGACTGTGTTTTGGGGCGAGCGTTTTGGTATTCGGAGGAGGGAGGAGAGGAGAGGAGAGGAGAGGAGAGGAGAGGAGGAGAGTTAGATAGGAACACTGAACATCATCAGAACGGTGCACTGCTGGATGAACAGAGGCAAAACATAACAGGGGGTCAGACAGACAGACAGACAGACAGACAGACAGACAGACAGACAGACAGACTCGTCGATTAGGTAATAGGAAGGTAATAGAGATAAAGAGGAGACGGGAGGGGCCACGGAGAGGAACACACATATTGTGTGTTTTAAAGCAGGTTTAATGAAGAGAGGGTTCATAATATGCCATAGGAGGAGCAAAGCCGGGCTAGGCTACATAAATAAAAGGTAAATAAATAAATAAATCGCTCCTATAGCGTCATCCGCAGTGAGTAGCCTCCCCGTCTCTCTCCTTGCACCACCTAGACCGAATAACGGGCAGGGGGAACACATCATCATGAGCAAAACGTCAAACAAGGCTGAAATATTATTATACTTATCATAATAATAATAATAATAATACCAAAGCGACAACGCAGGAGGAGCAATTTTTTTTCAACCCCCATTTTGTGTCTTTTTTTTTTTTTTTTTTTTTTTAAGAGGCAAGAGGAGAATAGCCTATAGCAGAACGCCAGGATAAGGATTCGGTGTTGCATCGCATCGGGCCCCTGCTGGCGAGCGACTCGCACATGTCGGAGCGTTGAGGGACTGTATCCCCGCCCTGCTGCTGCTGCTGCTGCTGCTGCTGCCCCACCGCCACCACCACCACCACCATACGAGACGCCAGGAGGACCTGGAGGAGGCTCATCTAGGGCTTCTAGTCACCCCGACAAGAAGGACCTCGAGAACAAGCGATTAGAAGGAGGGGGTTAAACGGTTACACAAAACGAAGCCTGGAGGACAACACAAGTCAGTGATGCGGCAGCCGAGGTGGGCCCAGATCGACGGTTTTATGATATCATCATCATCACCATCATCCAGCAGCACGGCGAGGAACCGATCAATTATTAATTATTGATAAAGAAGCCTGATTGATGAGGACAGTACTAGCCATCATCATCTGACTGGCCCTGGAGTCAAATTGTCCCTTTTTTTTGGGGTGGAAAGCAATTGGTGCTTGAATCGGTGCTTTGATCACAGCGATTTTCTTCTTTTACGTAAGGAGGAGGATCAATACATGCGTGTGTTAAATATATAAATAAATGCCAAATTTAGGCCGATGACTTCAGTGTGACGCCAATACAGCAGCAGAGAGAGGCGTCTAGTGTGAATTGTGTAGTGAAGATACACGCGTCTGTCTGTCTCTCTCTCTCTGTGTGTGTGTGTGTGTGTGTGTGTGTGTGTGTGTGTGTGTGTGTGTGTGTGTGTGTGTGTGTGTGTGTGTGTGTGTGTGTGTGTAGGCTATACCTTCATGGAGACGTTATAGATTATTATTATTGTTTTTTTGTATTTTTTATTCGTGCAAATTAACGAGGATGCTGCCATTTCACCGACAACAAGCGACCATTTCTTGATTCCGAGGAGCAGAGAGACTATAAGGTGCGAATAAGAAGCGGACATCCAGTGATTCTCTTCACCTCTCCTCCTCTTCAACCTTCCTTCCATCTCACCCTCCTCCTCTCTTCTCTCTCTCTGTCTCTCTCACCCCTCTCCTCTTGAACCCGAAACCCCCCCACTACCCCAATTTATCATTTTGATCAATTGATCATACATCAGTGCCTCTTCATCCTCTCCCGAATTCGACACACACACACACACACACACACACACACACACACACACACACACACACACACACACACACACACACACACAGCGCGCGCGCGCGCACTGCAGCGATCCGATCATCATGGAGACGACCAAGCTGCCTCCGACCAGCCCCTCCTCGCCGACCACCGGCTTCTCGGTGCCGTCGGCGGAGAAGGTGGACGGCTTCCCCCGGAGGTCGATGCGCAGAGCCCGCCAGAGGAGGTCCCACAGCTCGTCCCAGTTCCGCTACCAGAGTTCACAGGTGGAGCTCACGCCGCTGCCTCTGCTCAAAGGTGGGTACAAGCTAAATAATGTTCACTCTTTTTTTTTTGCATTGCGTTTAGGCCTACAACTTTTTCAGGATAACAAAAAAAAGGTACATTTACCTCAGTGTCGTTTTGGTGGAATAACTACCTTGCACTTGCAGTGGTGTTAAAGTAAGTAAGTAGGCCTACATTTACTCAAGTAGCCTACTTTGTTTGTATTTTTTACTTTACTTGAGTATCTCCAATTTCAGTAGCCTACTTTTACCTACTCCACTACATCTCAGAGTCAAAAATTGTACTTTTACTCCACTACAATTATTTGAAAACTTTACTTACTAGTTACTTTGTAGATTTTGATTGTTATATACATTAACCACTTCAGCCCTATATACATTTTGGCCATTTGAAAATAGCCGATCTACAAGCTTGTAGATCTGCTATTTTCAAAGGATGTTTGTAAATATTAGAAAACTTGGGAAATGGGACCTTCTGCATAATGAGTACTTTTACTTTTTGTACTTTTGGTACATTTTTATACCAATACTTTTGTACTTTTACTGAAGTCAATTTGGAATTCCGGACTTTTGTAACATAATATTTCTACATTGCAGTACTGATATTTACTTAAGTAAACAATTTGAGTACTTTTTCCACCACTGCTACCTTGATGAAATTAGATAATAAAATGTTGCATTGAGCAAGACTAGTGGGAGCCAGGAAACGTTTTAAAATAACATTTGGTGACATTTTGGTGTTTTCTTTTTCTTTTCTTTTTTTGAGAAATAGCCTACTGCCAGGGGGTCTCTTACCCCAAGAGAGGGCCTTTTACTTCACTCTACCCTACCTTGTTAGAGGCGTATTGATGAATTATATTGAACATTCTTCAGTATCTAAACATTTACAGTCTCTACGTTCAAAGCTTTGACCAAAAGAGAAGCCACTCTCATTGCTGCTGCTAATCTCGCATCGATTTACCGTTTAGTGCTCAGTCATATCCGGGTTAGAGCCCGCCTACTGTATCCGGAAATTTCCACACGCACACATATGAGGTGCATGCACGCACGCAACGCGTTTCTGTTTCTGCTCTAGACCGGATTTACAAACTGCAAAGCGAAACGATCTCAGTCCGCTTGCCAGTCTAACTTTTTAGTCTAACTGAGGTTGCCCACGTTTCTGCACAAATAAGGGGGCTGTTCAAGAGATGTTTGTTTAATGTTGTTTTGTAACTCTGTATAGGCTTTATTGTCACATCACAGGTTTACAGAAGTAAAAGGCTACTCCCTGTGGCAGCTGCCATGTCAGAAAAATCATTCTCCAGTTTACAATTTAAAACCCGATGTGAGAGAAGGGGTTGACATATCTAGCTGTAATGCATGTGCAAAGTAACGTTTCATTAGACACACACCCTGGAATGCAAGGCTACTTTTGGTGCACTAATTCCAGGTAAGGCATGGCTTTATTTAACACTGTCGCTGTGCAGTTAATGTTTATGCATGTTGTAATAGCGAAGCAGTCTTTTCTTTGTAGCACTGCCATGTGTTACAAGTTTTGGTTTTGGTTGTTCAGGCTTTTGGTATTGTTAGTGTGTCACTTAAAGTTCACAACAAAGCTGGGTGTAGAATAAAGTGACTCACTTTATTCTACACCCAGCTTTGTTGTGAACAGTGCACCTCAGGTATAAGTTGCACCTACTCTATGACGCGCACTCATACACACAAACATTAATGTAATAATACTTTAGTCTGCAGACGGCAGCCCCCTAGCCCCCCTACTAAAATCCCTTCCAGGCAGCGTGCCTATGCCTATACTTGGGACCTATTCTGACTCAGGGGCGCCGATCCTGCGGGGGCCTTGGGTCTCAAGCCCCTGGGAGAAAAGACGAGCCCCCACCACAATCTCCGTTGTGCAGGCCCATATTCACATTACCATTACAGTAGCTCGCCCATTGGCTCGGGTGGGCTCTAGGGAAAATGGGAAATCTGGGCACAAAAACAGAGTGGGCAGTCTGAGTACCAGACATCGGAAGAGTGGGTACTAGGGGAAATCCAGGCACCAAAACCGGAATACCTTGAAGTCTGGCATGCATATTACTGGAATGCAAAGATGATTTTCTTTTCCCCCATCCAAAACATTTTCAGACACATTTTACATTAGTTTAGTTTAAGGTTAGGGTTAGGCACAGTTCTGTGAGATTAAGGTTAGGTTTAGGCATAGTTTTACAGAAATTAGGTTTAGGATTAAGGTTTGGGCTAGGCATAGTTTCACTGAGGTTAGGATTAAGGTTTGGGCTAGGCATAGTTTCACTGAGGTTAGGATTAAGGTTAGGGTTAGGCATAATTATTTTACTAAAAGGTGGCCAATCTTCCGCGGTCTGGTGCCCACTCTTCCCTAGTGCCCACCCTTCCTGTATTCACAAAAAATAGGAGATATTATGAGGGATTGGGTAATGAATATTCTGTAGGCACCACCAGTGTGACCTTTTGAAATTATTATGCTGATGCTCGCCCCTTTCCTAGGTATACTATTGCTGTACAGTAGGTTCTGTTTGCTCTGTGTGTTTTCATTCAGCATGCAGCTAGAGGGAAGGCTCAAGACAAATAGATGGTGCCAGGATTGATGTCATATTGTTAAATATAGCGTTGTCTGCACTGCATTTCTTAAACACGGACCTGCTCAGATCACTGGTGTGCTTGTTCCGTAGGCGTCAGTTTGTCAGAAAGACAAAGCTCATAGTAGCCAGGTGTGGGTTGAATAGCATTTTCAATTCTCATTTGTGTGGGTCAGTTTTGCAGCCTGGTGCCCTAAATGAATGGGGTTTACCATACAGTATGATAAAGTTAATGCCAAAAAATGTAGATCAGTGATTCTAAACCTTTTTCATTTCAAGGACCCCCAGTTTAATATGCATGAGCTATTACCTGTTTTTAAGTGAGAGCTTCTGGTAACTTATGGTGAAAAACGATGCATTAGGCCACAGACCCCCATTTGATACAATTCCTTATCTCTGGTAGGTACCCCAATCCATACTGTAAAACCCTCATTGTCACTTTAACTCTGAGAGTTATTACAGACCCATAAGGGTCCATCTGGTTACTGTCAGTCATTTAACTGGGGACTTGCTGGAACCCCCACAAGGACCCTTGAGGGCCCCCACCCCACATTGAGAACCAGCTTTAGAAAACTACAGAAAAATGGGGTTATAGTCACTTGAGACTACTGTACCCTTTCCATGACTGACAACACCTGTGAGACTGTCCTGATTGTCCATATGGACTGTTGATGTGGCAAACCCCGCCCATCAGGTAGGCTACCCCTTGCTGTATAAAACAAACCACATTCATTATTTGACAGGCTTGATAAAGGAAAGGAAATTTGACTGAAAAACAAGCAACCATTTCATCAGGCACTTTTTCAGTGAGCGGATATTTCTTTACCCTGCACCTGCACCCAATTATGTTTGATGTCATGTATATACACCAGTTCACCTTTTCCTTTTTTGGGGGGATAAAGGCCATGTAATCTAGCTGAACAATACTGTGTTAAGTAAAGACCGTCTGACAAATGAGTCCCAATCGATGAGGATATTGAATAGTAGATTATAAGGAACATGAAAGATATAAGGAAATGCTGTTGTTTTTGTATCAACCATTGATTGGTTTGTGGTCGTTTGCATTGGCATATCATGAATCATACATCAGTAACCATAAATCATAGAGCCTGCACAAAGCTGTACTAAAAAAATAACTTCTTCTGAAGGCTAGAACTTGTACAGGGTTAGGGAATAACCCTGTATATGGGAAGCAGATACGAGTCAAAAATGTACGGATCAATATTTTTGTACCGTGGCTTCAAGGCCTGGTCAGCTTAAGGGAGATTTATACTTGGTTGCGCACCGGTGTCGCGCACCGAAAATAGCCGATGTACAAGCTCAGAACGCCGCATCCTGAGCTTGTAGATCGGCTAGTTTAGGTGCACACAACCAAGTGTAACTCAGGCTTTACTCAGTTATCTGTCAACTATCTCTTTATTTTTCTCTCCATCACACCAACTGGTCTGTCTGTCTCTGCTGCTCACCTTCTTTTGCCCTCAACCTCTCACACACACACACACACACACACACACACACACACACACACACACACACACACACACACACACACACACACACACACACACACACACACACACACACACACACACACACACACACACACGCCACCTTCTTCAGGCTGTGCATGTTATGTGTCATTATACATGCTGCTGACCCCTCTTTATAAGGTGACTTTCCCTTTGATGTAACCTGCAATCTGTTTCCATTAACCCTCTATGACAAAAGGACCTTTGTGCTTTTACTGTGTGTGTGTGTGTGTGTGTGTGTGTGTGAGGGGGGGGGGGGGGGGGGTAGAGTGCAAGCATGCTATACTGCTAAGTGTATTTGACATGACATGGCCTGCAAGGCGTAGCCTACCATAAGAGCATGTGCAATGCATTATGGATCCAAGACCTTTACGTCCAACAAGCTTCCACAGTGAGCCAATGTACACACATCTTTCTGAGGGTGTTAAAAAGAATCCCATGAAACAGTGTTGCCAGATCTGCTTATTATAAGCGACTTTGGGCTTGTTTTATTCTGTGAAGTCGCTTGTAAATATTGGAAGTTGCAGGTTGCGTTTATTTGGGTGTAGTTGCTTATTTTGTGTTACCTTTCTAAAGTTGTTTAAACCAGTGGTTCTAAAATATTTTCCTGTCATGGACCCCAAAATGTAAAATGTAATTATCGGCAGACCCCCATGTGAAAATATTTTGTGCCAGGGACCCCCATAAAACATTTGTGTTGTTAAAAATTTTCAAAAATATTTTACATTTCCCACTTTTTTTCAAGATTTGTTTGAAAATAGCAGATCTACAAGCTCAAAACACGTCGCATCGCAAGGCGTTGTGAGCTTGTAATCGGCTATTTGAAAATAGATAGGTTTAAAAGTGCTCATGTGGCCTATAGTCGCTTCTTTTGGGCTTATTTCTCTCGCAAAATCTGGCAACACTGCCTGGAGGTCCATCTTGGCTGTGTAGCCACCATAGAAGTCCCACATATTACATGCTGGCTGTACTAGGCTTACTGCTGCGGCAGTATTGCCTGATCCCCGAGAGAGACTGATAGTAGAATGCAGCACTAATGCAGTGAAAATGCAAGGTGAGGGAATTTTACATTGGTTTTAGTACATAGGCCAACTATGTGGACCTGCACATATACTCACTCTCTCTCTCTCTCTCTCTCTCTCTCTCTCTCTCTCCCCCCCCCTCCCTGCTTTCTAAAATTAAATGAATATATATAAAATGTCAAATGTACATGAGAAATTGCTTCATTATGGTGATATTGAAACATATTGTTACAATAGTAACTAATAATTTGTTTTGTGTTATAGTAATTTCAAGTGGATTGAATGATAGTGAAAGACAACCAAACACCTCCATGACTTGTAAATGCAACAATTGACCATTTCTACCAGTGGTTTAACAACTGAATACACGGCAGAATGAACTCACTGTAGAAAGGCATCATGAATATTAATTAAAAAGACATAGCAATGGTACGGTGTAGTCCAATAATAAATTAGTCACATGTAATTTGCAGGCTGCATAAATACATTTTAGTGAGGTTGTAGTTAAGTGCACTAGGCAGCACACATACTGATTTCCATAAAGTTTCAAGCCAATGCTCTCAGTGGTCTGCGATAAGCCAGATTTATCCTATGGCGTACAACGGGGCTTGTAGCTATTTTCAGCGTGCAACACCATTGTGCGACAGAGCATACTTTTAGCATAAGATTATCCATTTCCCGCATCCTTTGTGGGAGGCATTTGCAACATTCTGTACTGAGCGTACAAGGGCATGTGAGAGTAGACACATTAAAGTCTTCAGCATGTGCTACTGTCATTTCTATAGACCTTCAGTTTGTTTTGGGTCTTTTTGCCATGAAACAATGGACAGGAGAAGACGAGGGGGCACAAGCCTGCGGTAAATTGTAGTAAAGCAAATGTCAAGGATCCTTCAACCTTTTCAAGCCATGTCTCAAGTGAGAAATGTAATGTAAGACGAAAAACGACCGGGTGCTCTCGATTGAGATAATATGCTGACGTCCAGCTAAATGCGAGGTGCTCAGGAAGTGAAAATAGATTCTTTGAAGACAGGGAAGGCCTTACGGCCGATCTACACCAGACTTTTCAAAGCGAGCGTATGCGTGGTGCGTACATCGCGTTTGTTTAGATCCAAGTGATTATCAATGATAGCGGCTACACCAGGCGCGCGGATACGCGAGTCCCCCATACGCAGACTTTTAAAATAGGACTGGATCTAAAAGTGCGCGTGTGCGTATATGTGCGTGTGTGCGGCGTGTGTGCGTGTGTGCGAAAAAAGTCTGGTGTGTGCCGGCAGTTAGGCTGACTTCAAGCACACTCACAACTAGCCAAGGATATACTGTAGTTAAAATACTTTATTTTTCTCTAGGACATAATGTAATAAATATAAAAACTTTAAAAAGTCATATAAGGATGCCGACCGGTTTCAACCCGCATGGTGTTTCCTCAGGGCATGGCTAGAAGTTGAAGAAGACAAATGTAATCAATTGTCCTGGAACCAAGAGGCGCACAAGCGCATTACATCACAGCTCTTAATCAACGTGAATAAGGCTGTCAAAGACATTTTTCATGCAGTGCAGAGCCTGACCCAATATCGTGAACGACCATGTGATTACATGGCAGCTTTATAGCAGTGGTTCTCATAGTGGGGTCCGGGACTACCCAGTGCTTCTTGAGGGGATTCCAGGGGGTCCCCAGCTAAATATTTGCTACTTAAGAAGGACCCATACCAATCTGTAACTCTGAGAGTGTACACATGGAGCCAAATGGACCCCTACAGGTCCATTTGGTTCCATTTGTACACTCTCAGAGTCATGGGGGTTGGTTGCCTAATGCAGTGGTTCCCAAGCTTTTTAGCTCGAGACCCAAAAGAGAAGTTTTATGTCTACAAACTAGTGGGACCCAAACTAGTGAAAATGGCCGATGTACAAGCTCAGATCGGCTATTTTCACTACAAGTACTACTGTACTTCTTAAAACGTTTTTTTTTTCTAATTTATTTTTTAATTTATTATTCGTTTATGAAATTATTTTGAAAAAATGTTAGATTTTTTTTGTTTTTGGTATTTAATGTATGAACAATTGAGAATTTGGGGGGAATTGTTTGAAAATATTTTTTAAATAATAATAATTAAAAACGAAATGTAAGAAAAATAAGGGGATACTTACTCGCAACCCATAAAAATGGTTCCGCAAGCTAAACTTGGGTCCTGACCCACTGTTTGGGAAACAGTGGCGTAATGCATAACAAACTGCGGGGTCCTTGAAATTGTAAAGTTTTCGAACCACTGCTTTATAGAGTCAGTTATGTAGACATATCGATGGAACAAAGTTGGATGAATCTGACTATAGGCTGACTGTTTGCACCTTTATGAAAGCGTACTTTTTCAGCTGAATCAATTAGATGGAAGAAAGTAAACCAGGTTGCATCACAGACGGAACTTCATTGACCTACTCTCCGTTTCAGGAAACGTGTGTGTTCATCACACTGTTGTGTCATGACATTGCTGCCTGGGGCAGTGGAGATCTGTACACTTTGCTAGCTGGTATGGTACTATTTAAAAGTGTTTTGAAGCCTGCAATGTTCTTGTTTCTTTCTGGCTTTTACGACCACAGGGCAACGTTACATCAAGGTTTAAATTTGATCCAAACATTTATTTGATCACTTCCAATCTGGCGTCACTATTTTTGGCATTATAGGTGAAAAGTGTGTGAAAATCAAAAAAAACAACAACAGTTGAACAGGTATTGAGTTGTGTGTATGGTCTAAGAACAAAGAAACAAACAAACAAACAAAGAACCCCCATATTACCAAACAAACTAGATCAAGTGAGGAAAAACCATCAAGGAAATTAAATATATTGTTATCAAATTATGCAATGCTCAAAACTATAACTAAATATAAACAGACGGCTTTAATAAATAAAACGTATTTAAGCTAAGTGTGTGTTTAAGATTCACACAAATCCTCAGAAGCAATGTGGAAACACATTACGGTGTCGTGATGAGTGAACGTTAACGTCCATGTAGTCAAGCAGATGAGAATGCTGAGGCATTGTGGGTATTGTAGTTTGACTCTGTTGACTCTCTTGTTACAGCGCTGTAAAGTTGTGTCTCACGAACACTTTGCTTGTCAAGTGAAATAAATGTTCATCAATTTACGCCGGCTACATCGGTGCAGACACATAGCAGCTGGCCATTGTGTTTGATAACATGCATACCCTCAACAGGAACATACATGCAGTTTAAAGAACCAGTAGCATACATGCAGTACATACATCGGAAAAAACAGAATGCCAGCACTAATGGATCAATACAGTCGTTTTTTTATTGAGGGCAAAAACAAACACGTTTCAGCTAAGAGCCATCATCAGTGTACAGTATACAGTACATAACACTGTTAAATCCATACATGGACCATTAGGATTTTAGGCGAATGGCATCATTACGTACGGTTGGTGGCGTAGCGTAGCGTACAGTGAGTGCATTAGCCCAGTGGACCATCCAGTAATTATAGATGCTGCTAGAATGAAGAGATGAAATAGATTCTGAATGTAATTCCGGTGGGTTTAAACTGAGGTAGTGTTCAAAGCAAGCACTGACAGCGAGCTGGCTGTTTTGCTTGCTCTATTTTTGTCAGAGGGTGGGGTTGTATTCATTTCTCGCAAGTACATGTTAGATTTGTTGCTAAACCTGTAAAGCGTGCATTCTCGTATAGCGTATGAACGATTTGATCGTGAATATTTAATATTGCTTTTAATGCCGTGGTTCATTCTAGGCCTTTAGAGAAAATCAATATGTGAGCTAATCAGTGTTAATTTAAAGTGACTTTACAAGAGCACATGGGGGAACATGGTGTTTCATGTTCCATATGGGAAAAAAAGTAGGCTTATGTAACCACTTGGATTTGAACCACGGTCTACCGCATGGGACACCAAATATCTATATCGCTCATCCAAAAGGGATGAGCAGTATATGCTATGTACTATCTCCCCTGACCAAAGGAGAGGGTACATGTTTTACACTCTCAGGCTTAACAGCTCAAACACAATTTATACTTAGTCATACAATGGGTTTGTGCTTTGAAAATAGTAGATCTACAAGCTCACAACATAATGCACTGCGATTCATCGTGATCTTGTACTGTAGATGTAGTACCAGACTTTTATTAGTCTAGTATTTCTACAATGTTGTATTGGTACTTTTATTTAAGTACAACATGTGAGTACTTCTCCCACCACTGCAATAGCACTGAGGATTTTATTGTGTTCTAATCTTTTGACGAATGTGTGTAATAATCTCTGGTATTTCTCAACATATTTTGGCCAGTAGCAGTAATTGCAGTGCAGTGTACTCAGGTAATGCAATCCTTAGTGTGTGAGCAGCTCTGCTAGCGAATGAACTGCGACAGCCAATAAAAGAACAGCCGGGATAGTCAAGCCAGCCAATCAGTCAATAAAGAATATAGGGTGCTACAGTATATCACCGTTTGGCTGCAGGCCTTGCATACACACATACTAATAATTAATACACACACACACACACACACACACACACACACACACACACACACACACACACACACACACACACACACACACACACACACACACACACACACACACACACACACACACACACACACACACACACACACACACACACGCGAGATGCATGCACAGTTGCACACTCACAAGCACAAGTGACACACGAACATCGGCGAACACACATGCATGCTGGTACTGCACGCACACACATGCACAAGGCCTTTATGGACACTGTGTTCTTGTATAGAGATAAGGATTGCTGCATTGTACAGCATTATACAGACTACAGTATGTCCATAATGGGCTCATATAGATAGCCAAGATCAGCATTAACTGATTGGGTGGGGATATACTGTATGTACATATGCTGGGCATACAGTATGTACAGTATGAACACACACACACACACACACACACACACACACACACACACACACACCCCGTTGTTTTGACATACAGTAGAATCTTCATATAAATCATTATAGCATATCTCATATCAAAGTTTTTTTTAAACTTCCAAAATAGCAAATATAGTTTATCTACAAGCTAACAACGTAGAGGGAAAAAATTGACGGCTATCATTAAAATGCCCTTATTAGAATGGCATTGTCATTTTAGGCATTCAAAAACAAACTCTGACTCCTGTTTTTGGGGAATTAGCCTTCGTCAGGCCTAATTTTTGTTTCGGTTTAATCACACCATAATTATGGAGCAAGGCGCTGTAATCTAAGGCAAGGGTGCTTAAACTTTCTTTTTTTACTCGGGGACCCAGAGAAATGGAGAAATACATTTGCTCTCACACTGGGACACAAGCTCAAGCAACCACCCTTGTAATTGTGAAGGCACCCAACATGTCTTCAGACCAGGTGGCCTATTACACATAGACTCATATTTGTTTGAATTGGAATGATTACAAGTTAATTGAATTATAGTGAAAAAGTAAACTACTCCTCAATTGTCCGGGACTCCAGGGGATTCCCCACAATGGGACCTTGAGAGGGTCCCCTGACCCCACTTTTAAAACCACTTGTTTAGGAACCGATGAAGTATGCTGTATCCATCCTTTCTTGTCTCTCCTCACTGGGACTGTCACAAGTAATAAACTATTTGAGGATGGTTGGCAATAAAATCCGGGGTAGAAGTTAATGGTTCTAGGAATGAGCTCAGCTAATTGACTGTCATCATCTCCATACCATCTCCATTAGCTCACATTCATAGTCTGACTGCAAGCAAGCAGCCGTCATCAATAATGTAATATATCCAAGCATCTGTCTGTCTGTCTGTCTGTCTGTCTGTCTTACCCAACCATCTATCTACCTGCATTCATAACTTGATTGCCTAACTAGCCATAACTAGCTACCTATCTAGCAATTTATCGTGGGAACAGCAACACACCCCTCTGGACATGAAGCTTATGAGTCACAAGACCCAACCACAAATCCAAATTCATATCTACTGACAAAAATGTCCTACAACCATGGTCTTAAACCTCTTCATAAGCTATACAAGATTGATCAATCTAAGGTTAGGAAGATGAGAGTGGTTTACAATAAAGTGTTAAGCATATAAATGTTATAGTTCTCACACACACAGGCAACAAATGGAAAATAATGGCTGATAGTTCAGTGGGTTAATACGAGAAGATATTGTTTATTTCAATTTTGAGTATTGCCTAATATCTACTCTTAGTGCAGTATCTCTACAGTTGAGATGATGCACACATACCCCACCACCATGCTCCCTTGTCATGGATATTCTGCAGCTGCTGCTGGCACGCTAATCAGGCTAACTCCATGTTCTTCTTACATGAAGGAGAGACGAACGGTCTTGTTTACAAAGTCCGGCTGTAAAACAGTGTTTATATGCAGTCAACATATAATGTACACTATTAAGATAGGTGTGTGGATCTGAATGTCTCTCCATATCCTTATCTCCTTTAGAATTACATTTTTGTGAGAAATGTGTGATTTTTTTTTTAATAATGGTTTGATAATTTGCCCAAAATGGGGACGCCAGGGTTAATTTGGCAACTGCAACCGTGATACTTTATCTTCCTCTGTCATCCTACACAGTGAATGTTAATTTAACTCTCAGTGTTGTAATTCAATTAGCACGGTGGATATGGCTGTGCTTTACAATACATTTTAAAGAAGTTGTTAAACGTAAACATGCATTATGCTGCGTTCACACTGGCAGATACAAAAGATACAAAGATACAAAGCTACACAGCATTTTTGTAGTTTTGAATCTGAAGTTGAAACCAGCTCAACTTATTTGTACAGCAGCTTTGTAGCTGTTGTAGCTTAGGTAGCAACTACAAACGTTGGATGTATTTTTGCATCTTCATGTCTCTGTCTTCCATTGAAAATGAATGGTAAACTGTATCTTTGTATCTGCCAGTGTGAACGCAGCATTATCCTTGCTTTGAATCCCAGCTGTAATAGGCTCTATGGCTATGCACAGCAGCCATATTGGGAATGAATTGGGCCCCTTCCTTACTTCCTTCACAGGTGTTACCAATGATGCTAATTAAGGCTCTGTTCCATTTAGTGTGGCATAGTGGTTGTCTTATTTTCAAGGACCCCCATAACTCTGTGTAGTTATTTGGCCCCCATAACTCTGTGTAGTTATTTGGTACAAATGGAACCAAATGGACCCTTACGGGTCCATTTGGTTCCATTTGTACACTCTCAGAGTTACACACCCACCATAAGGGGCCATTTGGGAACCAAAATGCAGTGTTTCTAGTGAGCCAACATGCACAATATCAGCACCCTAACCAGAATGGAACAGAGCCTTCATTAGTATCATTGGTAACACCTTTGAAGGAAGTAAGAAGAGGCCCAATTTCTTTCCAATATGGCTACCTGTGCTCTCCATGGAAGGCTGGATTTCGGTGGACTCGCCTTTGTAGCAGTACTGTATGTTACCACAACACCACAGGCACGGTCTCTGATGGGGAGAGATGGAACAATGATGACAAGTCATAAATATTTTCAATCGTCAACTTACCTTCTGTGAGATGACAAGGCAACACTTACTGGCAAATGGGTTTGACTCATGGGGCTTATACCATATGGCAGGTTCCTGATGTCAATATATATCAGATGTTTGTTTCTTCTGATAATAAAGAGTATGGGAAAATTGATATCTCACAAAAGCAGTATAATAGCCTTGGAGAATATACGTGGGCAGACACAGAGCGTGCGTGCGTGCGTGTGTGTGTGTGTGTGTGTGTGTGTGTGTGTGTGTGTGTGTGTGTGTGTGTGTGTGTGTGTGTGTGTGTGTGTGTGTGTGTGTGTGTGTGTGTGTGTGTGTGTGTGTGTGTGTGTGTGTGTGTGTGTGTGTGTGTGTGTAGACATGTATGCAGGGCAATCACGGGACATCTTCTGATTTATCTAGGGAGATTTGCGGCTGCCAGTGGCTACAGCACTGGGAGTTCAGGGGGACCACACACACACACACACACACACACACACACACACACACACACACACACACACGCACACAGAGTAAACAAAACCCACTTCTGCATCTGTTTGTGTTACTTTGGCGTGCCGTGTGACAGTGAACTGTAGAAGCAGGAGGCCAGTCTCATGACAGAGCTGGGTTTTTCCTGCGTGAACACGTCTTACAGTAAGTCCTGGGTTTTATGGAAATATGGGTCAGAACCTCAAAAGGGTCAACACAGAGCATGTGTCCCAGGCTATTAGGGTATTAACATTCAGTGGGTTTAAGCACAAACAAATAGTCATTCCTCTTACTCCGTCCAACAAGCCATAAATACTCAAACTAATCTTGTGACCCGCATGCCACGCCACCAACACCAATAGGTCTGATGTTCTCCTGCTGTAGTCGTGACAAGGAATGACTGGTTAGCCATTTAAACCACAGTAAACCAATTATAGACCCCCAGGGGTCTATAATTGGTTTACTGTGGTTTAAATGGTACCCTCCTTTTTTCCCTCTACACTAAATCTCTTTGGCAAAAATTCTAGATCTTCAATCTCACAGCGCATGTTGTCTTTCAGATATTCTTTTTTTTTTTCAACTTGTTTTTGGGGGTATGTTGAAGCCTTTATTTGACAGCGACAGTGGAGAGACAGGAAATGGCAGGGGAGAGAGAGATGGGGAAGGACATGCAGCAAAGGGCCTTGGATTGTATTCAAGCCGGCTACACGAGCACGTGAGCCATTCAGCCCAAGATCTGCTACTTTTGCTGAATGTTTGCTCCCAGAACAGGACCGCAAGGGTTCATGTGGTTAATAGACAGTTTACAAAACTGTTTGGGGGGAGGGTTGCAAAATCGGAATTATTTCGGCTTTGGTAATTCTCCTCATACAAAATGAAAGACACGTAGTGCCTTTCTGCTTTCTGTGTAAATGCAGCATAAAGGAATGCTGACACAAGAGCTTTTCTTCTGACCATACAAAGAAAGAAAAAGTAGACATGCAAGATGATTCATGGTCGGAAGGCTTTTAACTGGCCTCCGAATGAAATGCAGCGATGTCTTCCTCCTCTCAAAGCAGACCTATTTTTATTGCTCTGAGATGCTTCTGAGCTTTAGACAGACAATCCCCCGAGGGATTGCCTGGTTAGAGTATGGGGAGGTGTTCCACTCACCATAATACCTAGCAGCTCAACATAGTAAAGCTTACAGGAAGCAGCAATTCTAGCAGGTTCTGGTTTTAGCGCTGAATCGTTTCTCATTTTAAAAGTGAACACAAACTGTTTATCACCAAAATTGGTGGCAAACGCTGAATGGTAATTATCTACACACACACAGTGTGTGTAGATGTTTACCTCCAATAAAGTAAAAATACCTCACAAATGTACTTTAAGTACAGTACTTGAGTAAATGTACTTAGTTACTTTGCACCACTGTAAATACCTGAAGTTGTCCCTTACTCCCTTATCTGTATGTAATGCTCAGCAGTACACGGCTCTGGAGACGACTGTTGCTAGGCGTTACGGGTGATGTCAGACCCAGTGGGGGCATTTCTTCTAGCAGGTGAAACACGACAACAGAATGTGCATCTTGGGCAGTAGGAATCATTTACAGTACAACGGGCAACTAATGCTGCGTGCAAAAGGAAACTGGCACAGTTTACAGCGTTGGGTGACATAACCTTGCAAGCTTGCACACGATGCACTTATAAAAACAGACCGTTCAGGTGTGGGAAAGCAGCGGTGGAAAGTACATTTAGTCAAGTATGTTGTACCCGAGTACAATGTTTTGATACTTTTACTCAAGTATGTTGTACCCGAGTACAATTTTTAGATACTTTCACTTTACTTGAGTGTTTACATTTGTCATTACTTTGTACTTCTTCTCTACTACATCTCAGTGATAAATTTGTACTTGGATTTAGTAGATAATTATTACAAAACATACATTTAACCAATTAAGCCCTCTATATTTCAGTTTTTCTATTTGAAAATTGTGAGCTTGTAAATTGTCAAGATTTGGTTATGTGAGTACTTTGACTTTTGTACTGCACATATATTTGTATGCCAATATGTTTGTACTACTGCTCACGTACGAATTTGAATACAGGCCTTTTATTTGTAATAGAGATATTTTTATGTTGCAATATTGCTATGTGAGTACGTCTTCCCTGCTTATAAAACATCATCATCAGGCATAAATGTAGAATCACAGCTGCAGCGGACATGTAGTGCCACCTTAAACCGTCTCATTTAAAGAGACAGAATGGAGAGGAGGAGAGGTGCCTCAATAATGCCACATACACCTTTAGAAAGACATGAAAAGCCTGTAAAATCACCCTTATAAATATGAGAGTCTGCATTGAAAGCAAAAAGCGTAACACGGCAAACACGGCAATCTGTTCACCGGTCCTTGGTAGCAATTCAATGGAAGAAATGGCTATTCAAATTGGGTCTTTCCGAATAGGAAAGTGGTCAAAGAAATGGCTTCTTTAATTTATGAAAAAAATATTCTCATTCATCTGCACTCAGGAATCTTCAACCGTTAAAACCGGGAAAGCGTCTGTGCCATTTTAGATTTTAGCATTGGCTATTCAGAAATAGCAGATATACAGCTACGAGCTTGTACATCTTCTATTTGTGAACATTTTTGATCTTGAAAGTGTTTGATTTTGAATAATTTAGAATTTCTTAACACAAATCTTCTCTTCTGGGGGTCCCTGACACAAATAATTCAGATGGGGTCCACGGCCAAACAGATATAATTTTTACAGTGGTACAGTCAGTATATATATATATATATAGAATAACACAATAATACATGTCATCAACAAATACAAAACACTATAGGCTATGTACAGAGGAGAAAAAGGAAAAATGGCGGCAGTGAATGACACCTCCTCTCTATGGGCAATTGCATTCATCTCCCCTTGTGGTCTCCTGATGGATGATTTTTCAGGCCAGTTTTGAAAGGGACCAGTGATTTACATCTTTTAATGGACCCCTGGGGGTCCCTGGACCCCACTTTGAGAACCCCTCCTTTATTGTACTATATGGTAGTTCCTGGTTGTGTGCAACACACTGGAATACTGTTTTCTTTCTTTAACCTCTGAAATGCTGTACTTCCTGGAAATAAGCTACAATCTAGAGCTAAGTGTGTTATGCTCCCATCTCACATGATAACTCACCTGTAAAGACGTGTGTGTGTGCGTGTGTGTGTGTGCGTGTGTGTGCGTGTGTGTGTGTGTGTGTGTGTGTGTGCGCGTGTGTGTGTGTGTGTGTGTGTGTGTGTGTGTGTGTGTGTGTGTGTGTGTGTGTGTGTGTGTGTGTGTGTGTGTGTGTGTGTGTGTGTGCGCGCACGCACACGTGTGTGCGTGCCTTAGTGTAAAGGGGAGGCTGTATAGGCCTGGTATAGGGTTTCCATTGAGCATGGAATCGGAATTCTCTATATGACTCTTAAATCAATTTATAGAGAAAGAGAGAGAGAAGATAAGAGACAGAGAGGGAAACCAAAATGTAGAAAGACAGGATATCGATTGGAATAGAAAGAAAGAGACCGGGTGATAAAACAAACAACAAATACAAAAAAGTGGATGAGGAAAGAGGAAATTGATAAATATTAAGCCATTAAAAACCGGGGAAGCATCTGGTGTCATTTTAGATTTTTTTTGCATTGGCTATTCAAAAATAGCAGATATACAAGCTATTCGTTCCGCGCTGCGAGCTTGTACATCTGCTATTTTGAACATTTAAAAAAAAATCTTGAAAGTGTGAGAACTGCTGTTTTAGAAGGCATTTGTAGAATTGAATCGACCTCAGGTCTTAAAGGGTTAAGTTGCCATGAAAGGCGAGAGAGAGAGAGAGAGAGACAGAGAGGAGAGAGAAAGAGAGAGAGCGAGAGAAAGAGAGAAGAGAGCGAGAAGACGAAGGATATTGCACAGAGGAGAGGATGTAATGAAAGAGTTTGCAGTGTAATAACCACAACCACCGACCGTGTCTGTGATGAAACAGTCCCTTAAAGCACTGTTTCCCAAACAGTGCTTTAAAGGGGCTACACCATGAATTTAAAAAATATATATTATATATAAATATTGCCCCTAACACGTTTTAAACAGGTTGTAAGCCTAAAAAACATCCAGATATTTTTTCTCACAATCTGACTGTCTGTCATTCCAAGCTTTTTCAGCTGCAATACCAAAACGTCCTATTGGGCAGGGGGGAGCTACTGAGCAATTCTGTCTGGCCATCATCAATGCAAAATCAGGGCAAGTGACATCACTTGCCCTGCCATTCTGAAATGGCCTGTTCAGACACGCCCATTCAGGAAATCCATGAAATGAGCAAGAATGACTGAATGTTAAAAAAATATATATTTTTTGGGTACAAGAGACACTGGGGAGCCCAAAAAATACTAAAAACCTAAAAAAAAATGAAGTTCATGGTGTAGCCCCTTTAAGGGACCCATGTTTGGGTCGCATAAAATACCTGAATTGTGAGGTTAGATGCTAAAGCTAGGGGGTGGCGATTGCCATCCCCTGGAACCCCAAGTGACGCCCCTGTGTTGGTCAAAGAATGGGAACTTGAAACTTTGTCTTTCCCAATCTGTGTTTCATGGCCTGCATATGTTATCCACTTCTGTATTCCCCATCATGCTCTATGGTGGGACGTATTATTAGCAGCATTGGCTTATTTAAAAATGGGTTTAGCGCGTCACTTAATCACCTGCCATAACCTAGCCTTTACCTATAACATCTGTTGTGGATAGATCTAGACGGTTCTATTATTAATACTTTACCCGCAGTGAGAGTAGCCTATGATAATCTATTTAAGTCCATGTTTGAGGGTGTTTAGAAGCCTTTTAGCATTTGACCTCCTAACACCACCACAACACTACTTTCAACATTTTGGTTTGTTGTGTATACAGTATAAATGGAGTGCTAATTCATGTGTGTGAGTGTGAGTGTGTGTGTGTGTGTGTGTATGTATGTGTATATATATGTATATATATATATATATATATATATATATATATTGCGTTGCTGTGGGTTGGGGGGGGTCCTTGAGGATTGTACGAAACATGCTATTGGTCCAGAGCTAAAACTCTGTTTTCGTTGCTAAAACTGGGAGGAAACAATTAGAGAGTAAAAGAAAAAAAGAAAAACATGCAATGCAGAACTAATCCAAAGTCTTCACCTTTCCATTTGGCCCCCCTAGTAGCCACTGGTGGCTGTGAGGATATTGCAAGTGGGCCCCCAACTAATTGGCAAAACAGATTGTAATGATAATATAACATTAATATTACAAAATGAACGTAAAAAATGTATAAATGTCATGGTATTTTTTCTTTACAACTTTTAAAATTCATTGTGATACCGATAAATAGGAACTTATTGTTAGTTAGTTCCGTTGATCCAAGCCGGAACACACATAAACATGCTCTGAGAATGCACTAGAGGCACTAGAGGCCTAGAGGCAGTTGTGGTCAACTGAGTTTTCATCTCTGTCGGGTGTCCAAAACTGTTACTTTTCAAGATTCAAATTCAAGAACGGCAAAAGGAGCAGATCTACAAGCTCGATAACGCGTTGCTTCGCGCTGCGTTTCAAGCTTGTAGATCTGCTACTTTTTATCTGCTCTCTTTTTATTGGAAATCTTTGTAACATGACATGAAGATCATGAAGATCTGCTACTTTTGATACTTTTGATACTACTCTGATACTTTTGTGTGACGCTGTAGTATGATGTAGTAGGGCATTCATTTACGAAAGAAAACACCAACAGTTAAAAAGATGGAGATAGAGGTTTCTGCCCAACAGCAATGTTTTGCTTTCTTACCAGGCATCATTTTGTGTCTTTTATGAATGAAACTCCCATATATACACATGTAGACTGGCCTCTATGTAGTGTACAGTATAGTGTATGTGAGGGCGTGGAGCGTATCTCAGACCTTATGCCTGCTGCTGTGAACACTTGGTGTATTATTAGTAGAATCAGATTAGTTAGAGATGGGTTTATACTGAAGCTGATATTTATACTGCCAGGACTCCTAGAGGGACCTCTCTCTTATTACAGCTGTAGCCCACCATGGTCTCTCTGTATGTCTCTCTGTATATCTCTCTCATGCTGTCTCTCACTCTGTCTCTCTCGTGCTTTCTCTCACTCTTCATCTCTGTCTCATCTCGCTCCCATCCTCTCTCCACTGCGTCACTGTGTGTGTGTGTGTGTGTGTGTGTGTGTGTGTGTGTGTGTGTGTGTGTGTGTGTGTGTGTGTGTGTGTGTGTGTGTGTGTGTGTGTGTGTGTGTGTGTGTGTGTGTGTGTGTGTGTGTGTGTGTGTGTGTGTGTGTGTGTGTGTGTGTGTGAGAGAGTGAGTAATGACAGGGGTGCAGAGGCGGATAGGGGTGGGTGGTAGCTAAAACAGAAGCTGCCTTCGTCTACCCCCCCACAACACACACACACACACACACACACACACACACACACACACACACACACACACACACACAGAATAGCAGTTATTTAAAGATCAGAGGCGAGCTTGCTCATCTCATTTAAGCTAAAGAAAGCCTTTGGAGAGATGGAGAGAGAAAGAAAGAAATCCTGAGCAAAAATAGGAAGGCAGAGAAAGATGGAGGGGGTTGGGGGGGGGATAGACAGAGAGCGATGTAGGGGGACAGTGGGAAAGAAAAAGAAAAGGGAGAGAGAGCTCCCTGGCCTGCATATATAGATGTACAGTGTGAACAGAGATGCACCAGCAGAGGTGAAGTGTACCAACGAAGGAGAGAGAGATGATGATGATGATGTCATCTTTAAACCAGAACCCCTCCCTTCTCTTCGCCTCACTCCTGCCATTTCCTCCCTCTATCCTCCTCCCCTCTCTCTCTAACCCCCCCCCCCCCACTCTCTCTCCCTCTGTCTATTCTCTCTCTCTATTCCCTCCGTCTCTCACTGTTCTCTCTCTCTCTCTCCCGGTTCTCTCTCTGCGCGCTTTCCCCGCCTCTCTCTCTCTCCAGCTGTACTATATTTAGACCTGTACTGCATGTGTGTGTGTGTGTGTGTGAGTGTGCGTGTGTGCGTGTGTTGATGCTGTAGCGAGGTGCTCGATTCGGGGCTTATATTCGTGTGCTCGTTTTTACATTCCCCTCTATTTGCTCTCTCTCTCCTTCTCAACATATCGCTGTCTTCTGCCTCTTGTTCTCACTCCCCGATTCACTTTGTCTTTTCTCCGTCACAAGGCCTGTGAATTACATCATCCATCCCTCCCTCTCTCTATACAGCAAAAGTGTGAATTTAAAAACGGATCTGTTACTTTCAAACATGGCATCCCTATTTTGGGCACGTCGTTATAGGCCAAAAAATTGTGCATTTTCTATTCAAGATTTTTCAGAATATTTTCAAATAATTCAGTTTTGCGTATTGAAGTATACTGAATTATACTCAAAACCTGTATGGCGAGAGAGGATGGAGGAGCATGATGGTGAAAGAATGTTGGATAAGGGGGTGCGATGATTAACACGATCCCCACAGGCGAGGGTTAAGGGAAGGGAGAGAGAATGACTGGGATGAAGGACGAGGGACTGAGAGCCATGAAGCGAAAGGGGAGAGGGATGAAGGGACTGCTGGGGGAAGAGGGGAAGAGAGAGGGAGAGATAGAATGGGATGAAGAGGATGAGTGGCTTTGGAGAGAGGTGGTGCCGGACGCAGGTGAGGTTGAAGGGAGGCAGTGGTGGAAGAAGTACTCACATTTTGTGCTTAAGTAAAATGACCAATACCACAATGTAGAAATACTCTGTTACAAATAAAAGTCTGGTATTCAACATTTACTTGAGTAAAAGCATAAAAGTATTAGCATTAAAATATACTTAAGTACTGAAAGTAAACGTTGTGAGCTTGTAGATAGGGCTGAATTGGTTAATGCATGTTTTGTAATGATCAAAATCTACAAAGTAACTAGTAACTAAAGTGTACAAATAACTGTAGTGGAGTAAAAGTACAATAATTACCTCTAAGTAGGCTAGTGGAGCAGAAGTAAAATTATAGAAACATTTAAATACTCAAGTAAAGTAAAAAAAAAAAGTGTACTTAAGTACAGTACTTGAGTACATATACTTAGTTACTTTCCACCACTGTAGGGACTAGGGAGGGATATTTTCTCAACTTGAGCCCAGGGGCAACGCTGTGGCTCAGGAGGTTCCCAGTTTGATCCCTGGATTCTCCTCCTGGCTGCCTGTTGAAGTGTCCTTGAGTTTTACCTCGATATGTATCGTTTTGGAAAAAATAATTGTCATTTTGAAAAATAATCTTTTTTTGCAATAATAATAATGCAAAAACAGAAGTATTTGTTTGCATTTGCTTCCCCCCCCCCCCCCCCCCCCATATATTTATAAAAAAGTGCCATTTAACGTATCGGCTCACCCCTACCTATGAACATACTAGTGTTCTTGCATGTTTCCTCCGCCACCAGTGTGTGAATGGGTGAATGTGAAATGCATTCTAAAGCGGCGCTTCTCAAAGAAGTTTTTAACATGTAGCACTTTGAGATTTGCTTCAAATATAAAGTGCGTTACAAATAAAATGTATTATTATTATTAAGTGGAGTCTGGGGAACCCCAGGGATCCTTGGGGGGGGTTCCAGGGGGTTCTAGCTAAAGTAGTTAATATAGCGTCACAATTATTTTAACCACTTTATCCATTTATACGTTAGATATTCAAAAATAGTAGATCTACAAGGTCATCACTTCGTGCCGCGCTGCAAGCTTGTACATCTGCTATTTTAGAATATCTTTTTAAAAAGTTAAATCCTGGCTCCTGGGATACAAGATGCAGGTGTGGATGACGGTGTCGGGGGCGGAGCACAACGCTGTGTATTTGGCTTGGAGGTCCGTCGAGCGCGTGGGCGTCTGTTGGGAGTACACAGAAGACCCCTATCTGGAACCTGAAAGATAGAGTAAAAAGAGTGGAGAATGGGGCGGTGGAGGGAAGCGAGATACTGTACAAACCAGGCCATGAACTGGCTCACATCATGACAAAAGGGAGACCACACACAGGATTAAACTTTATTTCGAACTACAAAAAGACATGAACTGTGCATAAAATATGAGGACAGTCAGTGATATCAGTAGTGTAAAGTGTGTATGGCTGTGTGAACATGTACTGTATGTGCAGGTGCAAAAAGCAACTTTACTGAAACCAAATCAAACAAAACCAAAATAAGCATGCAGTGATATAGGAGAGAGAGAAAAATATTACTGGCCAGCCTGCTTTTATACCCAAGGGGGTGATTGGGACCAGGTGTGTCTCGCCCCCAAGACACACCTCAGCAGGCTGGCCCTATCCTCCTACACAGGAACAGAAAACACAATTAGCATCAAACCGAACCAACACCACATCATAAATGGCAGTTAGACATGGCAAGGTACAGTATATATATATATATATATATATATATATATATATATATATATATATATATATATATATATATATATATATATATATATATATATATATATATATAAAAACGTTGTATCTTCTCTAATCGAGTATCTTTGATATACCTCACTGATTGGCGTGAGGGGAGGAGATAAGGGAGAAGTGGCTATCAGAAGTATCAGGTAGGACGAGGAATCGTAATCATCAGACGGATTGATGACAAGTGGGGAAGGAGTTGTTATCAGCTGAGTAATCAGGTTAGCGGGGGAGCTGATTATATCATATGAGAATGTTATCAAACGTGGTCTTTACTCCTGACCGGTCATTGTTCCTACTAGCTCCTGGTGGGCCTGCATTGGTCGAAGCTGTTTGGATTTTAACGTTTTCAGATTTTTCATTCTTTTCGACTGTGGGAAAGGGAATTATTTCGAAGAATGATTTTGATTTTGGTTGGTATAGTATATACAGTAACTCACTGTATATATCTTTCCAGTGATCTTTGGTTATTCCAGTAACATTGATAATGGATTGGCCTTCCTTAACTTTTTATTTGGCGAGGATGTGGTATTTAATTTACAAACGCACCTTCCTTGTTGCAATGTACAGTGTGCATGTTCACAGCCCCAGAGACCTGCCCTACTGTCTGTATCATGTTATCATATATTTTCTGTTGCATGTCCAAAACTGTTACGTGTTCCCGTAGATCCAATGTAGATATTATTATTTAGTCACACGCTCTTGTTAATTCCTTTCATTGGTTCAATATTTATAAAACACACAGACAGACTTAACCACATTCACTTCCACTTTAAAAATGATGCAAAAATAGCAGATCTACAAGCTTGTAAATCAGCTATTTTGCTACTGTTGCACGACACTCATGTACGACAAAGTAGCATTCATTTACAAAAAAAAAAAACATAATTAATTTGAGTTGAAAGTTCGAATATGGAGATGTTTCTGCCCGATAACAACGATATCCACCTCCCTCCTCCAGTGCTCTTCTTCACCTCCTCTCTTTCTGCCTCCACACGCACGCACGCACGCACGTGCGTGCTCGTGCACACACACACACACACACACACACACACACACACACACACACACACACACACACACACACACACACACACACACACACACACACACACACACATATATATAATTACGGGTATGTGTGTACGTACGTAGGTATGTATGAAATTTAGATAGATAGCATGTTATGTAGACAGATGCCAGGTCATTGCTGACCTGGCATCCTATAGTGTGTATAGTCTCAATGTACAGATTATTTACTTTTTTAACCACATGCGCTAGCGCGGCTCTATAAACAGCACTAGTCTTAGTCCGACACCCGAGTGACATTTTGTGACACCTAAGTGTCATTGGCTGTCCTGGATGTCCATCACACTTCCCCCCTTTTAAGCCCCCCTTTTAAGCCAATGGGGAGACGAAAATGTAATGGACACGTTAGTCAACGAATTAGACGAGACGAAAATGTTAGGGCGGGACGAATGGAGAAGAGATCCAATCAGAATTACTCTTTTTGAGGGACTAGTTGGGAAGGGAACCAATCAGAACGATCCTCATTGTTAGTTAGGTTGATCCACCCGGAAGCAGACCATATTAGGGGCCAGCATGGACGAACATAAATCACAATAAAGACAACGCACGGAGTTACACGATACAGGCGGAGGGTTAGCCTAAATGCTAGCGTGCTTCATTAGACCTAGTTTGGCTATTAAGTTATTATTTGGCCATGTTCACACTGACTTCAATCTTAGCTATTGTTGGGAAGACCCGTGTGGTGTCACAAAATGTTGCCACCACTTATATAAAAAACATTAGAGCGTTAATCTGCGACGCTAAATGTTGCCAGGTTTGGCGAGAGAAACAAGCAATCCAAAAAACAAGTAATCAGGTCTATGCAAAGATTGGGGCCAAAAAAGCCTGCCGCATGCGGCTTTATTATGACTTTGGTCATTCTTGTTTGATATTCTACCGTTAGACTGATGATTCTTGGTTTACTTATGATCCTAGATTCCTATTTATTTCCATTTGATGTTTTACCTTGTGTTGTCCTTGCTTACTGTAAATCACTCTGGATTAAGAGTGTCTGCTAAATGCCTAATTTGTACACATACATACAGTATATTGTGCATACTGTACATACATACATTCATACATACATACGCTACAAAAATATATGCATGCGTGTGTTCGCAGAGGAGGCCAACGGCCCGCCCTCAAAGAAAATAAAACAGAACATTGGAATGATGTTATGAAGAGGTTAATTGCCATAGTCTAATAAGGAACTTTAATGGTCTGGCTTGTCGATCGATCCAGTAATGAGCAAACACGTCAGGTGAGCAAAGTAAAAAAAAGAGATTGCAGACCACTAGCTACATAGGCAAAACAATATGATTTCTGCTGTTAATTTGATTTAATTGTTTAACCGTGATTTTTATCGTGAAAATGTGTGCAATTCTTTAATATATATATATATTTTTAAGTGAACATTTGTAACTAAAATCTTTGCTTCTGGGGGGGGGACACACAAAATATTTTGAGATGGGGAAATAAATACATATCATTTTGGGTGGTCCTCGACGTGAAAAAGTTTGAGCAACACTGATATTATAGTAACATACGTTTTTCAGAAACCAGTTAGGATGTATAAGACATTTGTAGATGTGTTACCGGATTGAATCGATTACGATGTTTTTGTTTTCTGGAGCTGTCCAAGGTGTAAATCCTTGAAACGGGTCCCCAGATCCTTAAGGCTGCCTCTAGCTGTATGCATACACACACACACACACACGCACACGCACACGCACACATGCATGCACACATCCATAATCTCTGTTCCTGTTTCCCTCCCTTCCATCTTTGCACTTGACTGTGCTCTTTCAGTCCCAGCATGACGCGTCTTCATACAATTACTCTCCATTAAAAATGGATTAGATTTCACCTTCACAGTCTGGGTTAGTGAGAGAAAGAGAGAGGGGGGGTGAGAGAGAGAAATCCTGGAGAAACGTAGGAAGGTAGAGAAAGATGGAGGGAGGACAGAAGTTAATGAGCACCCCTTGTCTAGGGAAAGATTCTTGCATCCTGCCGCTATAGTCATAATAGCCAACAGACAGCACAACTGTCTCGAGTCCACTTCAATTTAGCCTCATTAAGATCCGTGCTTCCCAACAAAGTCAAGACATCAAGATGAAAACAAGCATCAAACTTTACTCTCTGCGTCTTAAATTGTTATGATTATTATTATTTTTTCATTCCGTTCACACAGTGTTCAGTGGGATGTGTGAATTGAGCTGTCACACATTTTCCAATTACCCGAGAAATTGGCTGCAGCACTCGTATACAAGTGTCAAATGGACAAGCAATGGTCAACCGCATGAATTTTAATGATGATCATTGAAAACTATTTTTGTGTTCCCTGCGAGCAAGGTTACAATAAAAATGAAAAAAGAAAAGCTGTGAAGCAGTGCATGTAACGCATGCCCTGCAAATGTCTCTTTGAAATAATGCGTTCCCTTTCACTGGTGGTGTGATCTGGACAGGGATCACAGAGACCAGCCTTTGGATGTCTTGAGTCTTTCACTGCAGAAATGAGACTTGAGTAACAATATTCCTTCTCAAAGCAATTAAACTTTAAAATGATGTTGCTGCCTTGGCGTAACCTTTTCCTTCTAACTTCAAAGACAGAGTTCAGATGAGAAAGACACCTGGGAACAGACTTTTATACAAGATTTCCGCCCTGATGTTAGTGACTGTGTGTCGGTCTGATCAAGATGTTTAGCCAATTGACGTATCCCTTCCATTACTTTTGTCATATTTCTTCAACTTTTTTTTATGTGTTATTACTGAACAAACTTACTTCGCTATCTTTTAAATATAAGCTTCTAGGTGATGTACCCACCCTCAAAGGATCTGTTTCTCAAGTTGATATTTATGTTGCCGTGAAGAAGTCGTGGACATAACATTTTTGTTTGCTAGACCTTTCAACTGAAAATGCAAAAACAATGACATGACTTGAAAAAATGACAAAACGTAAAGGCAACCGAAAGTTGACTGCGCGTCTCAATCAAGTTTCAAGTCTCTGCAAGATGGTCTTCATCCCATACTGAATCCAATGGTTCCCTCAAAAATCTAAAGTACCTTAAGAGCTTTGGTCGGTATATTGTAAGTCAATGGGCTAAACATGCCATGTAAAGAAGAGATGCAGTCCCAGTGTATTGTTTGGGGGAGCAGATGGTCTTGGTTTGCCCTGGAGAGGTGAGGGGGTCTGGGGCTGGGAGATGGTCCAATCAGCCCTGCTCCTCCTCACACTCCCACCTGGGAGGGTTAAGAAGGGTTAAATCTAATCCCCTCACTGTGTGTGTGTGTGTGTGTGTGTGTGTGTGTGTGTGTGTGTGTGTGTGTGTGTGTGTGTGTGTGTGTGCAATGCCGGGTAGCCCCTCCTAATACAATTACTGTACAAACTGTACAAAGAGTTCACATTCATTTCTGGTCATTGTCGTCTGCAGGCGAAGCTCTATTGTCTCCATAGGAAAAAGAGGAGAGATCTAGTCTGTCAAATGCCTCCGGCTGCCCTGTTCTGCTGTAGTACAGCAATACTCACATGTAGTACTACTGTACTCACTGTAGTATTCACTGTCCTCTGTGGTACCATTAGGTTGACTATGAACATCCGTAACAGTCCACTTGACTAGAGCTTAATCTGGGTCTGAAAATGTGAGGCTGGCCTGAAACCCCCCCCAGCTTAAATCAAACAATCCCACAATTTCAGAGAATGAGAATTTTCAAAGGAATGATGAGTAATAATAAATAAATAATTAAAAACATATATATTTGTAAGTACTTAAAAAAAAGGAACTCCAATGCCTTTAGGGTATTTTGTATGTATGACGTCAAATACTCTGGAAAACAAAATGTCCGACATGTAAATATGGTCACTTTATCCCAACTTTGCCAAGGGTATACTTTCTGTTTCAATAAGCTTTTCTATTTCCAATCTATCTTGTTTCTTTTCACCATCTATCATTTAATTCAACTTGTATCAGAGTGTCAAGACCCACATTTCATGCGCTCAACAACACTGAAACCCTAATATTTGAGTGCTGCGATTCAGTCACAGTGTCATTCATCATACGGCTCCCCGGGAATTAGAATGAAGCACTACCATTCTGCCAAGGTCGGGTAAAAACCTCACAACCACAGCTTTGGTGTTTGTTATGAATGCAAGCCAATTAGTGGTTTGATTTGTAAAAGCCCTGTATACATCTTCGATCTTCGTATGACAAAGCTCACAATTGCGTTGTGAGCTTGTAGATTTGCTATTTTTGCTATTTTTGAATTAAGAAACTATTGAAAATTAGATAGGGACGACAGGGTTAATGTGGTTCCATACGGTCTACCTTTCCCTAAAGGAAATGCATGTAATTAATTCTGTCTGACCATTAGTAGGGATAAAACATATCCCCACCGGCCATACAAATGAATCACCAGATGGAGGATATCAAAAGAAGCAAATCAAACCCTGTTTATGCGTTCCCCTTTATTCGCCGGGCAGGTTTCAAAGTTCTGGGTACCGTGAAACCCACGCGAAGTGTGGCTTCATAAACAAACCATGTGTGTGACACCATTTTTCTGAGTCCCTGTCTCATGGAGCGTGTTTGGAGGTACAAGCTTTTAATCTGGCAGCCTGCAGCACATTGTTGTTCATTCTGATGAACACATTCACAGAATGAGACTGACAGGGAATGGCACTGAGATACAACATAGCTCTCTGGAGGAAGGTGTGTGTGTGTGTGTGTGTGTGTGTGTGTGTGTGTGTGTGTGTGTGTGTGTGTGTGTGTGTGTGTGTGTGTGTGTGTGTGTGTGTGTGTGTGTGTGTGTGTGTGTGTGTGTGTGTGTGTGTGTGTGTGTGTGTGTGTGTGTGTGTGTGTGTGTGTGTCTTTTCCCCTCATTACCTTTGAGATAGAGAGCTGACTATATATATATACATGTGTATATATATACAGTATACAGATCAAACACACAAGTCTAGTGGCTTCACAACAAAGCTGAATCTCGCCTCAGCCTCCAGCCATGGTGTCTAGGCCCTCTTGTTTTACCTCCCTCTCTCTCTGTCTCTCTCTCAGATCTTGGGTCGGCTTATCAGGGACGCATTCAGACATGAATGAAGCTCTATAACCCTTTCTTTGTAAGGCGCCGAAAGCCCTGAATACCTTGGTCCACTTGCCTAATGTCTCTCTCTCTCTCTCTCTGTCTCGGCAGATGCCCCGGTGGCAGAGCTCCATGACCTGTTCTGTAAGAAGCTGCAGCAGTGCTGTGTGCTGTTTGATTTCTTGGACTGCGTGGCCGACCTAAAGGGCAAGGAGATCAAGCGCGCCGCTCTCAACGAGCTGGTGGAGAGCGTGGCCACCAGCAGAGGAGTCCTCATAGAGCCCCTGTACCCAGAGGCTATCAAGATGGTAAGACATGGAGCCAAGGGACACAATAGAGTACCGAAGTCATTCGCTCATCCCCTGGGTCACGGACGTGATTTCTCTATGGAGAATAACATTGGGCATCTTAGAATTGTCTTGGGCATCTTAGAATTGTGTTCCAAAAATAAACAAATTGTCCCGGCGCTATTGTCAGGGAGGTGGCTCTGTATCGTTTATGATAGTCAGTCACTCATATTTGATACAGTCTGTTTCTGGTGAAAACTTTATGAATTCGGCGGCGGTAACGTTAGCGTTTTCTGTCAGTTGATGCTTTATATTCATATGAGCCAAACCGCCGTGCTCATTTGTTTACACGATATTAAACGAGTCTATGGGAATTCAGAATGGGGGGGGGGGGGGTGTGACCCAGGTAGGATGCGTAAATTACGTCAGACTTCGGTGCTCAATTATTGTCCACAACAGTGGAAATGTACCTTTTGCTTCATCATTTTTTTTTTAAACAGTGCAGTAAATAAACAATACAGTTAACCATTTTTAACCCGGCGTCCCTATGTTGTGCATGTCATTATAGACAAAATAATATCTATATTTTTTATAAGCTCAGAATTGTAATTTTTTTTTTGCACAAATAGCAGATCTACAAGCTACAGACCCATCTCATCACAGCGCATTCTGAGCTTGTAGAGCGGCTATTTTCAGTATTCACCATTATGAAAAAAATGTATAGGGCTTAAATATTAACAACAACAACAACAACAACAAAAGTTATTGGTGGCTGCATGAGCTCTATAGCGCCTCCACGAAGTAAGCACATCAGATTCATTCATATGTTTTGCTCACCATGTTTACAATCTTTGGTCAGTTTATTTCTATTCTTGGCCTACAAGTTTCCATACTAAGTTGACAAAACAATAACTCTTCATCAAAACTTGATATCTCAATGTTTAATTCGCAATATCAAATCAGATATGTATAAACACTCTTGTATAAAAGCTAAAGAACACTGAAGGTTGTGTGTTATAGTAAATAACATCACAGCTAGATTGTAATGATGTAATGTAATTTATAAACATGTTATGTAATTTGCTGTAACACACACTTTGTTCTGTTGCTTGATTGTAACCAACTATAAGATGTCCTTTTTGACATCATAGAAACACACTTTAGTAGTGCTTCTCAAAGTGGGGTCCTTGAAGGGGTTCCAGGTGGTACCCAGCTAAATTCAGTTTAACCACTTTAACCCTATACATCAGCTATTTGAAAGTAGCCGATCAACAAGCTCACAACCCGTCTCATCAATTTACAATAGCAATTTACGCATTTAGCAGACACTCTCAATCCAGAACAATTTGCAAGGTAAACAAAAGGTCATACATCAAATTCATAGAAATAGTACTCTAAGATCATAGGTAAACCAAGAACCTATCATCAGTCTAAATTATAATATCAAAAGAATTATAATCTATACATTCAAATTATACAAACTGTAGGATGCCAGGTCAATGAATGAACCTGGCATCTGTCTACATAACATGCTATCTAAATGACATTTTAACCTTTGCATAAGCCCATGCAATGTTGTCAAGTCTAGGGCAAGTGCTACGGGCTAAGGTGAAGTCTGAAGAGGTGAGTCTTCAGATTACGACGGAAGCATCGATACTGCTTGATGATCGAGGGATGAATGGATGGATGGATCGTTAGATGGATAGATGGAAGGATAGAGGAATAGCTTGTTTGAGAGATGGATAAATAGTAGGGGTGTAACGATACATTTTAACAGTGATACGATACGCATCACGGTTGACGATACGATACATTGAGGATATTGGGTCATTCATGGGGACACGATACAATACGATTCAATGATTTCAAATCGATACAGTAACTATTTAGCAAGGAAATTAAATCTGTGTGAAACGTGTGGATAGTGCATGTATTATTATGGAGATAAATAAGTAAACACTGGCAAATACATGGACATTGTATTTGAACACATATGGACAAACCCGCACCTTGACATGAACACAGAGAATACACACATTTATCAATGTGTGTATTCTATAGCAAATATAGCAGATCTACAAGCTCACTATCTGCCTATAGTGAGCTTGTACATCTGTCTATAATGATGACATGCCCAAATTAGGGACGCCAGGTTGAAATGTTTTAGAGACAGTGCATTACCCGCAGGCTGCATGCAGACTAAAACCAACTTTAACATCTTGGTCTACCTGCGCTCGAGGAGCGCACATACATTAGTCACAGCATTCCCTCTTATTTATCCAGAGACACATAACCATAAATATTGATCTGAACGATGTTAGACCTGCAGGATGAATTTGCAAAGATGAAATGTAGACAATAGTTTTTGTTGGCTCAGTGCAGTATGGATTTGTAAAAGATTCAGACCTTTGATTTTGCTGTTATAAATACGCCAAATTTCAGCTAAACACTATACTGTTGTTGTTGTTGTTGTTGCCGTTTTTACATGTATCAGCGCTAGTTTCCTTTTGCATAATAAATAGGCGTAGTGGATTGTTTTTTACTGTAATATCACTATGCTTATATCATGGTGGTTGGGTATACGATTTCACTAGCTTGCACCCATTTTGCTGAAAAAGGCAAACTCACAAGACGAGACAGGAGAAAGAGAGGTGGATTGATGGATTGACGATAAAAAGAAAAGAGAGACTTATTGACTACCATAACTAGAGAGAGAGAGAGAGAGAGAGAGAGAGAGAGAGAGAGAGAGAGAGAGAGAGAGAGAGAGAGAGAGCGAGAGAGAGAGAGAGAGAGAGAGAGAGAGAGAGAGAGAGAGAGAGAGAGAGAGAGAGAGAGAGAGAGAGAGAGAGAGAGATGAGAGAGAGAGAGTGAGAGAGAGAGAGAGAGAGAGAGAGAGAGAGAGAGAGAGAGAGATGAGAGAGAGAGAGAGAGAGATAGAGAGAGAGAGAGAGAGAGAGAGAGAGAGAGGATGGGTGCTTGAAATGGAGTACAGCTGGAAAAGGAGAGGAACATTAGTAGAGAGGGAAGGCGAAGAGGACAATGAAAGGAGAAAAGCTACCATGTTGATTCATTTAACTTAAGGTTAGGTGGTAGTTAGGCGTTAGTTAGGCGTGGTAAGGATATGGGGGTGGGTGTTCAGAGCACCCTGATAGTGTTTCCTTTACTAGTGATGTCAGACAGCTGAATATCCAGAGGTGAGAGAGAGGTGATATACGGTAGTCTAAAAAAAAAACATTTTATTTATGTAAAAAACTAATCCTGTTCTCCTAGCTGTTCTTTTCTCACCAGGTTATACAGTGAAATAAACACATTCAAAATTCATTAAAAAAATCAAAAAACATTAAAAAAAACAATAAAAACAATTAACACTGAAGACAGACACTGGTGTACTGTATATAGGCCGTGGAACATGCGCAGCAGCTCGTTAACAAAGCGTGACATTGGATTAAATGTGCTGAAGACAAAATACGACAGAGAAGGAGGAAGATGACATACAGGAAGTTATAAGAGGAGGGGGAGGGGAGGTATAGAGGGAGAAGGATACAGTTACTGGAAGGAAGGAGGAGGAGGGGAAGAGATGGTTCAGGGAAGAGGAAGCTAGCTCTCTATGCTTGTTAAATTAAAACTCCTATAGGGTTTAAATGTCCAGGGAAGTAGCTTGACATAAGCATGTGTGAACTTGTCCCCTTTTGAGGTCCCAGTGAGGCTGAGATGTGCTCATGTGGTGTGACTTAGAGAAGTTTCATTAATATGAGCAGATTGAGCACTAGGTCATGGGAATAGATGAAAAGGACCTGGTATAGCAGCGCGATGGTTCCCAAACTTTTTGGCTCGAGACCCAAAAGAGTCTTTAATTTGCTTCCTGTTCTCCTATCGAGTCATAGTGAGAGATGATTCTGTCCCGCAGTGTCATGTTCCTCTATTTCACCAGTGGTTAAATCCTCTGTCTACTACAGTGGTTCCTAAACCTTTTATGGATCAGGGCCCACTTGAAAATCACATTTTCCAAGGTTTGTAATAAAAACATACAATTATTTATTTAACATTAATTGTTTTTTTAATTAATGTTATATGATCATAAAATATTGAGTGTTTTGCCAATTATTTGGGCGCCCCCTTGCGGTCCACCAGTGGGCCCCTGGCCCACAGGTTGAACATCGCTGCTCTAGTACCATTATAAACCCTTCTACTACAACCAGTGTTGTCTTCGCGTGGGTGTCTCTTTCCCCAAACCATTACTGCATTTCTGTTCTCCTTTCTTAGGACAATTCTGTGGTTCCTAAATAATTGAGGTTTGCGTGGTGGAGCTATTGGGGAAACATTTTTGTGTGTCACAATGTCAGTAAATATACAATGCCATTCTGTATGTTTTCTGAATTGGGAGGGAAGGAAGAACCTCTATAAAGGATCATGAAGGTACTCATTGGTTCTCAAAGTGGGGTTCTTGGGGGGGCGGGGAGGAATCTTTGCTTCTGGAGGTCCCTGGCACAACATATTTTCAGATGGGGGGGGGGGGGGGTCCACGGCCAAATACATATCATTTTGGGGGTCCTTGACATGAAAAAAAGTTTGAGAACCACTGCACTAGCAAACGCAAAGCTGTCTCCCTGCCAGCTCTACCTCTGTGGACACATTGTACCCTTTATCAGCCATCCCCACACACACACGCACGCACGCACGCACGCACGCACACACACACACACACACACACACACACACACACACACACACACACACACACACACACACACACACACACACACACACACACACACACACACACACACACACACACACACACACACACACACACACACACACACACACACACATTCAGTGAGCGACAGTCAGATCTTTGTGACACGCATTTATCTGCTCTTGTGGTTATTTCTTTATTATGGCGTACTATTACACCGAAGGCATGGTGAGCAGTATGTGAGGCACATGGGAAATAAAGAGAACTCTATGTCCTATAAACCCCTTGGCTGTCAGCTGTCCTAACCTTGAGCCTGTCACAACATAATAAGTCCTAATCCATAACAGCAGGACTAAAGTGTAAAACAACATGCATGGTTGTAGAAATTAAACACAGCAACATATTAATAACACTGTAAGAAGAAAATAGAAATAGAAAATGCACTGAATTATTACATTAACATGGACTTGACAAATGACAATCCAAAACCATGGGGCAACTTCAGACTTAATTAAGACAAAATAAGGGTCTGTAATAGATTATCAATTCTAAATAAATTATCAATGGTGGGACAGGACTTAAAGTTAGAGTAAGTGATATGTTTTGGTTAAAAGGTTAAAGCTCTATATTCTGATACTAATCATTGCTATAGAGTGTTTGTTCAGTGACAGTCAGAGGTTTCCCTGTCTCTCCATCTCTTTAATAAACAGAAAATACACTTTCAGGTGGGTTGCCAATTTTCAGCCAATCAGGAGAGAGTACCCACGTATCAGCTTAAATTTTATAGTGTTCCAGTTCCAATTTTGTCTGCTCATTTCTTTTGAAAGTGATGACACACAATTCACTTGCTTATCCGGTTTCCTGTGTAAGTTCTATCTCCTAATTGGATAAAATTGGTATCCCGATCTGAAAATGCAAAAAAGTTTACTAAAGAGTTGGAGAGACAGGGAGGGAGACTCCTGTAACTGAACAAACACTATATAGCAATGAGTACTATGAGAATATAGAGCTATTTTAGTTTAACAGATGAAAATCACTTACCCATACCCTACCTTTAATGAGATGTAAGATTATTATACTTCAGAGGCAGCAACAGAAAATGATCTCCTTTGCTTTTGAGAGGTGTTGGGAACCAAAAGGAGTTGTTGAGAGGATGACCTACTGTAAGTGACCACGGGGCAGAAAGTGGAGATAGCACTTAGCAGATCATTGATGTATTGTGGAGCTAATCCATGTAGGGCTTTAACCGATTAAGACCTGAGGCCGATTCTAAAAACGTCTTTTAAGTTTTCTGAAAAACGTATGTTGCTATAACAGTGGTAATCAAACCTTTTCATGTTAAGGACATTTGGCCGCCGACCCCCCATCTAAACATATTTTCCAGATGTAAAGATTTGAGTTAAAAATGTTCGGTCTAAAAATATATATATATTCAAAGATTTGCAAAAATGTTCACGATTTTTCTAAAATATCAGATGCTCAGCTTGTACATCTGCTGTATAAAGTATACACCACATCTGTATATAAAGTAGTAAACCATTATTAGTATAAAATAATGGTTAAATTGGTTCAAATCTAAAATGACACGATGCTTTCCCGGTTTTAATGAGTTAAGTGGAACTATACTGATGGACAGATAGAGAGGGATCGAGAGAAGGGGGGGGCACCATAAGAGTGAATTGACCAGTGATCAGGTAAACTTGTGTTCTCTCCTCTCCAAGTTTGATATTACGTTGATGAGCATCTCTCTCTCTCTAGTCTTAACAACCGAGCTGGGCATTGTGTCTCTGTGACTTTGTGCTTGACAAAAGTGAGAGTGTGAGTAGTATTTAATACGTTTGATAAACCACGTTGAACATGCCACGGATTCATATGCTCGTGGCATGCACAAATGAGAGAGAGAGAGAGAGAGAGAGAGAGAGAGAGAGAGAGAGAGAGAGAGAGAGAGAGAGAGAGAGAGAGAGAGAGAGAGAGAGAGAGAGAGAGAGAGAGAGAGAGAGAGAGAGAGAGAGAGAGAGAGAGAGAGAGAGAGAGAGAGAGAGAGAGAGAGAGAGAGAGAGAGAGAGAGAGAGAGAGAGAGAGAGAGAGAGAGAGAGAGAGAGAGAGAGAGAGAGAGAGAGAGCCCCCAAAATGTGCAGTTTGGCTTATGCGCCGAGAACAGACAGTTTTTCAGGGATCGAATGTGAGTTTGTACTGTGTAGTGCAGTGGTTCTCAAACGTTTTTATGTCAAGGAAGGACCCCCAAATTGACACTTGTTAGCCCGCGGACCCCCATTTGATAGATATGCCAGGGACCCCTCCCCCCCCCCACCCACAGCACGGAGAATGGCGTAGCCATGTTACTCGGCCGCCCCGGGTCCCGTGGCAAACTTATTTATTCAGGCTATTTAGTCAGCCTGTGGCCATGTACCTTATTTTTATGCCTCCGTTAAACTGCTTTGATGTTTTCATGTATATTTTTATTTTTATATATATATGTATATATATATATATATATATATTCTTTTGCTTTATTGTTGGTTTGTGTGCCATTTCTGTATTTCTCCCTGTAAAGCACTTTGAGCTGCATTTATGTCATGAAAGGTGCTATATAAATAAAGTTTATTATTATTATTATTATTATTATGTTTCCCATTCAACCCGAAAAAAACCCCTACGTCCGCTGTACTGCTCCCGGTTTGGCTACAATGGGAAACATGGCCACAGGCTGACTAAATAAGCGATTTAAACGGGTAGTTTCGCTGGCGACCTAAAATATTATGCAGCCGACCAAACCTTAAACATCCGTGCGGTTTAGAATCTACCATTAGTTTTGGGATACGATGTATACAAAAGGGTAAACAGCGGAGCCTTGGCGGACGTTCGCCCGATCCTGGAAGAGAACGACATAGAACCTCAGTTTTGGGATACGATGTATACAAAAGGGTAAACAGCGGAGCCTTGGCGGACGTTCGCCCGATCCTGGAAGAGAACGACATAGAACCTCATCTCGCAGCTATAGTGGAGTGAGAGGTTCTTTATGGAGCTAATGTGCATCGTCTGTGCGAAAAAAATCTGGAGTGTTTACTTTCCACACAGAGTGGGCGGGGTCTATGGTGTAGCGTCGGCGTCGGTGTTGCCATGTCCGCCGATTGTAAGCGCTTTAGGGCCAATGTTGGTGTTATAGGGTTCGTTTGGTTTGGCCTCGTTTTCATAGACCTTGCTGCTTGTTTCTCTCGAAACCTGGCAACGACGCATGCGCAGTTGGATCAAGAGTCCACCCAACCACCACCCAACCACCACCACCACCACCAACACCACCGTGAGGTTACTAGAATTATAATAGGATATTAAATTATTCTATTGCTACATTCTTATGTGAATGCTCTGATAAATGCAGTCTTTGATGTGGAAACAGTAGCCCTTATGCTGTTAATCCTCTCATAAAGTTGCTTTAACATAAGGGGGAGGGAGGGCCTTTGCGTTTTGCGGAGCCCTCTGTTAACTAGCGTAGTGAGTCTAGGAGTCGGACCACCCGGCTCACTGGTGCAACCATTTCTTTTAACAGTGGGGGTGGCAGAGAATTATAGAGTGGTTATTGTGGCGATTTACAAACATAACTTTTGATGTCATTTAATCCATGGTCCTTTTTACATTACAGGCCATAGGAAGGGATATTGAGGGGAAAATGTGAAAGTTGAATTAATAAAAAACATATTGTACTGTATGTGCATTTGAGGTGACGGTCGGAACACCTTCTAGAAATACCGAAGCGCAGGAGGCAGGTCCCATAGCCAGACTCCGGCATTAATTAACCACTTAAACCACTTATGGTTGGGCAGAGTCCCTCAGGGCTTTATGCTAGTGAATTTTCTTTTCTGTTATTGTGGGGAAAGCTTTTTACTTTGGTGAATGGTCAATTTTGATGTAGAATCCCTTCTTGATTGATTGAGTCTAAATATCATATCTTCTAAATGTCTGTTTGTCTCTCTGTTGACCTGCGTCCTTCTCCTCTCCTCCTTCCTCTTTCCCTTCTACTTCATCTTTAAAAATATATATATATATTTGTGGTTTTACAGATCTCTGTGAATATCTTCCGGACTCTCCCGCCCAGTGAGAATCCCGAGTTTGATCCCGAGGAAGACGAACCGACGCTGGAGGCGTCCTGGCCACACTTGCAGGTACAACCACACGCACGCACGCACGCACGCACGCACGCACGCACACACACACACACACACACACACACACTCTCCTCTAGAGCCTTCTCACTTGCATCTCCCCAACACTGAGAAAAAAGAAAGAAAGATAAAAAATAGAAATCAACTGAGCAGCTCTATCACCAAATGAAACCTAGAATCCCTATTCTGGCCATGTTATAATAGGTGAACATTAGGCAAAAATAAAACATCTACAAGCTTACGTGCAACGTGAGCTTGCTAGTTTTGGTGAAGAGATTTGGTGTAGATAGAGGGAAAAAAGGAGGGGACCAAGTATAGACCCCTGGGGGACCTCGGTCAACAAATGATATACAGTAGGATTTAAGTGGTTAGCTGACCTGAGCTCCTGTTGGAGCACAGTTCATCCACAAGACTCTACATCTGAGTGTGAGTTGGTTGGGTCTTCTCCTCTTCCTCCCACGCAGTCAGGTCTTCACGGACTATTTGACTGTGTGTCCTCTGGGATTCCAGGTTAGTCACATGATGCTTCCTGACCTTCCGCAGGGTGAGTCATTCATTCCAAGCAATCAGAGTCCTTCGGAAATCAATGGAAGTGAGGTAGAGGTGGATCCTTGTTCCAGTGACTGCTCTATTATGTTGTCTAGTGTATCTATGATCTGTACATGATCTGAACTTATGACGCATAGTGTAGCCACCACTGTCGGGTGGAAACATGTCCAAAACCATTACTTTTCAGGGAATGGAACCAAAAGTTCAGAAATAGTGAAATAGTGAAAGCTCACATCGCATCGCATGTGAGTTAGTCCCGCGTAGCCAGACAACTATTCCAAAATCTCCGAATGCTATATAGAGTCTGGAACTACACCTCCCGAAATCCGAGAGAGGAAGCTGGCACTTCCGTTCACGAAAATATATATTTAAATATCTTTACATTTTATTTTTTAATATCCATTTCTGCTAAGCAGCATGCTAAATATACTTAGATGATTTAGACGCTATGATCTGTACATGATCTGATCTTATGACGTGTAGTGTAGTTACAGTATATTATGATCTGTACATGATCTGATCTTATGGAGTGTAGTGTAGTTACAGTATATTATGATCTGTACATGATCTTATGATGCGTTGTGTAATTACAGTATATTATGATCTGTACATGATCTTATAACGCGTACAGTAGTGTAGCTGCAGTATATTATGATCTGTACATGATCTTATGATGCATAGTGTAGTTACATTATATTATGATCTGTACATGATCTTATGACGCGTACAGTAGTGTAGCTACAGTATATTATGATCTGTACATGATCTTAAATCCTGTCTGCTGATCTACGATGGTCCAGTGCTGTCTTTCCAAGATAATCCTGCTCAGGCATTTTCCTGGAACTGGGCAACGTGTTGCCTTTTTGGGTAGTTTTATCAGATGGCCTTTTTGGTCCAATCGCTTGGTACCTCTCCACTGTGCCAGATCTGTCCAGATAGCCCATAGAGCATGTTTGCTTACACAGTAAAATCCTGAGTTTTATATAATACTTTTTACTGTGTATATGGCTTTCTGTCAGTTTTTTTGCAGGACCCAAATACACGACAGAAGGGAATTCAATGGTTAATCCAAATGTATTGCTCCAGTTACCCAGAAATACAGAAAAACACAGGCATATGGAATCATCAGCTAACAGAAAGACTGTTTATCCTGGTCAGAGCGCATTGCTATTATTGTTATGAAAATGGGGAAGAACACTGCAATCATTAAGAAATGTTTGCCTTATTTAACATCCACCATTTTGAGGCAGGTTATTCAATCATTAATCTAGCCCAGTGGTTCTCATAGTGGGGTCCAGGGACCCTCAGGGTTCCTTGAATGGGTTCCAAATGGACACTGAGCGTGTATAAAGGGATCCTTGCGGGTCCATTTGGTTCCATTTGTACACTCTCTCAGAGTTATGCATAACTGGGGATCCTTGAAATGAAAAGGTTTGAAAACCACTGAGCTAGTGGCATCTGCAATACTGCTATTATGGTCATCTGAAGCCAGGAAAGAATTAAACAAATTACAGCTCGTGCAAAATAGGGCTGCTGGACTGGCACTTAATTGCGCTGGTCGAACAAATATAGAGCGAGTGCACAAAAGCCTGTCAAGAGTTGAGAAGGAGACGAGCGGAAATGAAAAAAGTACACTTGTCATCCTCCTTTTGGAGGATATTTGCGGTCCTAATGGGGACATCGTTAACAATTATATTCAAAAAAAGAAATGGAACAAACAAATTCAATATATGGAGACAGGAAACGACTGACAACCAAAACACCAGGGGAGAAATAGAGCGAAGACAAAACAATGAAATAACAAAATAAAAGCACAAGGAAATAATCATGGTTAACAACTCCCTTTACACTGTAATTTCTTTCCACAAATGGCAAAAGTAGCATATCTTACAAGCTCACAACATGTTGCAATGCAACGGGATATTGCAGCTATTTTGGTATTTTTGAAAATACATTTTGAAAAACATTTTTGCCTGTAATGGGTGCTTGTCTGGAGGGATGTTGAATTACAGCAGCTGGAACATCAGTTAGTTGAGTTGTAACAGGTTCCTTTTACAGTACAAATGTTGTTCTTTGCTGTTTTACTTGTGTAGCACATTGAAATTGTATTAATGTATTTATTATTGATTATATCTTTCTGTGTGTCTCTGCTACTCCCAAGCCCCACAAACACATGACACATAGACACATACATTTGCAGTCAATGGATCTCAATGGAAATAAGCTCTCCAGCTTTTTTGTGCATTATTTTATCCTTTTCACAGATATGTACAGATACAGTATATTGGCATGCATATTACAGTATATGCATTTTTTGGCAATACAAACACAAATAAAAATAAATATTGGCCCATTCAGTAACACATGCACGCACGCACGCACGCACGCACGCACGCACACACGCACGCACGCACGCACGCACGCACGCACGCACGCACGCACGCACGCACGCACACACACACACACACACACACACACACACACACACACACACACACACACACACACACACACACACACACACACACACACACACACACACACACACACACATACACATGTTGTGATGTCTAATATCCCTGTATCTGGCCGTGTGCGTGTGCGTGTGCGTGTGCGTGTGCGTGTGTGTGTGCGTGCGTGTGTGTGTTAGTTGGTGTATGAGTTCTTTCTGCGTTTCCTGGAGAGCCCAGACTTCCAGCCCTCCATGGCCAAGCGCTACGTTGACCAGAAGTTTGTCCTGCAGGTACAGTAATACTGGGTCCTACTCTGGTCTTCTTAACCCATTAAGGAGACTGATTCTAAAAATGTCTAACAGTTCTCAAACGTTTTCATGTCAAGGACCCCCAAAATGATATGCATTTGGCCGCCGGGCCCCATCTCAAAATAGTTTGTTCCAGGGACCCCCCAGAAGCAAATTTGAGTTAAAACATTATATTAAACATATTAAAAGATTTGAACACATTTTCAAGTTTAAAAAAAAAATAGGAGATCTACAAGCTCATAGCGCAGCACGAAGTGACGCGCTATGAGCTTGTATATCTGCTATTTTTGAATAGCCAAAGAAATCGAAAATTACACAGATGCTTTCCCGGTTTTAATGGCTTAAAAACCAAACAAACAAACAAACAAAAAAACTTCTCCCGCTCTTTGAAATCCATAAAATGTGGATGAAATTAAAAGGATGAAGAATTCGAAGCTCCACCATAGTAAAACTAAAGGTGCTTTTCGAATCCAGCTCGAATGCTGTAATAAAATACATCTTCAATATCTTAAATCACTTTTTCTGTAATTGTTTGATTAGGGGAAATGTAAATGTAAAAAAGCAAATGGTTTTACATTTGATGTATGCTTGTTATTTTGATATCGGCAAATAATTCCAAACCTATATGTTTGGGTGTTGTGTTAGTGTGTACTGAGCGCAAATGTGCATAATGTATATTACACATACATCTGTGTGCACGTCCGCACATCCGCACGTCTTCGTAAATATTCTCGTGTGCACATGTGTATCACATCACCATTGATTTGACATTCGCCATGTGTGTCTGTGCTTGTGTGTTTGTGTGTGTTCGTATGTATCGCCATGTACGCGGATGTTCATGCGCACCTGTGTGCTTCGATGCGTGCATGCACATGCTTGTGTGTTGGTGTGTGTGTGTGTGTGTGTGTGTGTGTGTGTGTGTGTAGCTGCTGGAGTTGTTTGACAGCGAGGACCCCAGAGAGAGAGAGTATCTGAAGACCATCCTACACCGTGTCTATGGAAAACTACTGGGCCTCCGCGCCTACATCCGCAAACAGATCAACAACATCTTCCTCAGGTATCACCATTCACGCACATAGACACACATCTACCGATTATAAAGAGCATATTCAATTCAAAGGAGCTTTATTGGCATGAGAAACCATTTCAAAACTAATAAATGTTTGTACAATTAAGGGGAATAAAGAAATAGTAAAATGTGCTGTGTCACATTACAATTTGGAAAAACTATAGCTTACAAAACCACAAAAGTGTTAATTTGCTGTAAAGAATTAGCCTGGCATGCATTGCCAGACGGATCACGTGGGATCACTCACAAGTTCCTCCATCATGGAGGAACTTGTGAGTGATCCCACGTGATCAGTCTGGCAATTCCAGGCTAGTTTAGTTAGGCAAGGGTAGCTTGCTATAAGAATTATGTAAGATATCGTCTCTGTCGAGTGGAAACCTCATATGTCAAAACTGATACTTTTCAGGATTCAAATTCAAAAATAGCAAAAGTAGCAAAAGTAGCAGATCTACAAGCTCGTAGATCTGCTACTTTTGATACTTTTGTGTGAAACTATAGTATGATCCAGTAGGGCATCAATTACGAAGAAAAAAAAACGCAAAAAGTTAGAGTATGGAGATAAGAGGTTTCTGCCCGACAGCGACGATATACTCCATAGTACGACACATTACGTCACTTACCAAAAATAACACATTGTGACACATTGTTATCTTATGGATCTGTTCTTTTTGGCACGCGACACACTCGTACCATGGAGCTGGAGGCAAGTCTATGCGTGGATGAGACAAGTCTATATGTCTGTGTGTCAACAGGTTCATATATGAAACTGAGCACTTCAACGGAGTCGCAGAGTTGCTTGAAATCCTGGGCAGGTGTGTAAAGAACATTACACACACACACACACACACACACACACACACACACACACACACACACACACACACACACACACACACACACACACACACACACACACACACACACACACACACACACACACACACACACACACACACACACACACACACACACACACACACACATGCATGCAAGCGAGCGCATCATGCCTACGCACAGGCAGTTGCGCACTCGTACATATGCACACAGCCTCTCAGGAGTCCGACATGAATTATACATGGAAAAAACTTTTTTGGTTGACTTTCATGTTGAAATATTGTTATTTATTGTTCCATCCTTCTGTACAGGTAGTGTGGTATGAGAGATTGAGAATGCTGGGAAAAAAGAAAGTGAGAGGTGGAGTCAGAGAAAGAGGGAGTGAGGGAAGAGAGGGAGATGAAGAGTTAGAGAGGAACACCTGCTCTCTCCCTGTGGAAGCAAAGGTGTTCATAGACAGATGCATGGAATGACAAAGATATGAGAAAATGATATGAAAATGCACGTGGCCCACTCGGCGTTAAACACTTTTGAGATTTTCAAGTGGGCCCTGAAAATGTGTGATATAACACTGACATCACGGTTCTTTTCTCACTACTTCGGATTTGCAAACTTCCCCTTTTACACCCTTGAGGGTTAAATTAAAGACGCTCAGTTTACTGCGTGATAGAGAGATGGAGAGAAATAGAAGGAAGGCATGTAAACAAGTGAAAAGTACTATAATATGAAATGCGTCACTCCCTACGCAAACCCTGTTTCTATGGTAGATGAGAAAGGCTTGCGGGGACACAGAGAGAGAGACAGAAAGAGAGAGGCTTACAAATAGAAAGATGATGGGTGAGAGGATGACAAGAAAACAGGGATGAGCCAACATACACCAGACATGTGCAACACACAGAGCCAGAAGTCTGTATTTAAATGATGAAAAACTGCAAGAGTGGGAGGGAAAGAAGAGACATTCAATAAAGGAGAAAAGGATAAACAGAAGGAATAAAGTAAACACAAACAAACGGACGCCCACAGTGAAAAATATCTTAATCTTTCTTGGTGATCTCAGCAGTGCTATTGTACAGGTGCATGGCGTGCTGGTGATGACATACATGGGTATGAATCCGGCGTGAGTCATCTCTCCCTCCTTCTCCCTCTACCATGTCTCTCAAACTGTCACCTCCTTGAAAACACTTTCAACCTGGCGTACCTAATTTGGGCATGTCACCCCCCCCCTCCCCCCTCGTAATCGTCTTACAACACGTGTGGAAAAGTTTCTTTTCGTCACTGTCGAACATATTTCCATATTTCAACCTTTCTTGTTATTTTACCCCCCTTAAATGTACTGTATGTGCTATTGCTTATTCGTGCAACAGTGTCGCACAAGTGCGTCTATGGGTTTTATAAATATTTAACCAATGAAAAGTATTAACAAGAGCTTGTGACTAAATAATAACTACATTGGATCCATTGGAAACACAGGTTATTTGTTCCAATAGCTGAAAAGTAACCCTTTTACAGACATACAGTACAGTACAAGATTTCCACCCGACAGCAATGATTTGCAAGTGAATACAGGGTCATTTATGCGTTACATCCCAAACAGATGCAAACCGTCGTTAGCTTGTATATCTGTTCTTTTTGGCAAGTGCGGCATCGAATAAATTAATCGTAACTTAATTAATCTATGCTAGTGTTTCCCAACCTTCTCTGGATCGGGGCCAACTTGAACATCTTCAGCATGCATTTTCAGATCATGTCTATTTTAATAATCAATCAATCGATTGTGTTCTGGCTTGGATCAATGGAACTGACGTAGCATACTTAAATGTATCAGTTTCACTGTGAAAACTAATTATCTTTTTTGACATTATTTTGTTTAAATATTATGATATTATCATTCAAATCTTTGTGTTTTGCTAATTATTTGAGGACCCACTTGCAATATCCTCACGGCCCTCCAGCGGGCCCCAGCCCACAGGTTGGGAATGGCTGCAGTGGTGGATAGTAACTTAACTACATTTACTCAAGTACTGTAAAGTTAGTAAAGTTTTGAGGTATTTTTTACTTTACTGGAGTATTTCCAATTTTCAATACTTTTACTTCTACTCCACTACATCTCAGAGGCAAATGTTGTACTTTTACTCCACTACAATTATTTGAAAACTTTAGTTACTAGTTACTTTGTAGATTTTGATTATTATTACAAAACATTCATTTACCACTTCAGCCCTATATATGCTTCGGCTATTTGAAAATAGTCGATCCACATGCTCACAACGCGTCGCATTGCGACACGTTGTGAGCTTGTAGATCTGCTGTTTTCAAATGATTTTTTACATTTTATACATTTGAAAACGTGTGAAATGGGACCTTCTGCATAATGATGAGTACTTTTAATTTTGGTACTTTAAGTATATTTTGACGCCAATACTTTTTTACTTTTACCCAAGTAAATGTTTTATACTGAACTTATACTTGTAGACTATTTCTACAATAGGGTAATGATACTTTTACTTAAGTACAAAATGTGAGTACTTCTTCCATCACTGCATAACTGTAACCCCACTGACTCACTATTCCCTCCTGGCATAATGGTCTATGAGTCTATCCGTCTCAGGGAACTAAAGTCCTCATCTACTTTCCTTCATTAATGTCTGGCTCTGAAGTGAATTTAATTACATTCATAAGGGATCGCAGCTTCGGCTTGGATTCACCTGCTGTTTCATGGAAACTGGGACTAGACGTTTTTATGGTTTGATTGGTTTTTTTTCCATTTATTATCAATTACGTATTTCACAACACAGAAAGATGCATTATACTAAATTAAATAAACAACAAAAAGGTAAAAACAAGGCGCATATGCCCATGAGTTCCGTATATGCTATTTTTGCCATTTAAAACTATGTGCATTTTCTGTATGATTTTAGTTAGTTGTACAGTATATGCACACAAAACAGTTTCAGTTAGTTATTGTTTGTTTGTAAAGCCTCATTTTTATTTTTATTTCAGTTAACTAAAACGTTTGATTTTTTCCCAATTCTAGTTTTCGTTATTTCTTTAGTTTTAGTTAACTATAATAACCTTGCCTAGCTTGCATATCTTTTGGTGTGGGAGGAAACTTAATGCAAACTAAGGTCACCCTTGCTGGGGATTGAACCTGGGGCCTTCTTAATGCATTGGAAATGAAATATAGTATAGAGCTCCAAAGTCTGACATCACTGCCGCTAGAGGGCGCCATCCCCCTGGGTCACAGTGTTATTTTTTTCTCTTGAAAATCCCATTGGGGAATGTTAGATTGCGTCATACAGTATAAGAACTGTGTTCCAGAAATAAACTAATCAGCCGGGCGATTTTATTCATATGGATATGAAGCATCAACTGACGGTGAAAATGTACTAATGTATTTAGTAGGCTTTAGGGTAAGAAAATATATTTCTTTCTCCGAATACAGACCAAAGTCACATACGTGACAAAATCGCCCGGGTGGTTGGTTTATTTTTGGAACACAGTTCTTATATGACTCAATCTAAGATCTCTCTATGGGATTTGCAAGAGAAAGAATTAAGCCGTGGCCCAGGGGTAGTGGGAGTGACGTCAGGATCACTCTATTGAATATACTCTATTGCATTACGAAGATTTAATCTATAGTAGTAGATTTTTAAGAAGTGATTTAAAATATGCCAGTGAATCATTTTTTGCCAACCTAATCCTCTCAGGTAGGCCGCTGGAGAGAGAGACTGAGAGAGGGGGAGACTCTGGGATGGAATGCGTGGGAAAGAAAGGGAAGAGGAAGGAGGCAAGAAATGCACAGCGAGTGACAGTGAGAGATTGATGGATGGGGATAGAGGGAGAGGGAGTGAGTGAGTCAGAGGTGGAATTGGAGGGAGAGAGATGAGGAGAGGAGAGGACAGGGAGGGTGGGTTTTATTCACATTGGTGGTAACAGGGGTATTTATAGCATCACCCACACAGAGAGAGAGAGAGAGAGAGAGAGAGAGAGAGAGAGAGAGAGAGAGAGAGAGAGAGAGAGAGAGAGAGAGAGAGAGAGAGAGAGAGAGAGAGAGAGAGAGAGAGAGAGAGAGAGAGAGAGAGAGAGAGAGAGAGAGAGAGAGATGCACAAAACAGGGTTTGTTGTAGAAAATTGACAAATTAGCAACAAGGAAATGACAGACAGACAAACGGACAATAAAATCAGTAACATTTAACCATGAGAGTTAGAAAATGGACTACTTAGAATTAAATGAACACTGATGGTGTAGCCTGCAGACAAACAGACCCACATTAACGCCAGACAGCAGCATGATTGTGAGATTTATGCTTCCCACCCACCAAGTATATCTGAACAGCCAGACTGACATGCTAGAGCTCCTCGTACTGGTTTCCGTGGGTTGACTTGGGTGTAGGATCTAGAATCGAGCAGACCTCAACACTGACCAGTCATGGGAGTGGCGTGAAGCAGAGGTTTTCAACTGGTGGTCCGTGACGGTATTTCATGTGGTCCCATGGTCATCCATTTAGTAATGTATAAAGTGAAGATTTTGTTTCTGTACATTTTATTTTGTTTTGTTTTGGAGAAACTATTAATTCATAATTTGGTATTTGTGTGATATGAGGACAGTGGAATTAAAAACATTATCAGTGGTCATTGGAGGAGGCTTGTGTCTCTACAGAAGAGGATCAGCTCATCGTCCACAGACTCTTTCAAGAGACATGTATGAAACACAGTCCCTTGTGAAGTTCTGTATGAGTTTTCAGACAGTAAAAGCTAAATGTAATTTACCTTTTGTGACGATGTAGGCTATCTCTGTGAGAGTGGTATTGCCACACTGGCATACTTGAAGGATATTAGTATTATGTACAGGGCAAGGTTGGAGCCAGATGACATGAGACTGTCCCTGACCACCACTACAGCCAAGAAAGTCAGACATGGACCACCTGTAATAATGCCATGGACCATTAGTGGGCCATGGACCACTACTTGAGAAGCAGTGCACTAAATGACCTGGTGACCTAAGATGACGAGTCAATGAAATCAGTTACTGGGAAGTCTGAGGTCAAGAAATTCCACAGAAAAGGGAGTTAAAATCTCAAGAAGGGAAAGTGTCATCATTATTAAGAAATGTGGCTATGTAATGGCATGTGTTTGCTCACTCATGAATGTTACAAATCAATAATATACAGTAGTATCAGTTAACATGAGTTTAATATGGAAGGTTGGATAAAGTAAGAGGAATAGATCAGTCGTTGGTTCTCAACCTTTTTTGAGCTCTAGACCACTAGCAAGCAGTTTTCAAGGGCCACCCCAACCCACCTTTAACTAATCTAGCCCACATATCCCCACCCAACACAACGGTGGTGCCCAGGTTGATTCTAGTCAGGTTGGTGGTACCTGGTTCACAATCAGTTGAAAACCCCTGGCGTAAAGGGAAACCATCACCTATTTGTTGTGAGACTAACGTTTGTTAAAACTGGGCAGTCACGCCAAAAAAAGCTATAACTACAACCCTTACTTAGTGGATTTTGACATTGACCGAGAAATCAATCTTAACTTTATGAATGTTTCTCTTTAAAGGGTGCTACATGGGCGGTCTCAGAACTTGGTGGTCGCTCCTGCACACCTAGATGTCTGTCTGGGTGTCCGAACTGTTCGGATGAGTTGGCACAGCTGTGATTCATTCGATCAGATTACTGAGTGGGTGGGGTCAAACTCGGCTGGATTATATTGAAGCATGTAAACCCCTTTAGAGTTAAAGGACCCCTTTCCCAGGTGTATGAATGAATGCAATCGGGGTGAGGAAGGCTGAATTTAGGAATATTCTAACACACAAACCGTTTAATCCTTTTGTATCATTCAACAGACAGATGGGATGGCAGAGAGATGGGATGTCTGAAAAACTGACAGACCAAGAGACCAAGGCTGTTATGACATTAATATGATAATGATTCTCCTCTCCTCTCCTCTCCTCTCCTCTCCTCTCCTCATCCCAGCATCATAAATGGGTTTGCTCTCCCTTTGAAGTCGGAACATAAGCAATTCCTGGTTCGAGTCCTTATCCCGCTACACACCGCCAAGTCTCTCTCCATCTTCCATGCACAGGTCAGTGTCTCTCTCTCTCTCTCTCTCTCTGTCATGCTCACACGCGCACACACACACACACACACACACACACACGCACACGCACACCAACACGCACACGCACTCACTTTTAAAGTTAGCATTTGGTTGATGAAATAAACCAGATTTACAGCAGTTACTGTAAGAAACCCTGCAATATTACACTTGAGACACTAGAGGGTATCATTGAGTCATGTTAATCGCTGCATAGAGCTGCACATCCATCATGTAATTCTATTTAGCAGAATCAATCTACAGTGTTTGTGCATTTGCATGTATTACATTTGTGTGTGTGAGAGGCTTTTTTCATTTCAATTGCAATTTGTAGCTATGAAAAAACTTCACTGTGTGTGTGTGTGTGTGTGTGTGTGTGTGTGTGTGTGTGTGTGTGTGTGTGTGTGTGTGTGTGTGCGCGCGCGCACGCTGCAGCGTGGGTGTATTATGGATGTTTCATAATTTGATTATGCAGAAGGTACAGTTTGTTCTCCAAAGACTGGTTCAGTGTGTGCGTGTGTGTGTGTGTGTGTGTGTGTGTGTGTGTGTGTGTGTGATTGTACATTGATGAGAGTGTGTGTGGGGGATGACGGTCTCTCCCTGTCTCTTTGTGTGTGTGTGTGTGTGTGTGTGTGTGTGTGTGTGTGTGTGTGTGTGTGCGTGCGTTCGTGTGTGCATTCGTGTGTGTGCGTCCGTGTGTGTGCATTCTGGGCGACAGCTTCAATGTGTCCTACATTTCTCCTCTTCCGATTCTCTCCTGGTTGTTCACACACATGCATTATTCACACACTCACTGCAGACAAACACACACACACACACACACACACACACACACACACACACACACACACACACACACACACACACACACAGATAGACGGTCACACTCACAGGTTTGACAGGCAGTGTCACAGGGGAGCAGAATGTCAGTGGACAGCAGTTTCTCTGGGTAGGTGTGGCTCTGCAGTATAGTAACCCAGTTCAAAGTATCCACGCAGCACCCTGCTACAGTACCTTACAACTCGTCGCTGTCGGGCAGAAACCTCTTATCTCTATTTTCTAACCTTTTGTGTTTTTGAATGCAGGACTTTTACTTGTAACAAAGTATTTTTACACTGGGGTATTGCTACTTTTATTAACAATCTGAGTTCCTCTTCCACAAGTGCTTCTCTAAACACACCCTATGCAAACACCTTGGGAATCACTGACATCTAAACACACCCTGGACAAACACCTTGGGAATCACTGACATCTAAACACACCCTGGACAAACACTGTGGGAATTACTGACATCTTTCTTTGTCAGTGATTCCCAGGTGTTTGTTCTGCTGCTGATAGTTGCAGCATTTTGTCTTATCTCAGCTGTTTCCATGGCTGCTACTAACGTTACCTCAACGAGGTGAGATGTGACCAATGGACCCCTTTTCACAGCAGACATAGAGATCATGTGGTTTGTGCCCTAATTTTGGACCTTTTATTAAATAAAATTAGCTTTTTACCCCTTTCTCTCCCCTATTTAGTTGTTATGCCAATAATTCCTCCCCGCACACATATCCTACTGACTCACCTACCAGTGAGGAGCCCCCACCAGGAGGACGTACACCCTCTGTCCTACCCCTCCCGTCCAACACTCCCTGCTTCCAGGTGCCGCCCCCAGCCCGTAGGACTACGTGCAGTTAGGAACATTTGGTGTCATTTGTCACTTATAATGACATGCCCAAAAAGTGGTTTGTTGTGGGTCTGTACAGGACCTGTCCATGCTGGCTCACAACAGCCTAACACCGAAATGAAACACCTAAACTTTATGTTATTACATTCGGCTGTGTTCATCTATGACATGTCAGGAGATTTCTACTGGGAAAAGGATCCATGCTACGTTGCATCCTTTTATACTTTTTCTTAATAAAGCAATTCATTCCAAAATGTTTTGTTCTTTTCTTGGCTGAGGTTAACTAGCTTTTGCAAGTACAAATCCGTCGGCCAGACGCCAACCTCCTAATTCTCTGGAATGAGTGCGGCCAAATGTAATAGCCCCCTGTTTTAACCTGAGTGTCTGTTAACATCCTCCTTAGTGGCACCTTGGCAGACTACAATCCCCCTAATCCTTAGCCTAACAACGGCACACAGCAGACAGCACCCACAAAGCCTGACCCAGCAACAGAGGCCAACATTGCGTTTACCCGCAGCTTCACGTCTTAATGCCACACTAATGCTTTAAATAGTTTTAACCGCTCGGCTCGCTTGATTTAACCCCCCCTCTCTCTCTTTCTCTCTCTCTCTCTTGCTCTCTCTCCTGCTTTTCTCATTCAGCCCTGGCCAGCCTCCCCTTCACCTCCTCTCCTCCACCTCTCCCTCCCTCGGTCGCTATTCCACCTCCCCACCGCTTTATTACCGTGCGAAACGAGTAACGGGAGAAGAGGGTGAGGGAGGCAGAGGAAGAGAAGGCCGGACGGAACAAGTCCGAGAGGAGAACAGATAGTTGGAGACTAGAGCATGTCAGAAAAGCGGAGGAAAAATTAGTAAGAGAGAAAGCGAGGCAGACACACAGACGGCGGACACATGAGGCCAAGGATGAGGAAAGCAATGTACAGAAGGAGAGATACAAAAATAAAAAAGAGTATTTGAGTGAATCTGAAGCCTTGACCTGAAGCAACTTCAAGGTCTGGTTCATCTCTTATTTTAAAAGAGATGATTGGCCCAGTGATTCTCAACCTGTGGGCCAGGGCCCACTGGTGGACTGTGAGGATATTGCAAGTGGGCCCCAAAATAATTGGCAAAACACTAAGATTGTAATGAGAATATTATATAATATTAATATTAAAAGAATGAATATTAAAGAAATGTCATGGTATTTTGTCTTTAAAACACTGAATAAAATGTTTTCATTCATAGACCACTAAAATAGGAACTTTAAGTATACTACGGAACACTTAAATGGTCTGATGGGTGGGCCGCAAACATTTTTTTGAGATTTTCAAGTGGGCCCTGATCCAGAAAAGGTTGAGAACAACTGGTTTAGTCAATCCATGTTTTTTTAATTGTTCTGACATCGTCCATCCGTCACCTTGAAAGTGACGTACTGTAGCATATTGTCTGAGAGAGAGAGAGAGAGAGAGAGAGAGAGAGAGAGAGAGAGAGAGAGAGAGAGAGAGAGAGAGAGAGAGAGAGAGAGAGAGAGAGAGAGAGAGAGAGAGAGAGAGAGAGAGAGAGAGAGAGAGAGAGAGAGAGAGAGAGAGAGAGAGAGAGAGAGAGAGAGAGAGAGAGAGAGAGAGAGAGAGAGCGCGCGCGCTCAGGTCAGTTTTACTAAGTCTAGAGGCTTTAAGTGGTTAACTCAGATTTAAAGGAACCCATGGGATGTTGCAGCCAGAGGAAAAGGTTTAAACACTATCTCAGAATGCCCCTTGTGTGTGTGTGTGTGTGTGTGTGTGTGTGTTTTGCGGTTGCCCCCTCCACCCAGGGTCGGTTGCCGTGGCAAGTGGGCACCGTGGCGACGGAGAATGTGTGTGTATGTGTTTATATCGGAAGGAGTGATGTCACACACACACACACACACACACACACACACACACACACACACACACACACACACACACACACACACATACACATGCATTCTTCATGCAGTGTACAGCATGTGTACACAATACAAACAGTGCATGTAAGAAATAGACAAACAGACAAACAAACACACACACATGCGCACACACACACACACACACACACACACACACACACACACACACACACACACACACACACACACACATAGCTGTGACCTGTGTAACTGTCGGAAAACTTCTCTTTCCGATCTTTAGCAGTATCTAATCCAGAAGGATGAAGGCCTTTTGTCTCCTTGACAGCTCCAGGGAACGTGTGTGTGTGTGTGTGTGTGTGTGTGTGTGTGTGTGTGTGTGTGTGTGTGTGTGTGTGTGTGTGTGTGTGTGTGTGTGTGTGTGTGTGTGTGTGTGTGTGTGTGTGTGTGTGTGTGTGTGTGTGTGTGTGTGTGTGTGTGTGTGTGTGTGTGTGTCACATGCTTTTGAGTATATATCTATGAGTGTGTGTATGGGTGTTGCATGTGTAGGGAATGTGATGAAAAACAGATTTTGTTATACCTCTACCATGCTACCAACCACAAATGTGTTTCATCATACTCACTGTAGATTGATTGTCCATATTTATGATGACTCTCTATCTATCTATCTATCTATCTATCTATCTATCTATCTATCTATCTATCTATCTATCTATCTATCTATCTATCTATCTATCTATCTATCTATCTATCTATCTATCTATCTATCTATCTGTATCTCGTGCATGCATGCACATGCAGTGCTGTTGTGTATTATTAACATGATGTGTGTGTGTGTGTGTGTGTGTGTGTGTGTGTGTGTGTGTGTGTGTGTGTGTGCGCGCGCACGCACTCATATTTCTCTCTCAGTGCCCTGTGTACATCTATAAATGTGATTGTGTGTGTGTGTGAACTAACCGTCTCTTCTGTATCCTCATAGCTGGCCTACTGTGTGGTGCAGTTTATGGAAAAAGATGCTACAGTGACTGAATATGTAAGTCGGTGCCTGGTTCTTTAGCATACAGCTTCTAATCTAGTGTGACATCATGAAGCTGATCGCTCGCCCACTGATACTTATGTTCAAACACGGCTATTTCATAGTATTCCATCGCAAACAGCAGGTGGTTGTTAGCCTGGAAACCAGACGAATCTGCCAGTGCAAAACAAAAAGAATAGCCCTCTGCAGATTTGGTCTGGCCCCACTCGGTTGTGATTGGATTTCCCTGCCCCCGAAGTTTTGGGGCACCAATCAGGGCCCAGTGTGCAAATATTGGGCAGGTTTATCACGAGAGCCATTTCTTTTATCCGCCCCTTGGAAATGTAAGTTCCACACAGAGATTCCAGACTAATATCTATGCCGTGGTTGTAACCAAATAGCAGGTGATTAATCATTAAAGTGTCATTGTATCATCATTAAAGTGTCACCCTGTCATCCTCTGTGCGCTTTCATCTTGTGCAGTGCACTAATACGCATAGGGAACACATTTAGAAGACGAACCACGCACACAGCATCTGCAAGAACCTCAAAGGATGCTATGACTATTTATAGGCTTTACTTTACCTTGTACTTACAATTGCAGCTATTCTTAATTATTTCCTTGTTATTCTTGTGTACGCCTATATAAGATTTAACAATAAATATCTTGAATTTAAGTCTGAATGAAAATATATTTCAATCGGCATAGGTAGGGGGATGTAATGTTGAGAGGAATTGGATTTAAATGTTGAAATAACAAACATGGAGAATTATTGTTGAAGACTGATTTATGGGTGGATGTCATGATATTATTGGTTGAAATTGGATGGTTCAGGCCTATTCAAGAACATGTCATATTTTATTTTACAGAGAGAAAGCGTGATTGGATTTTGATATGAAAATACAAAGGAATTATTCTGTATGTATTTCTTGTTAAATAGGTGAAGAATATGACCTGGGATTTAATCTAATAGGGTTAAAAGGGCATTTTTCATTTCATCTCCACTTGAAATGACCATGTTCAATGAGCTGTTGCATTGAGCCATATTTTATGGCAAAATGCGTCATACTATGAATCAGACAATATTAATAAAGGTCATAGACTTGATTTACGAGTGCCTGTCTAAGGCTGAAGGACATTATACATAGTTCCACTGTTTGGTATAGTGCTGTTAATAGAGGTGGGGCAATGTGGTTAAAGACCACGTTTTAAACCATATGCACATGCTTCCTGCTGGCTAGGGTTCAAACCCCACCTGAACTTTCTCTCCATTCACCCCAGTCTCCATTCATGCTGTCTCCACGCAAAAACAATTGGAACACATAGTGCGTTCACACTGGGCGGTTGTAGTTTAGTGGGCAGAGAGGCTGTCTGCTAATCAGAAGGTCACCAGTTGAGTTCACCTCCCTACCCGCCCATGTCTAGTCAAGTCAAGTCAAATTCATCTATATACTGTAGCACATTTCATACGACAGGCGTAGACTCAATGTGCTTACGTGTTAGTGTCCCTGAGCAAGACACTTAACCTGATGCCGATTCTACAAATGTCTTCTAAATCCTAACAGTTTTCTGAAAAACGTGTGTTTCTATGTCAGTGGTGCTCAAACGTTTTCATGTCAAGGACCCCCCCAAATCATATGTATTTGGCCGTGGACCCCCATCTCAAAATATTTTGTTCCAGGGACCCCCAGAAGCAATGATTTGAGTTAAAAAGGTTCGCTTTAAAAATATACATACCCAAAGATTTGCACAAATGAGCTTGTATATCTGCTATTTTTGAATAGCCAAAGAAATCGAAAACACAGATGCTTTCCCGCTTTTAATGGGTTAACAGTTCCGCCCGAGAACTTATCTGAGCAGCCATCAGCTGGGTGAAGCTGAAACTGAATTGCTTAACAACTCGGTCTCTCCTTCCACTAACGATGAAAAAGCTACAAAATGGGGAAACTGTGGCCACCACATTGTTTCCAAGACGCTGCTGAAGTGTTGCTCAAGCCAGACTTTGTAAATGCAGGGTCGGGTTAAATAACACAGGGAAAAATTTACATTTCTTCCATTTACGAGACGGAGTATGAATTGTGCGGAGAGAGAAGGTGTGTGGAAACGGTGAAACAAAAACATAATTGACTGACGCTTCAGCCCATCATTGGAGCACTGAAAGAAGTTGAGGCCTGCAGCTCAACCTTGATTTGTAGCGTGTCACATCTGTCACACAGTGACAAGTGTCGGGCGTCACTTTGTAGCTTCTTGTCACGAACTGAAAATGCCATGTAGCCTGTGCCTGTCGCTTTGTCGCTGCTAGTGGGAAGACAGTATATGGGGATGCGTTGTATTCTGCCCTTTAAAAAACATTCATAGTATTTGTTTACTGTGGGTCACTCATCAACATTTTTATGTTCACTTTGATTGAATACAGCTGCAATGTTGAGTAAATTCATTCTGAATGCCAATTTTCCATCAATTCGAAGAATAGGAATTCATTGGAGGTACAGTATCAGCCAAATGCGCTGCTGAGGTAACGATGATAATATTCATACTAAATGTTGTTTCCTGTCTGCTCTTCAGATCATCCGAGGGCTGCTCAAGTACTGGCCCAAAACCTGCACACAGAAAGAGGTGAGCCAGCTCATTATGCTCTGATATGCGTCTTATCCCAGTGATTCTCAAACATTTGAATATGAAGGAATCCCAAATCGATGTGTATTTGGGACCCCATCAGAAAAGATTTTGTGCCAGTGACCCCCATAAGAGAAGATTTGTGTAATTATTTTCAGAATTATTCCACATTTTTCCACATGTTAACTGTGGTAGTAAACAGTTAACATCTCAAAAACCTTGCTTTAGTGTTTCTGAGCGCTTTAAGAGGCCTGTCCTGTCACTGTCACTGGCCAAGGCTGCTCTGAACCCAAACAGATGATGAAACCTAACCTCATTTAACACCTCGCTGTTTTGTCATCTGTTTGCTATCATGGGACCCTGCTCTCCTATTACACAGCAGAACCTGTAAAATAGTAGCCTTGTTCCAGACGAATCTGCCATTGCACAAAAAA
>NC_139956.1:23230013-23245013 GCF_963454915.1 Gymnoscopelus microlampas | reverse complement strand
ACACACCTTTACACACACATAGCATATCACTGTAGGGAAACATACCGGCACAGAATACATACATATACTGTACATAGACATGGGTACATTTAGCTATATGTTCAGAGATACAGACAGACACAAAGGCACATAGCTACTGGCACAAATGCTGGTCATTCCTTGTAACGGAATCTAACTTTTACAACAATCTTCAACAACAACTAAACATTAACTTAAATTAACATACCAAAAATCACGCAAAGCATACCATACGTGTATACACATTAATTCTATTTAGTTTAAAGCTAATCCGGACACATGTGCACAGACGATCCGCACACTCCCCTCTTCCCTTTCATTCATGCAGTTCTAACTCAGCTGTAGAATGGAACCTCAGAACTCCTCTCCCATGCTGTGAGGTTCCATCGAAGGATATGATAAGACCTAAAGGTTAACCAAACCAGTGACAAAGAAGACAATGCTAATGATATTAAGTACAATAACGTTCCTTCTTCTTACTTGTTACTCTACTACTACTACTACTCAACTCTAAGTACTACTGATGATGATGATTATGATGATGATGTTTTTTATAGCCTATATATATAGATTATCACCCAGGCATTCCTCATTGCCTGAGGTTATCCAGCCTGATGCAGCCGCACCCGATGTCGGTTACCAAGGGCAATGATGAATGGCTGGATGATAGTTTGTTTATCACATACCCAGAGCCTTATTTTGTCACAAAGGCAAGGAGAAAATAACAGTTGATCAACACAGCATTGCGGCCATCCTTGACACCCAGAGTTCCTCCTACATCAAGGTCACTCAGTGATAGTGCAGGGTGAGGTGACACATTAGCCTTCACCGACAAAGCTGCAGTTGTATCAGCCCTAGGGCTGATGTTAGTTATCAGTCTGTCCTTTTGCCACTCTCCACTCACAGGACAAATAAATTCTGGATATGTGATATACAGTATATACATACGTACATATGTCTCTGGATATTTCTGTAGTGTCTATGGGAAGAAAAAAAAACACTTGGTGTAGCAGAAACCTCAGAGGGGATGTCTGCCCCAGTGTCTCAATTTACACGTCATGGTGCTTGTATGAGGAGACTATGATGCTCAAATTCAGGGGTAAATCCCCTTTAACAGACCTTATAGGGAGGAATGGAACTGGATTTTTAGTCGCTCTTTCTTGAAATTTCGGATATTTGTGGTGCGGTTTGTGTAATGTAAAGGGGTATTGCAGTAGAAGAAAAAGAAATCTAACATACTACCTTGTTTTAGTCTGATGTTTTAGTGAACTTAGATGAATACAAGTACGTCAGTGTAAAAATGTTTTATTCTGTGTTTAGAACAAACCACAGACATGCCCTATTGAAGCCGAGTCTGTGTAACATTTTGTTTGAAGTTTTGCAGTCGAGTGAAACTTAACAACGAGCTGAAAACCTTTTCAGACCAAGAGATCAGTCTGAAAAGAAGCGGCGAGCCCTACCTAACATGGACGCCACTGTAACAAGAATGAATTGCACCACAAGTGTTTGGAAAGCCAAAAGACAAACACAGAAATCCAGTTTGATTTCCAAACCTGGAGCGTCTATTTTCCTCTGAGCTCAGCAGACATTAGCGCTGCTATACGGCAGAGCGACAATAACTTTGTTTTCAATGTGAACAAAACAAGCATCTGTTTATTCTTGTCTGACCATTGCAATGGACGATTGGGATGTAGAAGAGGGGGAGGACTCCAGAAAAAAAAAAGAAAAAAAAAACTTATTTTAGCAATATTTTCATTCTTTCAGGATATGTGTGTTTTTTAGGGGTTTAATTATGTGGATGTCACATTCAAATGTCCACCCGGCCTCTCTTTGTTTGACTCCAGTTGAGCTATATGTCCTTGATATTCACATTGTCTTAAAGGTACTATACGTGTAAATTCATTTGATGAAAATGATTATGTTTTTGTATTTAAGTTTTTTTTTTCTTGTTTTTTTGTATTATCTTGCTCATTTTGTGTAAACTGATACCGATGCTATTTATTTTCTATTTGATCAGGAATTGTTACTTTGTTTGACGATGATGGTCAGGCTGTGTGTGTGAGCGTGCGGCATGCGTGCGTGCGTACTCGCTCGCGTGTGTGTGTGCGTGTGTACGTACGCGCGCGCATGCGTGTGTGCGTACGTGCGTGCGTGTCTGAGTGTGTACCTGCGTGACTGTCCAGTGGATGAACAGGAGATTTGTGTGTGGATATAGAGTGACCAAGAAGGAGAGGACAATTATTTCTCTCTTTGCTTCTATTTCTCTCTCTCTCCTTCTCTCCAAACAGGGTTTGAATCTGAATGTAACTTAACTTTTGATTGATTGTTGCATTTATGCTCAAGACACTGAGCTTGTTGCTTGGTAGTTTAGTAACCAAATGTTCAGAATCCTTCAAACCAGCAGTTGTTTTCTATTTTATTTTATTTTAAATGTTCTCTTAAGAACAGGCCTAAGTTAAAGAGTTGCTGAGGTCCCCTAAAATAAATAGTAGTCTAACCCAAAATACATGTTTAGAGAATAGCATATCACATCAAACCATAAACTGAGTCTACAAAAAGTTCACTTGTTTTCACAAAATGTGGCTGTGTCCTTTCACAGTCTTTTGGACCAACAGGGGTCCCTTCTCCAGATAAATTATTTGTTTGGTATTGACTGAGTTTGTCAACAGACGTTCCAAAACTTCTAAATCCACCTGACTGGCAATCCAGGCAGACAAGAATTAAACAATCTTAAGTATTTGATTGGATTCCCAAACCGTTTTCATTCAGGATCACTTATGATCAACCATTTTCATCTCCTGTGAGAAGAAAAGGAACTCCACTCATGTGGCTTAGCTTAATTTGTGATTTATTTTTGCTAGTTTACACACCGTCCCTCTTGATTGTCATTGTCAGCTGACCTGGGTAAAGAGAAAAGAAAAAAAAGACCCCCCAACACCCGCTGTTCTAGAAAAATGGACGTTCTGGAATTCTGTGATCTGGAGCCCCATTTCACTCCAGAACATTGCAGAAAGAGAAAGAAGAGAGACAGAGAGAGAGAGAGAGTGTTCATGAAGAGATCTAGAATCGCCTCAAAGACAACTTATTGTACAACACTGGTTTTATTCTGCGGTACTGGTCCTGTCCATGGAGCATTTGCATCTCTTTTGACAGAGGAAGTGTACAGTAACGAGTAATGACTTGAGTGAAAGTAGCCCTTAACAACCATAACAGTCATAATGACAAGAGGGATGAGAGAGACAGAGGAAACAGTTGTTGTGAGAAAGAAAACAAAGTAGAACTAGTAAAGGAGAGAATGGCAATAAGTCAGAGCAACATTAGCGGATGGAGAATATAATTTTAACTACAACCGCATTACGTAGCAATTTCACTGAATCTCTATAGATTTGCACTGGCTGCCCAATGGTCTGTGTTTGTCATATTGAAGAAAAACCTTAGAGATAATGATGATGATGACGACGACGAGTAAGACGTGATGAAGATGTATATTTTGGGGACCAACACAGCTGTGTGTGTGTATGGGGGGTGGGGGTCGAATGTAGAGTGGATTACTGCTGTATGTAACATTACAGGATATGGGGGGGGTGTAGAATGAAGGAAAAAAGTACCCTATGTGCTACAAATGAAACTTCACTTTGAGAAAACACTTGGGGTGTCTGAGTGCTATTTTTATATGTGTGTGTCTTAATCTCTGCTGTTTTGTGCCAGGGGACTGGGTGTCATATTTTGATTTCAATTCAACAATTCAAATTCAAATCAATCTCGATCCATAAGCATGCCTGCCTTGTGCAAAATGCCTTGCACAATTACACAGAAAAATATGGACAGTTAATTTAACTTTTGACATCTTGGATGGATGGGTCCGTTCACCATATTCTCTCCAGAGCAACAATTTAACACTTAAAATCATGAAACGTGTCAATGATTATTCTTTTTAAGATACCAGTAATAGGTCTGTATTCCTGTATTAGTTATATGTATGTATATATATATACATATGTGTGTGTGTGTGTATATATATATATATATATATATATATATATATATATACACACACACACACACACACACACACACACACACACACACACACACACACACACACACACACACAGATACAGTCAGAGGTTAAGACAATATTGACAAGCAGCATCTGTATTTTCCAGGGAGTCGCCAGGCATTATTTCTGGCTTGGGGACTCTTAATGGCATTTCATTATAATTGCTATGATGTCAGAGTGTCCGTCCGCCCTAATGGCTTTCTAAAAACAACAACATACAAGGACAGATTGGTTCCATTCCCTGATTGTTGTCCAGGACAGACAGACAGACAGACATCTACTGCTGGAAGAGAGAGAGTGAGTGAGAGAGTGTGTGTGTGAGAGAGAGAGAGAGAGAGAGAGAAAGAGGACTTGAAACTGCTGAAAACCTCTTGACAGCTGAAACAAAAGGTAGGATCATACATTATTGAACATTTCCACCTAAAGCGATCTCAGTATAAGCTAGTATTTAATTCCTGCCAAAACCCAGGGTATATATTAAACACTTATTTTACAACAAAAGTTATTGCCTGCTTTTCTTATTTTACTCATATGATATCAATGTTGTTTTAACCGCCAGTCTGTCTTAGTTGTTATTTTGGATGGTGTTTTGGTGTGTGACTTTATGAGTAGGTTTCTTTCTCATGTTTTTTTTTGCGCGTGTTGACTTGAGGTGCCAAATGATCAGGTGAAGAGGAAGAAATGTCTTTAAAATAGCCTACGTTTAAATAAGATACGTCACGTAGTACTAATGTACTAAATAGACTTGACGTTTGAGAACTTGTATTGCAATAGGTTAACTTAAAAGCGCTGTCTTTAAGACAATCAAAATGTGTCTTGTTGAAATAATTTTTAAGTTGAATAATGCAGTATCTTGAGTCGTCACTTTTGGTCCATAGCGTAAGGACTGGAGTTTGCCTGAACACTAGGATACTTTCGAACCGTTGCCTGAACACCTGCGGTAGCGCAGCGGCCGAGGACCCCCAGGGGTCCTTGGGGGGGGGGGGGGGGGTGGGGGGGTCCAGGGGTCGGGTCCCCAGCAAAATGTTATTATTAAATATAGCTCTTTTATTGCTACTTTTAACTTTATAATGGATCCTATGTAAGTAAAGCCTGATAAAAGTGTCAAACTCCCAAAATCCACCAGAATACTGGAAATTACATCAACTCTGTTAAAAATATTCTGGGGGGGAGGACCCCCAGCGTGGTCAAGAGCCCCGGCCCCCCCTGGGAAAAAATATCCTGTTATTGGACGGTCTGAGGTTGCAGGTATGCTCTACACTAAACAGATCCAATGAATGGAATTCTTCTATTGACAAGATCTGTAGGGGGCGCAGTGGAATAACTACAATTATTTTCCATCCGGTGAAATATTTTCTTTTCTGGCCAAAAAGTGTATTTTAAACGTGAGGAGGGGGGCTCCGAGTGTTCCCACTAAGGGAAGTAGGCTTTCAACATCGTAACACCGTCTCTTTTTTTTTGGTGAGTTGTGAAAGTGTATTTTTATTTTTTACTAGAGACGAGAGGCTGCAGCCGCTGCGCTACCGCAGGTGTTCGGGCAACGGAGGGAAAGTAACATATGGAACAGAGCTAACGCCCGATCTAAAGTCCTATCAATGCGCATCATTACGCACGGCAATGCAGTAGCCATAACGGCCATTAGAGGGCAGGGCACTGTGGAGAAAACAGGGTGATAATCATATTTGCATTGGGGACCCCCCAAAATAAGGGACCCCCCCCCCCCCTCAAATAATCATATTTTAACTAGGGACCGCCCAAAATAATCATATTTGAACTGGGGACCCCCCACCCTGACAATCACTTATAATTGTAGGAGTTGAGGCATATTACATTCAGTTCCCACAGCACTGTAAAGAGCTTGTAAATCTGCTATTTTCACAATGTTTGCCTCTTTATTTGACAATTTGGACAATGTTCGGCCAGTTTGTATAGTATAGTTTGTTGATTATTTTTGATGCAGTAATGGTATTTTTTCCCTTTTCTTCATTTTCCCCCTCTTTTTTTTAGGTTTTAAAAAGGTCTGAAAAGTCCTTAAATTGTCACTTTACTATCATCTGGGGACCCCCCGTGGGGGTCCGACCCACAGATTGAGAACCACTGATCTAGAAGACGTATCTCCTTGTCTGGCCTCAGGCTCTCAGCCAAATGTATTGGCCCCATTCATTCATATTCAGCAGATTTTTGTACTAAGCTCACGCAGTTATGAAGATATTTCCAAGTTAAATAATACTTCTTCTTTAGATAGGAATTCAAGTAGAGTAGATAGGCTGTATACAGTAGGAGCCATGTTTACTAAAACAGTGGTTCTCAAACTTTTCAGGCCGTGACCCCCCAAAATAATCATATTTGAACTGGGGATCCCTCACACTGATGAGCACTTGAAATGTAGGAGATGAGGCATTACATTTTCCTTTGACTTGGTACCACAGATGAATGTGAAAATAGCCAATCTACATGCTCACAACGCATCGCATTGGCGTTGTGGATGTATGTAGATCAGCTATTAAATACTTATTTTTGCCTCTTTCTCAGGTAATATTTCACAATTTGGCCAATGTTTGACAATTTTGTATGTATAGTTTGTTGATTACTTTTGATGCAGTAATAGTCTTTTTGCAGTATTAAAAAGTTATTAAAAGTCCTTAAATTGTCACTTTAGAAATGTCCAGATACCCTGTATACACTGTTCAGTGTATACACTGTTCAGTGTATACGGCCCCCTAGTATACATTGCACGGATTTGTGCACGTCATTCCGTGCATAGTCGCCTAGAAACCCCCAAATTCCGTGCATATGTACGGGGAGTCCCACGGTGGGCGTAACCAGTCGCAACCCGGAAAAACCAGGAAGTAGAGAAGTCCCCACAACAAAATTTACGATTCTGTGCCTATCGGTACGTAACTCAAACGCCGCTGAGTAGGCTCAAGGGAATGCGCAATGTTCAGGACGGCAACTCGCTCGCTTTAGCTCGCTCGGTGGTCCTTCACACGGCGACAATTCCCTGCGCGGTTTAGTCACAATGGGGGAGATGCGAGGCGGCTATGCACGGAATTTGTGGTTTTCCAGTAGTCTATGCACGGATTTTGAGAAACGTTGAAAAACGTTCAATGAGAACGTTTCCTCTGGCGATCGGGTTGCATTTGGGGAACCAACAGGTTGAGAATCACTGTACTAAAACATGCCTCTTTCACTTTAGTTGTCTGTCTCTCTCTCTCTCTCCATCTCTGTTTATCTCTGCCTCTCTCCTCCTCCTAGGATGCATTTGTGCTCCCCCTGTCTCTCACTCCTGTGTCTCCTGGTCGTCGGGGCAGCGGCGTTATGTGCAGCGGTGACGACAACAACGACGAGCCTTCACGGTTTCAGGGGCTGTGCGGTGCGAGAGTTCTCCTTCGTGGCTCAGAAGCCCGGCTGCAGGGGACAGAAAGTCACCACAGAGGCTTGCTGGGGACGCTGCCACACCTGGGAGGTAAACACTTAACACTCTCACTAACACAGTGGTTCTCAAACCACTGTCACATGTCAAGGACCCCCAAATTGAGAGAAGATTTGTCAACTTGTCTCAACATTTTCTGAAAATAGCCGATCTACAAGCTCAAAACTCGCCTTGATGCGATGCGTTTGTGAGCTTGTAGATCGGCTATTTTCAAATAGGAAAAATTAAGTGTAAAGAATTTAAGTGTTTAAATTGTTCCTCATTTTGCTGGGAGCCCCCTGGTATCCCCTCAAGGACCCCTGGCGGTCCCCAAACCCCACTTTGAGAACCACTGCTCTAACAGGGACATGCAGCACATGCAGGCTTGGGACCAGAGCCAATTTGCATCCCATGGGAAGTTACAGTCTGGGTGGGGAAAATAGAGGACCCTAGTATCACTTAGGAGCCCTTGAGCAGAGCACCAAGGTTGTGGTTCCTCCCAACCTTCTACCGATTCTATAAATGTCTTCTAAATCTAACAGTTTTCTGAAAAATGTATATTGCTATTTCAGTTGTTCTCACACTATTTCATGTCAAGGAGCACCATCTCAAAATATTTTGTTTCACAGGACCCCAGAAGCAAAGATTTGAGTAAAACATTTACACATTTTCAAGGTTTTTCAAAAATAGCAGATCTACAAGCTCGAAGTGACGCGCTATGAGCTTGTATATCTGCTATTTATTAACAGCCAAAGAAATCTAAAATGACACAGATGCCTTTTAATGGGTTTTAATACAAAAGCTACAGCAGCTACAAGAACTTCAGCAATAAAGCAACAAATATGCTGTGGAGCAAAAATATATATAAAACATCTGTGTATAAACTCCAAAACAACGCTCACTGTCTAATCCCAAGTCTCTTCTAACAAGCCGTATGTTGCTTGGTTCAAAGCATCGCATTATGTTGAAGATCATTTTGTTTTTATAGTCACATCCGGTTAAAGCAGAGATATGCAATATAACCAGTACATCTGCAGTGATTGGAAGTGGTCTCCATACTACTACAATATTGACCTACTGACTCCCACGGGGGAAATCAGTCTCAGCTCAACCAAGCTGATCACTGCCCACAAGGGCGTATGGCAGTTAGGTGTTTTGCCCAAAGACACTTCAACCAGTCATATTCAACACATTGCTGGCCAAGCCTGGATTCATACCTGGGACATCCAGTCCTGCGGTTCCCCAGGAAGGCTCTCTCACCATTCAGATATGCCACCCCATAAATCTTCCTATGAGAAGTTTAGACCCTGGTGTCGGGTAGGACACGTAAACAGTGGCAATAAAGTTATTTTAAGCAGACTGATTGGATGTATCCAGTGTACCGCTGTCTTTATTGTAGTTCAGACAACGTTGCAATGACCTCTCTCCAATGGGTGAGGGAGATAATGGACAAAAAACGTATGGACTGTAGCATTATTATGAAGATCAATCACCATTCGCCCCCTCACGTATTAGAAGGACACTATCAGTCACCAGAACCAAGGATGGGTGTTTTCAATGAATCTAACATGGATAAAATGGAGTTTGAAGTTACAATGGATTTGTATAGGAAGGGGGCGTGTCTGATAAAATGAATATCAAATATCTAAATACTGAATCAAGCAACTTAGAAAATGTCTGGGGTGATCACAAAAGCCAGAGTAAAAGTAAAAGCCAGAGTAAAAGTAAAAGTAAGTACCCCAAACCTGTTTGAAAGTGAAATATCCCTTTAAATAAAACCTAAAATAAATTGTTTACAAGCTGAAGAGATTTGGAAAGAAAATGTGTGTTCGTGAGGGATTATTCATTACACATATCTCTCTCTCTCACACACACACACACGCGCACACGCGCACACGCACACGCACACGCACACGCACACACACACACACACACACACACACACACACACACACACACACACACACACACACACACACACACACACACACACACACACACACACACACACAGTATACCACCCTCATATTCATGTGTACCACTTGGTGTGTTCCACAGAGGCCTGTGCCAGACCCTCCCTACATCCACCGCCACCACCGCGTGTGCACGTACAGCCGGACGCGCCAAATGACGGTGCGTCTGGCAGGCTGCCAGCCCGACGTCTCGCCACTGTACCACTACCCCATGGCACTGCACTGCCACTGTGCCGTCTGCTCCACACAAGACACAGAGTGTGAGACTTTCTGACGGCAGTTTTGTTTGTTCAGATGTTTTGTTTTACAAACTGTGATAGGCTACCAAGAATCTATCAATCAATCTAATAAAATAGCGCTAATAATAATAATGCGAATCCGAATACTAAATGAAACACTGGCTTTTATAGAGTGTGATCTTTTCTGTGTGAGTGTGTGCGTTAACCCCTTGAACCCTACATACTTAGTTGACCTGACCTTTTATCAGGGATCTGCAGTACAGGTGGACACAGACATTAACTTGAGAACAGAGGGGCAGATATTTATTAAACTTGGTGGTAATGATCAGTTGCCTACCCAGGAGAGATGAGGCTGGCAAGGCTGCTCTGGCTTTCCTGCCAGTCTCTAATATGTAAGAGCTGCCACAGTGGAGACTGCCAAAAATTCTGAGAAGATAATAAATACATGAATAAATAAATAAATGTTCTCCATCAACTCCATCATTTTGGTAGGATTCCTGGGCTGACATGATCAGAGCATTGATTAATCCAATAATGTTGTCCCCCTAGTACTATAAACTAGCCTATTTACTTGTTGTACTACCTGAACAAATATTATATAGTTACAAACATTGCCTAAATATGGTTCATATTCAATGCTTTGGATAGGAGTGTGCTGTGCAGGGCTGACAGCGGCAGGGTGAGCATCTCTCTTGTAGTTGTTTCCAGGCTTAACCAGAGGAAACGCATGAACCTTCTCAGTATTATTTGCCAAGCCAACGCTCATTTCAATGACAGCATTCCATCAAACATTATAGTGTTCTGAGTGTGCCTGGCAAGCGGCTGTTTAAAAATGTTGTAATTGCTTCATCCATTTAATTATATTTACTGAGACTTTCCAGTTTTCAGCAGTTTGTTTATTAAATTTAAGGGGCCACATTATTCAGTTTAGATTGTCATGTTTGATCCCACAGAGCTACACAACTTGTCAAAGCACATTAGGCCTACTAACGTATTGCAAGATGCAATGGTAAATACTGTATGTGCGGGCAGCAGTAGTTCAGGAGGTTGAGCAGCTACCTACGAAATGGAAGATTCCTGGTTCAATCCCCGGTCCTCCTCGCTTAGTGTCCTTGAGCAAGACACTGAACACAAACTGCCTGGTTGGGTGTTGTTAAAAAATGAGTTGCCCACTGGTATAACTAAATAGCTCATGGGTAAATGCAGAGGAAAATGTACTCAACTAATACCACAACAATTATGTTAGTCAGGAGTTTCACCGTATGTCATGTACACTTGTGGATTATTTTCCTTCAGGCTTATTTTTGGTTTATATATATAGTCATGTAAATGTAATGTCATGAGTAGAAGATATTGTCAGTCATACATTTAACAATGTTAATTATCTGATTAGTTTGACAGTTTTAAGCTGTTTTACAATGTTTGTTCTTTTTTTAAATGCTAATACAAGCAGGACTGATTACAATACCCTGCAATGCTTTTCCCTGTGCGGGGTACTACTTGGGTTTCTGTTTAGTCTTTTGGTGTCACGTTTAACCAATACAGTGCCACTGTAACGTAATGTAGCTTACATCAAGTATGAGAAACGCAGTCAGGGTTTGGAAAAAGCAGTCAAAGTTCACATGGTTTTATATAATAACGATTTATTCAAACTTGGTACAGTACAGTGCATTCTTTCTCATTTTCTATGTCAACATCGCCACCGTTATCTTTTCTCTAGATATTTACAGAATGTCAAATTCATAAATATAAATAAAGTTTTGTACATTCGTTAGTGTCTGATTTATATTTAGTGGTTAAATGTACATGCAGTTTTCCAGTCTCAAGTCCATTCAAGTGACATATTCAAATTGCATTAATGATGGTAAAGCCTAATTTATGTTCCATCGCGGCCGTACAAGACCTACAAACTCACAACACATCGCATCCGCTACATGTTGTGAACATTTTTCGGCAGACGACACTGTCATATGACAAAGTATACAAATCGGGCTTAAGTTGGTCAGTTGTGAGAATTCATATTAATAACATTGTTCACAGGGGGAACTCAACTTCAGTATAGATGCATACCAGAATTCGGTCTCAAAATCACGGCTATCAACATTTTAAACCTTGATTCAACTATCAACCTTCTCAAGATAGCTCACCCCTACCCCTACCCTATCTAAATGGTGTGTTTTTTTGTATTGAAGGAATGTGACCCCACCCAGAGAAAGTTTTCGTTCTGTTTTAATAAATGCCATAATTGTGCATTTCAGTGCAGTGTCTTCGTTCTTCTCCTCTCCAACAAGCCTACTGTTTACTCTTTCATCAAAAAGAATATTGAATAAAACACTGGGCCAGTAGCCTGTTGTAGGAGTGCTAAATAATTTTTCATTTTAAATAAATACAATTTTCAAAAAGGTTCAGAAATCAAAAGGTTCCCTCATGTTTGTAAAAAAGAATCTACAGAATTGAAATAAAAGTGAAGAGATTCCTGGTAGTCTCTGAAAGAGTTTGAAACATTAACCACATGAACCTAGCATCCCTATAGACCCCTTAACAGACGACGTCATACTGGCTGCACGCAGCCAGTATGCGTGCAACGAAACCCATTATATCAGGTCTCGTTAGGACGCGTCTCACTAGCCAACACACACAAGAGGGGGTTGGGGTGTGCTGAAACCAGTGCACCCCGAAACAGGTTGGGAATTGATTGCGTGAAACAATCACCTGTGCGTCCAGGCTCAATGTTAGTAAACAAATAATTGGTCTATTCTGGACATGACATAATCTGTGACAATGTTGTGAAAATAGCTGATCTACAGTACAAGCTCACAACACAAGGCGTTGTGAAAGGTTGGAAGGTGATCCATTGTCTCTTGTCTGTGTTTCTTTTAGAGCTGTAAATATTATGTTCTTAGTGATTATTTATCGATTAGGCTACTCAAATAATGGAGAAGCTATAGTTTTTTTCCTCAAACGTTTTTACATATCAATGAATCCATTAACCATGAGTTGTTTAATATTCCGCAACAGTGTCACGCAAAAAAACCCTGAAGATAGCAGACCTACAAGCTTACAACACTGATGCAACAGGTGTGAGCTTGTAGATCTGCTATTCACTTAAAATACATTTTTTGATTTTTTTTGGGAAACCTTTCACCTAAAACATGTCCAAAATAGGGATCAATATTTTCTTTTTAGGATCGATTAGTTCGATTCATTGTTGCACCCCGAGTCTCTTTGGCGAGGAGGTTAAAGTGTGATCCTTGGCGTGTCAGTAACGTGACTTGCGACACATGTCGCAGCGGCACGCCCTCGCCGTCAGGATCTCCATGTTGTCATGGTGACGTCCTCGAGGACAGTCCAGGCGAACTTTGATCTGGGGGGAATAAAGTGGGGCAAACAATTAACGGACAATGGAAGCAATGGAAGCAAACCAACAGTACCGTGATCAGAGTATTCTATCAGTATGCCATCTACAATCTCTCTTCCATCTATCTGTCCTTTAATCCAGTGGTTCTCATCCATCCATCCATCCATCCATCCATCCGTCCATCCATCCGTCCATCCATCCGTCCGTCCATCCATCCATCCATCCATCCATCCATCCATCCATCCATCCATCCATCCATCCATCCAACCATCAAGTCACTTAGAGACATTTATTCCCTCCGTTCACTTAGCTATTCCTCCCAAATCTATCCTTCTATACATCCCTCCCCTCCCTTCGTTCGTTGTTCCTTCGGCTCACCTTAGCCTCCTTGCTGATGGTGCAGCATCGTGAAGCAGAGGTGATGTTGTGAGTGAAGTTGGACGCCACCAGCACAGAGTACCTGGACGGGAAGGCACTGGACTCGCAGTAGCCCACACAGGCGTAGACCAGGTGGGTGCCCTTACACGTCCCACGGCGGTCACTGCGGATGGTCACGTTGAAGGCTGTACAGACAGGAAAGACAGGGAGGGAGGGGGAGAGAGAGAAAGAGAGAGAGAGAGACGATGGGAGGGAAATAGGGATGAATGAGGATGAGTGGGGACTGATGTTCTGGTGGTGTTCAATACTAATGTGTTTGGGGGACATGCTGTTTTGTGAGATTTGTGTGCATTATTTGGTGGAACCACCTCTCTCCAGCATCGTAGGCGAGGTGATGCATGGGCTTATGTTTGAAGACTTTCCGAAGAATGTTTGTGATCTTTTTGTGTACATGTGCGTCTGCCGTCCTGTGTGTGTGTGTGTGTGTGTGTGTGTGTGTGTGTGTGTGTGTGTGTGTGTGTGTGTGTGTGTGTGTGTGTGTGTGTGTGTGTGTGTGTGTGTGTGTGTGTGTGTGTGTGTGTGTGTGTGTGTGTGTGTGTGTGCGTGCGCGTGTGCGTGTGTGAGCGTGTGTGAGTGTATGTAACTTACGGTATAGGTGACATCCTGGGGTGTGGCCATCTAAGCTCCAGCCAATGGGAGAGAATAGAAGCAGCAATGACATCACTGGTAGGACCAGCAGGCAAACGTGAGAGGCTGTGCACAGGGACATTTGGACAGCAGCCTGGAAAGGACGAACAGCGCAATCAGTGTTATGAATAAGCTGCTGGATTGACATTAATTCAATTAATTGATTAATTAATTAAAACCACACTTACTTTGTCGTACAACAAATAGTGAAAATAGCTGATCTGCTATCTTTGCTACTTTTCAATTTATGTTTCTATCATCGGTTTAATGTGGTAAAAAAATTACAATTTAATGTCCATAACTGATGAAGTTGTATCTACCAATCTGGATCTAATAAGAATTGACAGATAATATGGCAATCTTATACATTATCACCGAAATGGGAATCCATTCAAGAGCCCTTATCTCTCTAGCTAAGGTGAATTCCCACCTTTCAATGTCTGTCTGTGTGTCACTCAGTTGGATAACAGCTAATGTGGATAAAAACAATGGCGTCTTTATCATTGCAATCAGGCCCATGTGTGTCAGCTACCTGCAGACACATGTACACACATACACGCACGAGCGCACAAATGTGAATGTGCAGCCATATACATACAGGAGATACTATGTTAGTCTCACTCTGAGACAGAGACAGACACTTAGAATGCTGTTGCTGTGTGGCCTGCATGTATACACTGGTTCTCAAAGTGGTGTCTGGGGACCCCCAGGGGTCTTTGAGGGGTTCCAGGGTGTCTCCAGCAAAAAGAGGAGCAGTTCAGCCCCTTGAGCCTTATTTTATACACATGTAGTGATGTGACACGTTGTGAGATTGTAAATAAGCTAGTTTTTCTATTTGTTTAACACTTTTGAAAGGTTTTGCCTATATAATGACA
>NC_139956.1:23137513-23217513 GCF_963454915.1 Gymnoscopelus microlampas | reverse complement strand
AAATATATTTATTTACAAAATATAACTTTTACCTAACTTTAGATTACAAAATTTATTTTGTAGTCTTGAAGTTAAAAACAATAACAATGCACCCTAGGCTGCATGCCAGCCTGACAGAGTGTCGCAGGTTTGACTCCCGAACCCGCGAACCCCCATTTCCTATCAGCCTACTTCCCACACGGAAAGGAAATATATGAACATACATTTTTAAAATATATGTCACATATATGTTCATCATATATGTGACATATTCGAAATATATGTATATTACATATATGTACATATATGCACATATATGTCTATATATGTTTAGAACATATATGTAGGCGGCCAATTTAGAATATGTCACACATATGGGTAGCACTATACAATAATGACCTGTTATAAAGCATTTATAAACGTTTATAAGTAGTTTGTAAACTATTAACAAATCATTAACAACCTGTTTGTTGACATTCGTAAATGATTACTAAAACCTTTATAACTACAGTTACAAATCATTTGTAAAGTATTAGTAAGTAGTGAACTATTCATGAATAAGCCATTTATATACATCTGTAAAAGATTATTAAATCATTTGTAACGACCCATTCTAAAGCATTTATAAACGTTTATAAGCAGTTTGTAGACTATTAACAAATCATTAACAACCTGTTTATTGACATTCGTAAATGATTACTAAAACCTTTATAACTACGGTTACAAATCATCTATAAAGGTATTAGTAACCATTCATGAATAAGCCATGTATAATAAATCTGTAAATGATTATTAAATCATTTGTAACTGATGTTAAATAATATATACAAGCTATTGGTAGCTTGTTCATGTTTAACATATGCTTTGTTAAACATTCCTAAAGTATCTATAAATCCTTAGTACATGTTATTATGTGCCCTATAGTAAAGTGAAGACAGTTCATCATTTACAACTGTCTGTTAATCTGTTTGTTCATGTTTAACATGCTTTGTACAACATTCCTAAAATATCTATAAATCCTTTGTACATGTTATTATGTGCCCTACAGTAAAGTGAAGACAGTTCATCATTTATGACTGTCTGTTAATGTGGACTTTCTCCTTACCTGTTGCAAACTACCTGGCTTTCATGAATGCAGACACCAAACAATTACTAGAATTATCATTCATGTTAAGCAAATGATGCGTAAGACATTCGTAAAAAGTATGTAAACCATTTGTGGTGTTAGGGACCAAAAAAGTCACTACAAAGTACTACCAATCAACTCTAAATTGCCTGAAACGTACTCCTAACAGGTTTTTGGGGGGACGATTTTGGCCTCCACACTTAGTGATTATTTCGGATTTAACTTTCGTTTCGGTGGTGACCAACTTTCGTTTCGGTACTTTGATTACAAAATGTAAGTCGTGTAAAAAATAATCTGACTATACTAAGTTGTTATTTGTTTGTTTAAGTCAGGCTATACTCTACTCAGAGTCATAAGTTTACAAAATGTACTAAAGTACAGTGAACGTCTGTGCGGTTTGTCTTCATCACTGAAAATAACGTACATGTAAACTGATGTCATGTGCAGTTGGGGTGAAGAAACACAACCATTTCACTCCTAATAATACCTATTTGATTTGACATCCTGACTTGCTGCTGTAGCTGAGGCTTGAACCTGTTACCTGCGGCTCACTAGTCAGTGACTCTATCCATTCACCTACAGCTGTTTCCTTGGAGTCTGTGGTTCTGAAACGTTTTGTTGTCAACCCCCCAAATTGACATGTATTTGGGCAGTGGACCCCAATGTGAAAAGATGTAGTGTCAGGGCCCCCCATGAAAAAGATTTATATTTATGCTGTAACATTTTTTTTTAAAGTTATTTGTCTTGTTTGTTGTTCAAGTCAAAGAACCAGAAAGGCTGTACTTGTCAGCCATCTGTTAGCTCAATGGGTTGAGACGCAGTATTCATAATCCAGAGGCCATGAGTTCAAATCCCATTGATGTCTTTCCTATGATTCTTTCCTTTGCAGACTGGCTTCCAGAAGATCAACTGAAATCTACCAGGAAGGCTATATTTGTCATCCAACTGTTAGCTTAATGGGTTGAGACGCAGTATACATGATCCAGAGGCCATGAGTTCAAATCCCATTGATGTCTTTCCTATGATTCTTTCCTTTGCAGACTGGCTTCCAGAAGATCAACTGAAAAGTACCAGGAAGGCTGTACTTGTCAGCCATCTGTTAGCTCAATGGGTTGAGACGCCATATTCATGATCCAGAGGCCATGAGTTCAAATCCCATTGATGTCTTTCCTATGATTCTTTCCTTTGCAGACTGGCTTCCAGAAGATCAACTGAAAACTACAAGGAAGGCTGTACTTGTCAACCATCTGTTAGCTCAATGGGTTGAGACGCAGTATTCATGATCCAGAGGCCATGAGTTCAAATCCCATTGATGTCTTTCCTATGATTCTTTCCTTTGCAGACTGGCTTCCAGAAGATCAACTGAAAACTACCAGGAAGGCTGTACTTGTCAGCCATCTGTTAGCTCAATTGGTTGAGACGCAGTATTCATGATCCAGAGGCCATGAGTTCAAATCCCATTGATGTCTTTCCTATGATTCTTTCCTTTGCAGACTGGCTTCCAGAAGATCAACTGAAATCTACCAGGAAGGCTATATTTGTCATCCAACTGTTAGCTTAATGGGTTGAGACGCAGTATACATGATCCAGAGGCCATGAGTTCAAATCCCATTGATGTCTTTCCTATGATTCTTTCCTTTGCAGACTGGCTTCCAGAAGATCAACTGAAAAGTACCAGGAAGGCTGTACTTGTCAGCCATCTGTTAGCTCAATGGGTTGAGACGCAGTATTCATGATCCAGAGGCCATGAGTTCAAATCCCATTGATGTCTTTCCTATGATTCTTTCCTTTGCAGACTGGCTTCCAGAAGATCAACTGAAAACTACAAGGAAGGCTGTACTTGTCAACCATCTGTTAGCTCAATGGGTTGAGACGCAGTATTCATGATCCTGAGGCCATGAGTTCAAATCCCATTGATGTCTTTCCTATGATTCTTTCCTTTGCAGACTGGCTTCCAGAAGATCAACTGAAAACTACCAGGAAGGCTGTACTTGTCAGCAATCTGTTAGCTCAATGGGTTGAGACGCAGTATTCATGATCCAGAGGCCATGAGTTCAAATCCCATTGATGTCTTTCCTATGATTCTTTCCTTTGCAGACTGGCTTCCAGAAGATCAACTGAAAACTACAAGGAAGGCTGTACTTGTCAGCCATCTGTTAGCTCAATGGGTTGAGACGCAGTATTCATGATCCAGAGGCCATGAGTTCAAATCCCATTGATGTCTTTCCTATGATTCTTTCCTTTGCAGACTGGCTTCCAGAAGATCAACTGAAAACTACCAGGAAGGCTGTACTTGTCAGCCATCTGTTAACTCAATGGGTTGAGACGCAGTATACATGATCCAGAGGCCATGAGTTCAAATCCCACTGGTGTCTTTACTGTGATGCTTGAGTGGGTTCGATTCCCACTCGAGTCAAGTGTCCCCGGTAACTTGGGGCAACGGATAAATTGACTGAGATCCTTAGTGATGCTTCCCTTTGCAGACTAACTTCTAGAAAAACAAGTTAAAACCACCAGGAAACCTGTAACTCTCAGCTTACAGCATAGCTCGACTGGTAGAGCGTCTGTCCAATAACATGACTTGACTTGAGTGGGTTCGATTCCCACTTGAGTCAAGTGTCCCCGGTATCTTGGGGCAACGGATAAATTGACTGATATCCTTAGTGATGCTTCCCTTTGCAGACTAACTTCTAGAAAACAAGTTAAAACCACCAGGAAACCTGTAACTCTCAGCCAACAGCATAGCTCGACTGGTAGAGCGTCTGTCCAATAACATGACTTGACTTGAGTGGGTTCGATTCCCACTCGAGTCAAGTGTCCCAGGTAACTTGGGGCAACGGATAAATTGACTGATATCCGTAGAATAACTTGTAGTTACCGGGGACACTTGACTCGAGTGGGAATCGAACCCACTCAAGTCAAGTCAAGTCATGTTATTGGACAGACGCTCTACCAGTTGAGCTATGCTGTTGGCTGAGAGTTACAGGTTTTCTGGTGGTTTTGGTTCTTGTTTTTCTAGAAGTTAGTCTGCAAAGGGAAGCATCACAGTAAAGACACCAGTGGGATTTGAACTCATGGCCTCTGGATCATGTATACTGCGTCTCAACCCATTGAGTTAACAGATGGCTGACAAGTACAGCCTTCCTGGTAGTTTTCAGTTGATCTTCTGGAAGCCAGTCTGCAAAGGAAAGAATCATAGGAAAGACATCAATGGGATTTGAACTCATGACCTCTGGATCATGAATACTGCGTCTCAACCCATTGAGCTAACAGATGGCTGACAAGTACAGCCTTCCTTGTAGTTTTCAGTTGATCTTCTGGAAGCCAGTCTGCAAAGGAAAGAATCATAGGAAAGACATCAATGGGATTTGAACTCATGGCCTCTGGATCATGAATACTGCGTCTCAACCCATTGAGCTAACAGATTGCTGACAAGTACAGCCTTCCTGGTACTTTTCAGTTGATCTTCTGGAAGCCAGTCTGCAGAGGAAAGAATCATAGGAAAGACATCAATGGGATTTGAACTCATGGCCTCTGGATCATGAATACTGCGTCTCAACCCATTGAGCTAACAGATGGTTGACAAGTACAGCCTTCCTTGTAGTTTTCAGTTGATCTTCTGGAAGCCAGTCTGCAAAGGAAAGAATCATAGGAAAGACATCAATGGGATTTGAACTCATGGCCTCTGGATCATGAATACTGCGTCTCAACCCATTGAGCTAACAGATGGCTGACAAGTACAGCCTTCCTGGTACTTTTCAGTTGATCTTCTGGAAGCCAGTCTGCAAAGGAAAGAATCATAGGAAAGACATCAATGGGATTTGAACTCATGGCCTCTGGATCATGTATACTGCGTCTCAACCCATTAAGCTAACAGTTGGATGACAAATATAGCCTTCCTGGTAGATTTCAGTTGATCTTCTGGAAGCCAGTCTGCAAAGGAAAGACATCAATGGGATTTGAACTCATGGCCTCTGGATCATGAATACTGCGTCTCAACCAATTGAGCTAACAGATGGCTGACAAGTACAGCCTTCCTGGTAGTTTTCAGTTGATCTTCTGGAAGCCAGTCTGCAAAGGAAAGAATCATAGGAAAGACATCAATGGGATTTGAACTCATGGCCTCTGGATCATGAATACTGCGTCTCAACCCATTGAGCTAACAGATGGTTGAAAAGTACGGCCTTCCTTATAGTTTTCAGTTGATCTTCTGGAAGCCAGTCTGCAAAGGAAAGAATCATAGGAAAGACATCAATGGGATTTGAACTCATGGCCTCTGGATCATGAATACTGCGTCTCAACCCATTGAGCTAACAGATGGCTGACAAGTACAGCCTTCCTGGTAGTTTTCAGTTGATCTTCTGGTAGCCAGTCTGCAAAGGAAAGAATCATAGGAAAGACATCAATGGGATTTGAACTCATGGCCTCTGGATCATGAATACTGCGTCTCAACCCATTGAGCTAACAGATGGCTGACAAGTACAGCCTTCCTGGTACTTTTCAGTTGATCTTCTGGAAGCCAGTCTGCAAAGGAAAGAATCATAGGAAAGACATCAATGGGATTTGAACTCATGGCCTCTGGATCATGAATACTGCGTCTCAACCCATTGAGCTAACAGATGGCTGACAAGTACAGCCTTTCTGGTCCTTTGACTTGAACAACAAACAAGACAAATAACTTTAAAAAAAATTGTTACAGCATAAATATAAATCTTTTTCATGGGGGGCCCTGACACTACATCTTTTCACATTGGGGTCCACTGCCCAAATACATGTCAATTTCGGGGGTTGACAACAAAACGTTTCAGAACCACAGACTCCAAGGAAACAGCTGTAGGTGAATGGATAGAGTCACTGACTAGTGAGCCGCAGGTAACAGGTTCAAGCCTCAGCTACAGCAGCAAGTCAGGATGTCAAATCAAATAGGTATTATTAGGAGTGAAATGGTTGTGTTTCTTCACCCCAACTGCACATGACATCAGTTTACATGTACGTTATTTTCAGTGATGAAGACAAACCGCACAGACGTTCACTGTACTTTAGTACATTTTGTAAACTTATGACTCTGAGTAGAGTATAGCCTGACTTAAACAAACAAATAACAACTTAGTATAGTCAGATTATTTTTTACACAACTTACATTTTGTAATCAAACTACCGAAACGAAAGTTGGTCACCACCGAAACGAAAGTTAAATCCGAAATAATCACTAAGTGTGGAGGCCAAAATCGTCCCCCCAAAAACCTGTTAGGAGTACGTTTCAGGCAATTTAGAGTTGATTGGTAGTACTTTGTAGTGACTTTTTTGGTCCCTAACACCACAAATGGTTTACATACTTTTTACGAATGTCTTACGCATCATTTGCTTAACATGAATGATAATTCTAGTAATTGTTTGGTGTCTGCATTCATGAAAGCCAGGTAGTTTGCAACAGGTAAGGAGAAAGTCCACATTAACAGACAGTCATAAATGATGAACTGTCTTCACTTTACTGTAGGGCACATAATAACATGTACAAAGGATTTATAGATATTTTAGGAATGTTTTACAAAGCATGTTAAACATGAACAAACAGATTAACAGACAGTTGTAAATGATGAACTGTCTTCACTTTACTATAGGGCACATAATAACATGTACTAAGGATTTATAGATACTTTAGGAATGTTTAACAAAGCATATGTTAAACATGAACAAGCTACCAATAGCTTGTATATATTATGTAACATCAGTTACAAATGATTTAATAATCATTTACAGATTTATTATATATGGCTTATTCATGAATGGTTACTAATAACTTTATAAAGGATTTGTAACCGTAGTTATAAAGGTTTTAGTAATCATTTACGAATGTCAATAAACAGGTTGTTAATGATTTGTTAATAGTCTACAAACTGCTTATAAACGTTTATAAATGCTTTAGAATGGGTCGTTACAAATGATTTAATAATCTTTTACAGATGTATATACTTTACAAATGATTTGTAACTGTAGTTATAAAGGTTTTAGTAATCATTTACGAATGTCAACAAACAGGTTGTTAATGATTTGTTAATAGTCTACAAACTACTTATAAACGTTTATAAATGCTTTATAACGGGTCATTATTGTAAAGTGCTACCGATTTTGTTTTTCTTTTCGTTTCGGTAGTGACACCATTGTGTCACTACCGAAACTGTTCTGTCCTCACAAAACGTTGTCCCCATGAACGTATGTTCAGCTAGACAGACAGCTAAACACTCTCCTAATCAAGCTCCAAAGAACAGGCAGTAGTGTTGATTTTAGTAGCTTTACTGGAGTAAGTGTGAAACTGCAGAATGACAAAATGACAGGAACACACAAATGAGAATGATGTACAGCATTATACAAATAAAAATGATACTATGCATGTTGCATCACTACACAATAACAGACAAGCATAGTATAAGGCCTACATAACATTTCACCAACACAAACATAAGAGGCCTAATTAACTTTTATAGACAAAGTGAATGTAAGTCTACAACTTCACATTTAAAGACAATAAGTGTGTCTACATGTCAGCATTACAAACTGTTTTAAATGTACTAAGCAATGAAAACACAAAGAAACCATAACCCAAAGTAGCATACTCAGTAAGCATGGCCAGTTAACAATTAGCATAGTTAACATGGGTAGTTAGCAAATAGCATGACCAACAAACATTTCATACAAGTAATGAAGTATCCAGTATGAAGCTAACAAACAGATGCACACTTCTATGCTAATAAACAAAGCAACTTACAGATGATGCCATGTGTAAACTATGAAGGGAGAAGATATCATATGAAGGTAGCCATGAAGGCAGCCAACAGTAACATGCAGCTGCCTCTGGCAAGGTCTTGGACAGAAATGAGTAACACTTCCTGATTGTGAAGCTATCACAATAAAACACAAGCACTTCCTGATTGTGTGGCTATCAAAATAAAATACATGTGTGCAAATACACAGAAACAACCACCAGGGGGTGTCAAACGTAATACAAACAAATACAATAGAAATCTGGTTACACAACAGAAACGGAAAAAAATTTACTAAGTCCAGAGCTCGATGAATGTTAGGGACCAAAAAAAAAGTCACTACCAATCAACTTTAAATTGCCTGAAACGTATTCCTAACAGGTTTTTGGGGGAAACATTTTTTTTCTCGTTTCGGTAGTGTCACTACCGAAACGGAAAAAAAATTAATAAGTCCAGAGCTCGATGAATGTTAGAGATAAAAAAAAAAGTCACTACCAATCAACTTTAAATTGCCTGAAACGTACTCCTAACAGGTTTTTGGGGGAACATTTTTTTTTTCGTTTCGGTAGTGTCACTACCGAAAGGGAAAAAAAATTACTAAGTCCAGAGCTCGGTGAATGTTAGGTACCAAAAAAAAAGTCACTACCAATCAACTTTAAATTGCCTGAAACGTACTCCTAACAGGTTTTTGGGGGAACATTTTTTTTTTCGTTTCGGTAGTGACACAATAGTGTCACTACCGAAACGGAAAAAAAATTAATAAGTCCAGAGCTCGATGAATGTTAGGGACCAAAAAAAAAGTCACTACCAATCAACTTTAAATTGCCTGAAACGTACTCCTAACAGGTTTTTGGGGGAACAATTTTTTTTTCGTTTCGGTAGTGACACTATTGTGTCACTACCGAAACGGGAAAAAAATTAATAAGTCCAGAGCTCGATGAATGTTAGGGACCAAAAAAAAAGTCACTACCAATCAACTTTAAATTGCCTGAAACGTACTCCTAACAGGTTTTTGGGGGAAAAATGTTTTTTTCGTTTCGGTAGTGACACCATTGTGTCACTACCGAAACGGAAAAAAAAATTGCTAAGTCCAGAGCTCGATGAATGTTAGGGACCAAAAAAAAAGTCACTACCAATCAACTTTAAATTGCCTGAAACGTACTCCTAACAGGTTTTTGGGTGAACATTTTTTTTTTCGTTTCGGTAGTGACACTATTGTGTCACTACCGAAACGGAAAAAAAATGAATAAGTCCAGAGCTCGATGAATGTTAGGGACCAAAAAAAAAGTCACTACCAATCAACTTTAAATTGCCTGAAACGTACTCCTAACAGGTTTTTGGGGGAACATTTTTTTTTCCGTTTCGGTAGTGACACCATTGTGTCACTACCGAAACGGAAAAAAAATTACTAAGTCCAGAGCTCGATGAATGTTAGGGACCAAAAAAAAAGTCACTACCAATCAACTTTAAATTGCCTGAAACGTACTCCTAACAGGTTTTTGGGGGAACATTTTTTTTTCCGTTTCGGTAGTGACACCATTGTGTCACTACCGAAACGGAAAAAAAATTACTAAGTCCAGAGCTCGATGAATGTTAGGGACCAAAAAAAAAGTCACTACCAATCAACTTTAAATTGCCTGAAACGTACTCCTAACAGGTTTTTGGGGAACAATTTTTTTTTCACAGGACAATGCTCCACACATCACAGACTCTTCTCCCTCCTGACTCCCAAACTGTGAAACGAACTCCCCAGTGCTCTTAGAACTGCAGACTCACTCCCAATCTTCCGCCGTAATCTGAAGACTCACCTCTTCAGACTCCACTTTAGCCCATATTATGGTTTGGGGTCCTTCGAAAGGAGCCATATAAGAGTAATTCTGAACTGTAACCCTGACCCTAACCATAACACTATCTCTAACTCTAACTCTAACTCTAACTCTAACTCTAACTCTAACTCTAACTCTAACTCTAACTCTAACTCTACCTCTACCTCTAGCTCTAACTCTAACCCTTACCCTTACCCTTACCCTAACCCTAAGGTAAGTGGGGAACCTAGAACCTGGGGATGACACACTCACAGCAAACCCACTGCTGGAAACTACATTCTGCAGTGGAGTGTGACTTCGCCAGGTGGTTGAATTGACAATTGCAACTCAAATGTATTTTCAAATTCAATACAATAAAACAATGAAAAAGTAAAACATTTGTGCAAGAGAGTACATCTCTTAGACATATAAGAGAGGCCTTAATTGGATAAAAAATAATTGGGTCATGAGGAGTATGAAGTGTAAACAAGAGAACTCTGTTATCAGACAGAACATATTGAATGAAGAAAGCATGGATATGCTGGGAGTTTCTTATATCCGCCTTCTGGTTTCTGGTATTATTTACTTGTTATATTGTATTGATGTTAGCACAGTCTTGCGGAACATGCCACACCAACTTTTCGCTGCTTGTACTATACCTGTATATGAGGGGAAAAAAACTCTTAAAATCTCTTACCATGGTTTTGGAAATCAAATAACCTTTACATTACATTTTCAATAACCACAGTATTGCCATTATTTGTGTGCATGTAAACACACTGATTTAGTGTATGATAAGAGTTTTCCTGGTTTGAATGAGCCAACCCACTAAAAGAGATGACCAATTCCAAGTATCTGTAAAAGACTTCAAGAATTGGGAGGTTGATATCTTTAGACATTGTAAATTGCACAAGAAGAATAAACGTGATTGACATTTGGCAAGAACACCTTAGCAAGTTGTTCATGGCTGCATGACTTTTCTGTGGTATTGGGCATATAATGGATGACTTCCACAGCATGGGTACACAGTGTTCTTTTAAGATCAGTTGAAAAGGTCACAAAAGATACCTGAAAGATGCTTGGGACAGGATCTCAATCATGTTAGTCTTGGACCGGTAGTCTTGCTTAACCACTTCTTAAGCCCTATTTTATCCTTTGTCATACAACGCTTTTACATGGCGGAAACAGCAGATTTAGATCACAATGCAACATGCGTTGTGAGCTGCCTTACAGAACTGCTAGTTTTGCTAGTTTTTAAAAACGTTTGACAATTTGTGGCAATTCTTTGAAAATAACCTTGAAAAGTAAGCTCCTCGGAGCACAGGTCTCCCCAAAGCTCAAGTCACAATCAATGTCATGGTCAAAATCAAGATTGGATGGGAAGATTTTCATGACATTTTGTGGGAATGAACAGTAGACTGACAAGATGATAAATGTTTGGTTTGCAAGAGTCCAAGGACAAGGCCAGATTTATATTCTATTGCGTTCAATGTGCAGCAATTTGCACTCGCAATCTGTGCCTGCAATCTGTGTGAAATTAATGTATATGTATAAAGGCAGTACCTAATTACACAATCAGCAAATGGGACTGCCTTATGGTTGCATTTTTGCATGTGAAGCACTCTGCTAAAAATGTACTGTTGAATGGTGGAACTTTGCAACATGGAGCCTTCAACCAACCCAGCAATTCAAATAAATACTACTAATTGTATTAGGAGTCAAAAAACAATCTTGATGATGTAAAAAAGAAAAAGAGATGGCAGGACATAAAAAGATTAACAAAATAATTTAAAAAAAAAAGCTGCTTATAATGAAATACAAGGCGGATCTCCACAGCGATCTCATCTGGAAAAACTTTTATAATGTATATTTTCCTGCTTGTTCGTCCTTCGCTTGCAAAAATGACCAAGAAAGACCAAGAAATGTATTTATCTGTTGATGTTTATTCAATCTTTATTCAATCTACAATCTCACAATGCGACGGGAGCTTGTAGATGCTATTTTTGCCTCAGTGTTTGCCCCAGAAAAGGGAAGCTAGGTTTCATGTGGTTTACCCATTAAAACCTGGAAAGCATCTGTGCATTTTGGATTTCAGCGTTGGCTATTAAAAAATAGTAGATATACAAGCTCACATGTGTCACTTCGTGCCGCGCTGCAAGCTTGTACATCTGCTATTTTTGAACATTCTAAAAAAATCTTGAAAGTTTTAAATTGAATTACGAATAAGTCTTAATGGGTTAATCAATCAAGGGGGGGAATGGGTTGAAAATAGAGAGAAAAATGATTAGTAAGCGAAGGAGAGAAAGTGAGAGCAGGCGAGTAAAGGAGTGAAAGGTGAGGGGGAGGAGGACAAGGGAAGGGGTCAGTATTTCACTGATAACGCGCGTGCGCACGCATGCACGCACACACACAGACTCTTTCTCTCTCTTTCTCTTTCTCACTGATGTGCTTCTATTATTAAACTTAATCACAGTCGTTATCCCACCTGTCTGCACTAATGTTAGCCCGGGGCAGTAATAAAGACTGCTCTGTGTGTGTGTGTGTGTGTGTGTGTGTGTGTGTGTGTGTGTGTGTGTGTGTGTGTGTGTGTGTGTGTGTGTGTGTGTGTGTGTGTGTGTGTGTGTGTGTGTGTGTGTGTGTGTGTGTGTGTGTGTGTGTGTGTGTGTGTGTGTGTGTGTGTGTGTGTGTGTGTGTGGGGGGGGGGGGGTAATACAGAGGCGAGACGATCACATAAAGGGAAATTAATAGACAAGACAAACAGAGACAGAATCACCTTGTCATCTTCTGCTGTGGCGTCTTCCAGTGCAAGTCAGAATCCTGAGTTTTTTTAAACTTGATGCTTTACTTAGATCGGAGAGAGACAGGAAACCTAGGGCAGAGAGAGTGGAGACATGTGAGACATGACAGGAGTAGGATTAAAAGTAACTCGGGGGCATCCCAGAATCCTGTGTTAACGTAACTCTGAGTGTGAAAATAGATATGAACACTGCTGAGTTAATGTGGCAGTGTTCAGTCTCCTGAGACAGCTCAAACAATTCAGAAATGCTTCCGCCATAATATAATATATACCGTACATATAACGGAAGCTCTGAAAAAGTGCAAACCTTTGTTTTTGAAGTCACGAAAATGTGTCCCACTGTTAAATTAGTCAAAGCATATCTAGGTTGCTGCTTAGAAGAAATGGAAATTCGAAAATATATTTTAAATATATTGTCATGAATGGAAATGTGTCATTGTCATGAATCCTGTGTGCTGCTTTTCACATGTGTAGTTAGTCTCTATGTTGCATTCGAAGATTGTGTTATTGTTTCTCTGGCTTGAGAGACTAACAAGGACTTGAACATTGTCTAGCAGATCTTCTCTGTTTAGTTCCTATTTGGATTTTCCTGTGACCCTCATGAGGCTCTTGAACCTTCGGCAGGAAGTTTGAATTTCACACAATTTCCCATCCTTGGAAAGAAATCCATTAATTGAATTATGTAGGCCTAAAAACGTTTATTTCTATTTTTATTATTATCGCATTACTAAAGTTATTCCAATTATAGCCATGACCTGATTATTCTCAGTTATTGGATTATTGTGTGCATGTAAATGTGCGCAGTCTGAGGTCTGAACTTTGAGTCACGAATAGTGGTGTGATATTAAAGCACTGTTGAGTGGGAGGCTAGTCATAACGCTAACAGTGAGTCAACTCATAGAGTGTTCCTATTGACAGCTTTACATCTATTATAAAACAAACTAACATGAAAGGTGGGAAAAGTCAAATGGAAACCAATGGTAGGCCTATGGAGAGACAGAGGGAGAGAGAAAACAAAGGCAGCAAACAGAGGGAGAGGGAGGGAATGAGACGGAAAGTGGAGGAAGGGAGAGACAGAGAGAAGAGAAAGAAACAGAAATAGAAGGAGCTATTGAAACAGAGAATGGTGGGTGGAGAGACAGAAAGAGGAGTTGCATGGGTTTGGCTGGGAGCAGAGTGTATTGTGTCCATTTTAGGTCTCCACTTGTTCCTTTACAGTCTTTTTTTGTTCCCTTCTTTCCAGCACATTGAACACAAAAACACAGCATCTGTCACTCCAGGCCATCACGTAGACACACACGCACACGCACACGCACACGCACACGCACACGCACACGTGTTGTGTTGTGTTGTGTTGTGTTGTGTTGTATTGTGTTGTGTTGTGTTGTGTTGTGTTGTGTTGTGTTGGGTTGTGTTGTGTTGTGTTGTGTTGTGTTGTGTTATGCTTTGTTGCGTGCGTGAGTGTGTGCGTGTGAGCATGCACCTCAAATATATGAGCCAGCCAATTCTGTTTATGTAAGAGAAATGCGGATTCCGAGATCAGGGGAGGACAAGGGTTAGTCTGTGTGTGTGTGTGTGTGTGTGTGTGTGTGTGTGTGTGTGTGTGTGTGTGTGTGTGTGTGTGTGTGTGTGTGTGTGTGTGTGTGTGTGTGTGTGTGTGTGTGTGTGTGTGTGTGTGTGTGTGTGTGTGTGTGTCTGTCATTAAAACTCTTGTGTGCGTGCATTTTAAATAATCGTTCTCGCCTGGCTGGTCTGACTATCAGGGTGATTGAGGTGGCGCCCGTACAGTAGATTTCATAACTACAATCACTGGAGTGTGTATCTTGCTTGTGAGGAGATGTTTCTGAATGTTTACTGGATACACGGCCCGCCTATAATTTAAATAATATGTGTTTGCACAGACAGGTGACAAACCTTACAGTGTATTCTTAGTTGCCAGGGGGTCCCCAGGGCTCTGTACTAGGTCTGTTAGTATTTCCCTCTACAACAAATCTCTTTAGCCATAGATCTGCTATTTTCACCAAATCTTCACCCCAGAATAGAGCAGCTAGGGTTCAAGTGGTTAAAAAAACCCTGAATAAATTATAGGAGAAACATAACAAATGCATCAACTCCCATGTGGCATATACTGCTGAGCAGGCCCAGTTAACCTCTGGATCAAAATGGCAAGAGGAAACTATCTACAGTAAATGACTATGACAGAGGGTTCATTATTGGGCCACAGATAGCAGGAACTTCAGTCACAAAAGTGTTTCAATAGGAACAGTGACATCTGCATTTCGATCTATGGGAAAGACATAAATGAATAGGAATTGTGGCTGAAAGCGCACATTCGATGACTGTGATGCTCGTGCATTAGTGTGATTGTGCTCCCCTGTCTTCTATGGTATGGTGCTTCCTATGGTGCTCCCCTGTCTTCTATGGTATGGTGCTTCCTATGGTGCTTCCCTGTCTTCAATGATATGGTGCTTCCTATGGTGCGTCTCCGTCTTCTATGGTGCTTCCTATGTTGCTTCTCTGTCTTCTATGGTGCTTCCTTTGTAGCTTCTCCGTCTTCTATGGTGCTTCCTATGTTGCTTCTCCGTCTTCTATGGTGCTTCCTATGTTGCTTCTCTGTCTTCTATGGTGCTTCCTATGTTGCTTCCCTTTATAGGACAAAAAGAAAATCAACTCTTCCAGGTGACTGATAAAAATGTAAATGTAGGATGTGACCAGACTGTATCTGCAAGAACAGACTGTCGACTTCTACAGAGAGAGGGATGTTATAGTCGGGTTGCAGTGCTTCAACCCCTCATTACAAAGACAAATGCACATTTGAGAGTTCAATGGTGCAAAAACTATACAGGCACTGGTTTACAGTGATGAGGAAAAAGTGATATTTCAGATGAGTCATCCTTCTACTTCAATGCACCCAAGTTGGCATAGATTGTACGACTCTCTTGAACTCTACTGGAGTGATGGAACATTCTAACAAAAGATCTTCATTCATTTGGTGTTTTGATGATGGTTATGTAAAGCGTTCTCTAACACAACGGTTTTAAAAAAATCTCCCATAGGTGTTCAATTGTGTTGATATCTGGTGACTACATTGATGATTCACACAATTGTCATACTCATCAAACCATTCAGTGACCACTGGTGCCCTTTGGATGGGGCGTTGTCATCCTGGACGAGACCTCTCCCATTAGGATAGAAAGTGTTTCATCATAGGATAAAGGTGATCACTCAGAATAACTTTGTTTTAATTTGTGGCCTTCCCTCAAGTGGACCCAAACCATGCCAGGGGAATGCCCCCCCACAGGATAACAGAGCTGTGTGACCTCGTTTAATCCTCTAATTAAAGTCCTGTCTCAACACACTGTGATAATGACAATGAGTGAATGCTATATGCACAACTTTAAGAAGATATATTATTAGACATTCTGACATTCATATTTCTTAGTGACATCTTTGCACAACTTTAAAACTATTTTGGACATGATTGAGTAATGAGTACAGCAAAGGAAGTTAATTCAAATCGTTTTGTCTTAATGCTGAACTGCAGGGTCAAGCCTGTACCGCCACACATGCACTGAGAATATGGTGAAGGATGACTTGTTTGACCAGATCACTTTTTTTCATATCCCTGTACACACCAGTGCCAATGTTTTTTGCACCTCAAGTGTCAAATGTGCATGTGTTTTTGTAGTGAGGGGTTTAGTCACTGCAACCCTACTATAATGGAGTTGTTGACATACTTTTGTTGCTGTGACACTGACAGTCAGAGTAAATAAGTGTGCACTTTCAAACACAATTTCCAACTCTATTTACAGATATCTTTCCCATTGATCGAAAAAATAATGATCACTTTAGTCATTGTTCCTATTGAAATACTAGCCAGTTATGCAGTCTTTTTGACTGAAGCTCCTGCCATCAATGCCACAATAATGAACCTTTTTTTACTTCAATCTTTTTCACTTGCCATCTTGATAAACAATATATAGGACAACTGGGCCTGCTCAGCATGTTGCAGAGCATGATACTGTAGAATATTAATAGCTTAATTGTTATCATGCAGTGCATCTGTATGGAAGCATATGCATTAATAATTATGTTGTCAGTTATTCAGGTTTGTCCTTTACTTCATCACCCCTCTATATGCTAGCATTAACAAGACAACAATCCTTCCATTGCTCTCATTTCTTCCCTTGAATGTGTACTGCTGCTGGAAAGAGAACATTTGCTATAATACACAGATAGATGCAAAACCCATTGCATCGTAATCCTAGATTGAAAATAACACATTTGATCCATTCACATAAACATCTGTACCCACCTCAACCCCAGTCTGTGTGTCCTTTAGTATGGCTCCCTCTACTGGTGATTTTGTCATGTCACTTGTCACCCTCAATGTATACTGTAGCTGGTCCATTTATCTCCTACAACACACGCACGCACGCACACACGCACGCACGCGCGCACGCGCACATACACACACACACACACACACACACACACACACACACACACACACACACACACACACACACACACACACACACACACACACACACACACACACACACACACACACACACACACACACACAGCGGTATTAGTCCAAAATGTCCCCTAGCTAACATAAAGGGCAAATTGTCTTGAAACTTGTTTAGCTCTTCGAGGGATGAACCCTATTGAGTGACCGAATGACCTTCCTCTAATTCTAGATGCAGCATTCGGTGGCCTAGAGCAGTGGTTCTCAAAGTGGGATCCGGGAAGTTAACCCCCAGGGGTCCTTGACGGGGTTCCAGGGTGTAGGCCCCTAGTAACATTTTTAAATATAGCATCAAGATCAGTTTAATCACTTTACCCCTGCATACATCGGTATCTTGACCCCATTTGTGAATACACAAATGGGGTCCCTGGCCTAAGAACCACTGGTTTAGGAGCTGGGAGAAGTCAAGTGAACGCATGTGCATGTCATTAAATGGTGCATATAGGACAACTAGAGCCTCTCTGTCCTTATTAGGTCAAAGATCCAATGCGAACATTACTCTGTTAGGCCTTGAAACTGCAAAAGCTGCTTAGCCACGCATCATTTTAATTGTCACATCTGCAAAAGATTCATGTGATGTGACTTAAGTTTGAAGTTTTCAAATGTGTTTAAGGCCGTGCATTAAGAGAGAAGTATCAGCCTTCCTGTTAAATTCAGCTATAACATATATGCATCGATGCACATAATGTTTACGTGGTGTTACTGTACCTAAATGTTACTTCACACTTCCACAGCATGTATTGTATTATTATAATATTATTATTAGCTGTCACTTGTGAAATATTCTCAGCTAGGAACTCAGCTTCTGAGTTTCTCTTGCCACATTCAGACACCTGAAACTGTCCATGGTTTCACCTTTCTATATAAAGCCTCTTTATGTCTGTCAATAGACCACTAAATGGTCTAAATTTAGATAGAGAGCCACTTGGTCATGTGGGTCTGTAGGGAATTTCAGCAACAGATAATTGTTCAAGGGGACTTGGGATAATGACTACAATGGAATGGAATGAAATGTTAGAGTATATATTATTCATAAGTTTTTGAGCTGTGATTTGTTCTCTTTGTACTGACAAAACTCCTGGAACTTCAATAACTCGTGGTTTATAATTTTATGAGTTGCTTATTAAATGTGGCTAATGGTTACTAACGTTACTAACTGAAAGTTTTGAAAAACATTTTAGAATAGTGAAAAAAGACGATCTACATCTACGCATTATGACTTTGTAGATCGGCTATTTACTCTGGTAGTTCCCCTCGTACAGGGTCTAGCCTAATTTCTGAGCAGGAGAGGCTGTACTGTGTGATCACTGACTGGGGATGGAAAAGGTTTGTCATTTATTCATTGCCTTGTTGGTTGCAGTAGGTTACCTGCAGTAAGCTACATTACACACTATAGTCAGTCAGTTAGTGTGGTACCCATTCAAACAGAACACTCACTGCATTTCAAGGTTTTGGTCTAGTATTGTATTTTATGACCACTAGGTGGAGCTATTGTATTAAATAAGAAATGTGTCCAAAAGTTAGTATCTTGACTTCTAAAGCTGACAAAATAAGTATCTAAATGTCAGTTAACATATGTGTTGCCTCATACCCTCATCCCATTCGTTTTGATAATGGGGCCAGTGCCCAGGGGCCTCAGCCCCAACCACCCCAAGTGTGAGGCCTCTGGTTCTCTGGGCAAACTTATGATACTTTGCCCATTATTAAAAGGGGCCAGGTTGGCCGAGGCTCCTGGATGTCAGAGGCCCCTGAGCACCAAGGACTTATCACAAACAAATCTGTAATAGGGCTTCTTCTATACACCTTCATCTCCCTGCTGAAACAGACCACTCAACAATAGATAAAAACAATAAAATATAAAAGCCAAACTCTTCAAGAAGTCTGATTTTTATTTAATATTCTTATCATGCTAAAGTAGTATTTGTAGAGCATTTAATATATGCAATACAGTTTGGTCTTTCCAGAACCACATTGCACCATAATAATGAATAGTCAAATGTTATTACTCAAGGAGGGATATTTCTACTCTCCTTGCTTCATGGATGAATATTATAAGCCTATATGCAAACATACTTTGTTTCTGTGTTGGTTGGTTATATAGACAGGGGAAACGCTTGTTCCGCTGTGATAAATATCACTGTGCAGCCATGGCTAGAAGGTCTCTGGTAGTTGCCCTCATGCAGGGTTTAGTCTCATTGCTGGGCAGGAGAGGCTTGTATTGTGATCACAGGCTGCGGAAGGAAAACATCAAAAGGTTTGACATTTATTCATTGCATGGTTGGTGGCAGTAGGTTACCTGCAGTATAAATGTAGTTAGTGGTACCATTCAAACAGAGAAGGCATGTGCCATGTCAAGAATTCACCACATTGATCAAATGGAAGCTGATTTTTTAAAATATCTTTTAATTTGTATTATTTACTCATGCTCATTCTAAATTAAGATGAATTATAAATTGATGAGCCTTGTGTTTACCATTTTGGAAGCTGGTGAGCAGCAGTTGACCACCTTGCAGCAATAGGAAGCGAGCGTGCAGGAGATGGCCACCAAAGCAGCCTGGATGAGAATGAACCCGGCGAAGAGGTGATTGTTGCTATCCTGTTGGGAGCAAAGACACCATTATGTGTGCTGCCCAGGATTTGCACTCTGACCAAGTACTGTTCACCATCCCATACAGCTCACTTCAACTTTATTGTCATGTATTGTGTTCACAGATTTTCAAACTAAATCTCATTCTGATGTGGAGAGACCAATACTACTGTGGCAAAAATACCCTATGTATTCTGTGCATTTATCAGCTAAATGTTCACAGCACTAAATGACGTTTCACGTAAACTACATAAAGTCAATAACAATGTCAGCCTATTATCATGTTAAGAATATAGCAAGAATTAGAGCATGGGTGAACAGAGGGTCCGTAACCCCTAGGAGGTCCTCAGACTAACTTAAGGGTGGCCGCCACAACTTTGTGCGATAAGATATTATTTTTCAAAAATGCAAATGTCTGAAAAGACACATTAACATGAATCCAGCATATCATTAGCAAAGGTTTATTCAAACAAACAAAATGTTTATTAACACTGATGTTAGCTGTCAAACAAGTCTATGAAGCCATCAGAGCTGCAGCATCACTTGGAGATAACCCATAGATACTTAAAAGAAAAACCTGTGGAATACTTCAAAGCTAGTCTCAAATCACCTCACCTTATGCTGACGGCAGATGGCATAATCTTGACTTTGTGTCCACTGTTTCCATGAAGTCTCATTGTCGTAATAATCATAAATGTCATAGCAGAGTCTGTGTAGTAGTGGGTTGTAACCGTCGGCCATAACGCCTGCACTGAAGAGTGCATTTATTATGGATGCAATACAGGCCAACACCTGCATGCCCAGACAAGCCCTGAGCTGAGGGAAATAAGGAGGGAAATTTTGAATTTGTTTATAGTTTTTTTTCATCCATATATCATGCCAGGCATTCATGTTGGAGGTCGTCTAGGACTTACAGTAGGGAGGTGGAGGTTCTGTGCTGCTATGGCGAGGCTCCCAGCTATTATCACCTGTATAGAGCACAGTAAACAACATTGTCAACGACATTTGCACGTTTCAACAGTGAAGCCACCAAGGTATGGAATAGTCTAACCCCATACCTCAAAAAATGCAGTTCGCTGGGCTCATTCAAAACAGCCCTAAAAACTCATCTTTCTGGAGGCCAAAAGAGGAGCTAGTACCAGTTTCCCTGTAGACAGACGACCCCCCTCCCCTTTTATTTTGTATACATTTTTTATTTTTCATGCTTTTTTTTGTACATAGTGGTATTTTTTCTCTGTATTTTTATGTTGATTTTTGAACTGTTTGGTTGCTACTATATATGTCTATGAAATTAATTTAAGGACCCCAACGGAAACAAGTCCGCAAGGACTTTTTTGGTTGGGCCTTTTAGACAAAAGTATTATAAATGTAACTGTGTTGTTTTACATTCTTTTGCCTAATAAACATTTCAATCAATCAATCAATAATACTAGATCAGTTTCACTTTAACCACTTAGGCCCTTAACTTTGTTGTATGACGAATAACGAACATAGCCGATCTTCTATGGAGGTCACCGATAGGACTACCGATCTACAAGCTCACAACGAGTGGCATCGTGGGTCTGTAGATCTGCCACTTTTGCTATCTTTATTTGGACATATTTCGTTTTTTTATTTTGTATTTGCATTTTGTTTTTATGGATGTGAGACATCAGCTCTCAACATAATTGCACATTGTCTATCCTGTCATCTTACATTGTAGGGACAACAAGGTTGGTACATAGGGAACATTTTTATTGCACACATGTGTATATGGATGCCAGACATACACACAAATAGTGGATCAGCCCTCAACATAATTTCACTTTGCATATCATGTCATCTTTTACACATTACATCACCTGGCTGAAGCATTGGTTTACTAAAGATTACTATAAATGCCCATGGTATTTTTCAGGCAATTCTTTGAACCACACAGTTACAGTTTTACAATGAGATCAGTTTGCTGTGCAGGTTACTGGTCTGGGTCTAGAGTGGATACAGAACTAGAGTAAATACAGAAATGGTGTGTGCATATAGGCCTGCTGTATGTGCACCTGCAGACTACCTGATATAGTAGGCAGGCTCTATACCGGATCAGACATGTTAACAATGTCCAAACTACAAAAAGGATGGTGGTGCATCTAGTGTCCAGTTTGGTGTGGTGTCAAATAACTTAGTAACTCTCAGACAAGTCTGGCAAGCTTTGACAGCACACACACACACACACACACACACACACACACACACACACACACACACACACACACACACACACACACACACACACACACACACACACACACACACACACGACCCCCCAAAATAATCATATTTGAACTGGGGACCCCCCACCCTGATAAACATGGAAATATGGAAACATGCCAGGGGATAACCTCTAGTTATTATTATTATTATGCACTTACCGGCAGGTTTAGAATGACGTAGAATACACACACATACACATCAGTAGAAATGTGACTGGCAAAGGACAGCCCATACCAGGTGATTTGATAAAGACACAGGCCAATCTGAGTGATCTTGCAAAAGAAGACAAAATGAAGACAATAAATGACATTTGGTTGAGATTTCAAGACTTCCATGGATCAACAGCTGTAAACGGGGTAGGTAGATACTAGGTAGGTACCCCTAAAGCTTTGGGTTCTGCCTCCAGGAACTTGTGTTTGCGGTTGGGGTTCTTCTGGAAGGTGACAGCGACGAGGGGATCCTGTTGTTGAGTCCCTTGTCCTCCAGTCCACTGGGATGGGCTGCTTTCTGTCCCCATAGCTGCCTCGTCATCTACAAATTCAACATGTGCATTATAATTTATAAGTTACACTGCAAAAGTCTATATGCTGGTAATGTAGAGCGCAGCCTCGTGTCTAAACATCATTTTGGTTTATTTTGCATTCAAAAACAAGTCTTCCGTTTGTTTTTTCCATCTCTGCAGCTGGAATTAATTTATTCTGAAGAAGATAGACGCCGGAGAAGCACAATAAATAATCCTAGAGTAGACAATCCCAGACAAATGATGAGAAAACAGGAAAGTGTTTCTTACCTGCCATGGTTTCAAGATCCAGACTGTTTATTACAAGCTATATCGACCAACAAAGTTTACACCAACGCCCCAAAACTCTCTCTCTCTCTGTTGTGTTTGGAGTCAAATCCCACCCCTTTTTTTGTCAGTGAAATTTGACTCAACACATTTCCTGTCCCATTATGAGGAGTCACACACATTCTGTGGAACGATTTGACCTACATACCAATAAACAAAAGTCAAACTCATTAAGACATCTGATTTATATTGCATATTCTTCACATGTTAATGTAGTATGTATAGTACCTGTAATGTACAGTATGTGATACATTTCCAATATTTTGTTTTTTCTAGAACCACATTGCAACATGAACAGTCAATGTTATTAGTGTGATATTTCTACTTTCTTTGCTTCATGGTTAAATAATTAGGGTCTATATGAAAAAAGAAAGGGAAAAAAACAGTTTACAGTATACGTAGTGTTTCAAACATCCAGGCAACCTGCAGAGAGCTTACATAAGGATTTACAAGGCTTGTTGGAAAGCATTGGTTAGTTACAGTATATAGACAGGGGAGCTGCTTGTTCCGCTGTTACAAATATCACTGTATTTGATACATATCAATGATATTTCTAAAACTGGAGCATTTTTGTTAGTCCAAGGTCTGTGGAATGTTCCTCAATATTCAGCCCCATTGTGCTGCCATGGGTAGAAGGTTTCTGTTGCCCTTATGCAGGGTCTAGTCTTATTGCTGAGCAGGAGAGGCTTGTACTGTGATCACCGGCTGGGAAAGAAAACAACAAGGACATAGAAAAGGTTTGTCATTTATTGCCTTTTTGGTGGCAGTAGGTTAACTGCAATACATAAGTGTCCAATAAAACAGAGGAGGCATGTGCCATGTCATGAATGTGCCATCTAACGTTGATCAAATGTAAGTTGATTCTTTAAATATATTTTCTTTTGTCATTATTTACTCATGGTCATTCTAGATTGTGATTCATTATAAACCCCTTCCCACTCACTTGAAATGCCTGCAATTTACTTTCATTTTGGTATCCAGTGGGAACGTGTGCTGATTTCAAAAGCTGGTATATTTCGTACCATCGATATCACGTCACCCTACCATGAGTGTGAACGTAAAGTGTCCCTTTACCATCAAGACAGTGCGTCATGACGGACGTAAAAGAAGTTAGTTCTACATTAGTTCCATGAACAAAACTCATTTCACTACGTCATTTTGCTGTCTTTCGCTTGTTTGCCAAACAAAAGTCGCAAAGTGAAAGATTATATAGTTATAGCAGGGACTGAGACACATGAGAGCAGGTTGGGGGAAAAAACACACAGAACCACAAATCTGGTGTGGCTCGCATGAAGCCGTGTCTTACTTAATCTGGCCTGTGACCTCAAATTAGTTTGACACCCTGTGCAAGAGATTCGCTGAAAACAGCTCTTGTATGCATAGTGGTGGAGATAAAGCATGTGTGTGTGTGTGTGTGTGTGTGTGTGTGTGTGTGTGTGTGTGCGTGCGTGTGTTGAGAATAGGGTCGAGAGAGCGTCGGGTATGGTGGGAGAGCGAGCGTGCCTGTGTTTACTGGGACGAGAGAGTGTACGTCAGTGTGACAGCGAGGCTGCCTTCAACCATGGCTAGACTGTGTGCTTAATGAACAAAATGCTTCCTAAGTATGTAAACAAAAGAAAGGTGAAAATATATTTGCATGGGGTGGAGAGTCCAACTATGATGTGATTTAAAGTAACGTAACTACTTTCAGTAGAGGTTTAAATTAGCTGGTCTGCAAGCTTGCACATCATTATTTGTTTCTTCTCATTACAAATATATAATTTAGCATCACCAAATGCATAGTCTCATGCGCGTATAGATACCTCTTTCACAATCATTAATCAACTACTGTACCCGTTATACAGTAGTATATTCCTCTAAAGTGGGAAAAGTCACATGACTGAGGCATGTGGGATTGGGAATGAGACTCCCACTGCCTAGGCCGGCAATTTATGTATTTTCTTTAGCCAGCAACGTGCTGCTATTCCAGTGATAACAGCTTATGAATTGATCAGCAACCCTGATTTACGAATGTTTAAGTTCCTTCTACAAATCTCTTTCTCTCTCCCTCTCTCTATGTCATCCTCAGATGAGCCCTCAATCCGTATCTCCAGTCATCTTGATTCTCCATACATCTCATATTATGCTCTCTCTCGCCAGCTCATTTGTGCTGTCCGCACCAGAATCATTCTTCCACATTCAACAAATATCCTTCATATATGGATCCACTATTATTGATCTAATCTCTGTGGGTGGATATTGCATATTTGTTTTATCTTGAGTGCATTAACCCTGTATGTTTACCATTTTGGGGGCTGGTGAGCAACAGTCGACCACCTTGCAGCAATAGGAAGCGAGTGTGCAGGAGATGGCCACCAAAGCAGCCTGGACGAGAATGAATCCTGCGTAGAGGTGAGTGTACCCTTCCTGTAGGGAGCAAAAACACCATTATGTGTGCATGGATTGGCACTCTGACCAAATACTTGCTGACCATCCTGCTCACTTTAACTTTATAGTCATGTGTATTATAAAAAATGAAATTCTTGTTTTGGCTCTGACCTTCTGTTTCCCAGACAGCCTCGCTAGAAGCAACTACAGTATGTCGCCAAACAATGACATCAAACATTGCGTCGTTCACGTCATAGGGTGTATACATTCCGTATGCCAGATAAAGTCAATGACAATGTCAGCCTATTATCACGATAAAAAATAGCAAGAATTAGAGCATGGGTCAACATAGGACCCCGCCCCCCCCTTTAGGGTGGGCAACAGATTTGAGTGTGAAAGGAACCTATTTTATTTTTTTTTTTTCCCATAAAATCCTAATGTCTGAAAGACACATAACAGAAATCCAATAACAAAGATAATTTGTAAACAAATAAACCAAGCATTTATTTACACAACAGTGATGATAGTGCTGTCAAACAAATCTATGATTTGAACAGACATTGATGAGACAATAAGCAAACATTGTGAGATAGCTTTGAAACCCTCTTATCAAATTGCATGGAAGGCTTTCTAAAAATATAATAATATATATAATAATTTTGGATCTCACCCTAACTTGACGGCAGGAATGTTCCAATGTAGTGTCGTTGCGATATATATCCCACTCCCAGTACCAACAGTCGCTATGTGGGTGACCGGCCAGCATAGTACCTGCACTGAGGAATGCATTTACTATGGTTGCAAGACAGGCCAACACCTGCATGCCCAGACATGCCCTGAGCTGATAGAAAACGGAGGGGACATCTTTTACTTGATCGTTTGATACATTTAATTGAATTTGATTGTACGTTTTTGTCATCCATATCATGCCAGGGATTTATGTTGGAGGTCAACTAGGACTTACAGTAGGGAGGTGGAGGTTCTGTGCTGCTATGGCGAGGCTCCCAGCTATTATCCCCTGTAAAAAGCACAGTAAAAAAAAAATACATTGTCAATAAACGATCAGTCTTGCCATATACTGTATGGTCCTGAATTGGCCTCTTTTTCTTTCTGAATTTGTTTCAGTTTAAATATAAGCCTACACCCACCCAGCTCTATGCTGTCCCTAACCAAGGGCATTTTAAATCCTATTTACATTTTAAAGCAATAATCAGTAAGTTTTATATATGGTCTCCCTCTCCTGATGGAGAGAGGTAATTACAACAATGTCCAAACTACAAAAAGGTGGTGGTGCATCTAGTGTCCCGGTGAGTCGTCAGCTTCAAATAAGTTGTTGTTGTAGGGTTCTCAAACTTTCTTTTTATTGTAAATTGTCCAAAACTTCAAATGCTTTAAAAAAAATCAAAACGTATAAATGGATAAAGTGGTTAAAATGATTGTGATGCTATGTTAACTACCTTGCTGGGGACCCCCTGGAACCCCCTCCCCCAAGGACCCCTGGGGGACCCCACTTTGATACGCACTGTAACTGACACCACCGGTCTAAATGTCTCAATGGAAGAGTAGTACTAGTGAGACCTTCTCCAACCATACATTGTATTTATACGCCACCATACAAATTGGTAAAAATATCATTTTATTCATTAAAATAAGCCCTGTATTGTAGCTTTAAGTCCAAAGCTGAACCACTGGAATGTTGTACTTTACATCTATATGAAGTTAAACAAGAAAGCTGTAAGAACAATGCTTTTGTATTTCTTCAAGCACAAACATAAATAATTAAATACATCTCTACAACTGTCTTGTTTATCTCTTCTTATGTCCTATATGCTTGTATGCCCTGCCTCTTTATATAAGCCTATTTTGTTTTCCCTGTTCTTGTGTTTTCATCTGTCTTGTTGTTGTTGTTTACTTGTTCTAGGCTGGTTTCATTTATGAGCAAAACTAACTTTGTAACTTTGTGTATATCATTAGTAGCAGCAGTAGTTGCTGTTTTACACAGCACAATCCGCAGTGAGTTTCCAAATAGAATTTGGTTCCATTTGTTCACTTACAGTGCAGTTAAATGAGCACTTAGGACTTGTGTGTATTATTATTTTTTAAATTATAAAAAAAACACTTACTGGCAGGTTTAGAATGACGAAGGTTACCAAGACATCGGTATCAGAAATGTAAGTGGCAAAAGCCACCCCAAACCAGCTGATTTGATAAACACACAGTACAATCTGAGTGATCTGGCAAAAGAAGACAACATTAAATTAGAAGACAATAACTGTACATTGATTGAGATTTCCATGGACCAACAGCTGTAAAGGGTAGGTAGATACTAGGTAGGTACTGGTAGATAGGTGGAGGTAGATACTGGTATATACTAGGTAGGTAGATAGATACTAGCTATACTAAGTAGGTAGATACTAGATGCTAGGTAGACACTAGGTAGGTAAGTAGGTAGATACTATACCCCTAAAGCTTTGGGTTCTGCCTCCAGGAACTTGTGTTTGCGGTTGGGGTTCTTCTGGAAGGTGACAGCGACGAGAGGATCCTGTTGTTGAGTCCCTTGTCCTCCAGTCCACTGGGATGGGCTGCTTTCTGTCCCCATAGCTGCCTCGTCGTCTACAAATTATAATGTATAAGTTACACAGCAAAAGCCTATACTGGTTATTTAGAGCGTATAGCCTCGTGTCTAAACATCATTTTGATATGTTGCATAGGATCAAAACATGTAATATGATTCGCGAGACTTCCGTTTTGGTTTTCCATCTCCGCAGCTGGAAATTCATGAGAACACTCTCTGACGCTCGAGTGGCAAATCGCAAATGCTAAGATTTTCTCTTATCCCAAACAAAACAGATGAGATGTGGTGTACTGCTCCAACTATGTACATTTACTTAAGTACTGTACTTAAGTAGCCTACACGTTTGAGGAATTCTTACTTTACTGGAGTATTTGTATTTCCAATATTCAATACTACACTACAGAGGCAAATATTGTACTTTTTACTCCACCACAATTATTTGAAAACGTAGTTACTAGTTACTTTGTAGATTTTGATTATTATTACAAAACATGCATTACCACTTCACTATTCAGCCCTATTTTGGGCTATTTTTATTTGTATACATTCGGAAACTTGTAAAATGGGACATTCTTTCGTACAGTATATTTTAATGTGAATACCTTTGTACTTTTACTCAAGTAATTTTGAATACCGGACTTTTATTTGCAAAAGAGTATTTCTACATTGTGGAATTGGTACTTTTACTTAAATGTGAGTACTTCTTCCACTACTGAACGATTCCGGAGTCTTCCGTTTTGGTTTTCCATCTACGCAGCTGGAATTAATTTATTCTGGAGAACGTAGACGCTCGAGTGGTAAATGCTAGGATTTTCTGTTATCCCAAACAAAAGAGACAAGACAATAGACAGACAAAAGTGTTTCTGACCTGACATGCTTTCCAGTCCCAGACTGCAGCTTTTAACAAGCTACTAACAAAGTTTACACCACCAACGCCCCAAAACTCTCACCGTTATGTTTGCAGCGGTTTGGAGTCAATCCCACCCCATTTTACTCAGTGGATTTGGACTCATAGCCCCAATAACACATTTCCTGTCCCTTTACGCAGTGGTGTAAAGTAGGCCTACCCAAGTACTGTACTTAACTTATAACAGAGTATATCTACATTGCAGTATGTACTGATACTTTTACATAAGTAAAACATATGAGTACTTCTTCCATCACTGCCTTGACGAAGAGTTAAAAAAAAGCATTCTGTGGCGCGCGCGCGCGCGCGCGCGCGCGCACACACACACACACACACACACACACACACACACACACACACACACACACACACGAACATTACATACAAAATACAATCATCTTTATTTTATATTCTGTACACGTTAATGTATTACTTGCAGTGCCAATGCGATACATTTCCTTTCCGACTAAATAATATAGGCCTATATAAAAACATAAACAAACAGCACAAATGGCACAGGCCAATTACTGAGTAGAAGCAGTGTTTCAAACTTGTTTCAAACTTCCAAGCAACCTGCAGAGTACTTACAGTACATATTAAGGATTTACATGGCTTGTTGGAAAGCTTTGTTTCTGTGTTGGTTGGTTATATCAGTGGTTCTCAACCTGTGCTTGGGGTGGGGGGTCCAGACCAGTAGTAAAGTGGCAATTGAAGGACTTTAAAGACCTTAATACCTAAAAAATAAAAAGGAAAAGAATAAAGAAAACATTTTTGAAAAGCTGATCTACAAGCTCACAGGAGCTTGTAGTTAGGCTATTTTCACAATTTTTATCTGTGGAACCGAGTCAAACTAAATGTAATGCCTCAACTCCTACAATTCCAAGTGCTTGTCAGGGTGGCGGTCCCCAGTTTAAATATTATTTTGGGGGGTCGTGGCCTTAAAAGGCTGAGAACCACTGGGTTAAATAGACAGGGGAGCTGCTTGTTCCGCTGCAGTGACAAATATCACTGTATTTAATATTAGTCAATGATATTTCTAATACTGAGGCATCTTTAAAAAAAAAAGAAATTATAAAAATGTACAGACATAGTATCATATCAAACAGCAATAATAATGTACATAGGCTAAGAACCATCATCTACCAGTAAACATCCAAATTTTGTTTCAGGATCGTGAGGGGGTTATAACTTGAGGGGAGAACATTAAAACATTAAAACATTAAACAGACATACCACCATGAAAGGTTTTTGCGTATCAATTACAGGTGTAAATATATGGAACAGTTTGAGTGAGGTGAGGTATAAAGCAATGTCCAAACATCAATCATTTTAAAACAATGCACAAGGGTTTGGGTTTCACAAGTTACAGAGAGGACGGGAATGGATAGCAGGGTTATTTGCTGTATTTGTATGTATTGTTTATTATATAGTATGTACTATACATAGAATATAGGGTAGTATTGTAGTATTTTGTATTTTGTATTTAGGATATGGATGTATATGTGTATATATTTATATATATATATTGTTCCTCCATTTTCAGCACTCCCATGGCTAGAAGGTCTCTGGTAGTTGCCCTCATGCAAGGTCTAGTCTTATTACAGAGCAGGAGAGGCTTGTACTGTGATCACCGGCTGGGAAAGGAAAACAAAAGGTTTGTCATGTATTTATTCATCACCAGGTTGGTGGTGGTAGGTTACCTGCAGTACATAATAGTTAGTGGTACCGTTCAAACAGAGGAGGCATGAGCCATGTCACGTATACTAGTTAGTACTTACTTACTGCCCTTTATGCCAGCTGGCATGTACGGCAGCAACAAAGGATCTCCACTCTAACTAATAGTTAGTGGTACCGTTCAAACAGAGGAGGCATGTGCCATGTCACGTATTCACCGCCTTGAAATCCGAAGGTCCCATGTTCAATCCCCGTCTCCTCCTGGCTAATATAAGTGTCAAAGTGTCTTTGAGCAAGACACTGAACCCCTACAGTAACTACTCCCGATGAGCAGGTTGGTGCTTTGCATAGTTTTCTCTGCAATGGATGAATGTGAAGTACATTGTAAAGCGCTTTGAAAGGTCGGAAAGACTAGAAAGGCTCTATATACTGTAAATGCAGTCCACTCTCTATTTACCATTATGATTCACTTTAACACTGTTCCCACTCACTTGAAATTCCTGCAATTTACTTTAATTTAGGTGTACTGTTGGAACATGCACTGATTCTGACGGTACCTTTCACACCATCAATATCATTCTACGTTGAGTGACAGTGAACGCAAAGCGTCCCATTACCGATACCATTGACAGTGAGTGAAAATTCACTCAAGTAGTGTAACTCCTTTCAGTACATGTGTGTAGGGAGTGGGCAAGGGCAAGAGAGAGAAAAAGAGATATGGTTATATTAGCCAGTCTGCCAGTTTGCAGATAGATATTTGTTGTTTCTGTTCATCCCAAATGCATAATGTAGAATCCCCAAATGCACCTGTTATATTCCACTAAGGTGAGAAAAGTCACATGACTGTACTTAACCATCAAGCATGTGGGAATGACTCCCATTGCCTATGCCGGCAATTCGTTTTTATTAGTTTTTATTAGTTATGTGTTGGTATTCCAGCAGAAACACAGCTGGTGAATTGACGAGTCACGCTGCCTTACGAATGTTTTAGCTCCTTCTACAAATATCCTTCATGGAGTGCTCCCTGTATGTTTACCATTTTGGGCGCTGGTGAGCAGCAGTTGACCACCTTACAGCAATAGGAAGCAAGCGTGCCAGAGATGGCCACCAAAGCAGCCTGGACGAGAATGAACCCGGCGAAGAGGTGCCTGTAGCCATTCTGTTGGGACCAAAAACATTATTATGTGTGCTGTACACATAATTCACTCTGACCAAGTACTGTTGACCACCATATACATCTCACTTTAAGTTTAGTGTCATTTGTATTATTATAATACAATGAACTCACTTGAAATTGACGGCAGATGGTGTTCTCTTCACTTTGTTTCCACTGTTCCAATGTTTGCAATGTAGTGTCATTGTATGCCCACAGATCCCAGTCAAAGCAGTGTGTGTGTTCAGGAGTATCAACCAAGTCACCTCCACTTAAGAACGCATTTAATATGGATATAATACAGGCCAACACCTGCATTCCCAGACATACCCTAAGCTGATGGAAAGATTAATAAAATAAATATGTTTTTAAAAAACGGTGGAAATCACTCATCATTGATTCTTAATATTTGTATGTGTACACAAAATCAAATGTATGTGGATTGTATACTGTTTGTTTTGATTTTAGTTTTCCATCCATAGCATGCATGACACGCATAAACTCCCTATATGGGCATAAAGGGGTCAGAGCGACAGATACAGAAATCTCCATATAAAGGTATAAAGCGACACAGACAGAGACAGGTACAACGGGTACAGCGGGTATTACATAACTGAGTGGGGCATGCATCCAGGCATTTAAATTGAAGGTCGTCTAGTACTTACAGTAGGGAGGTGGAGGTTCTGTGCTGCTATGGCGAGGCTCCCAGCTATTATCACCTGTAAAAAGCACAGTAAACAACATTGTCAACGACATTAGCATGTTTCAAGTCAGTTTCACTATAATCTGGCATCTCTATTTTGGGCATGTCATTATTATAGATATAAAGCTAACATGCGACACATTGTCAGCTTGTAGATTGGCCATTTTTGCACTGTTATACGGAAAAGTATAAAATAGGGCTTAAGTGGTTAAACCCGCTAAAGTCTGTTAATTCCTTTGCAAAAATGCATTCAAAGGGGGATGGGGGATGGTGTACCCAGAGGAGCAGGTGGGACATTCTAGTATTCTACAAGGTTGGTATATGAACATTTGTAATGCACACATAGGCCTATGGATGTCAGACATACACACAAATAGTGGAGCAGCTCTCAACATAATTGCACATTGCCTACCTAGCCTATCATCTTGTACACATTTCCTAGACGCGAACAGCCTTTTTGCATGTAGTTTAAGCGCAAGGGGGCGGGGGGGCGGGTGGGGAGAGAGCCTGGCGACGTGAGCTATGTTAGTGCACTGACTGGCAGTTGGGGCAAACGCAGTCCCCACAACATCATTTACACTTCTGTGCCTATCGGTACATAACTCGGACGGCGCTTAGTCGACTAGCAGACCATCGGCACTCACGCCTGGAGGCGCTCGGGCGCGACTCCTCGGCCTCAAGGTCTGCTGAGTCGGCGCGCCTCCGTCATGGTCCAAAACTATACTTTATCGGCGAAAAAAAAGAGTCCGCGGTTGTTTGAAAAAGTGTAGTCCCAAGCGGGAGTCAACCCAGACTCCCAGTGGTAATGGTTTTAGAGTCTAGTGATTAGCGAGGTGCGCCACTGAGGCCGGTGCTGAGATTGGGTATTCGGGCTGTATTAGAATGTGACGTCCTAACTCTTCTAATGTAGAGGAAAGAAGTCCTTCGGGGTGAGGCTTCCAAACTACATGCAAAAAGGCTGTTCGCTTCCTAGACATCACCTGGCTGAAACATTGGTTCACTTGTTTTTACTCGTTCTAGGCTGGTTTCTTTTATGGGCTATGACTCTTTGTAAAGTGTGTTTTAAAGTGCACTCAATTATTATTACTATTATCAAAGTAAAACCTTCAGTGCTTATTTAAATCAAATCAAATGAGTGTACAAATGCATCATTTGTACATGGTAGCTACAATGTAGTATTATTATTATTGTTATTAGTATTAAGCACTTACCGGCAGGTTTAGAGTGATGTGAACTATGCTCTGTGTCGTATTAGCCAGGTCACTGGAAAGAGCCACCCCAAACCAGGTGATTTGATAAACACACAGTCCAATCTGAGTGATCTTGCAAAAGAAGACAACATTAGATTAGAAGACAATTGCACATTTGGTTGAGATATCAAAACTTCTATGGATCAACAGCTGTAAACGTGGTAGGTAGATACTATACAATACAAGAAGACTCACCCCAAGACGAACTCACCCCAACTGAAAAAGGAAAACTCACCCCGGGGGTAGGAACACTCACCCCGGGGGGTGGATAAACTCACCCCAGGACCTGAGAAAGCTCACCCCGGAACACTCACCCCGGGGGTAGGAAAACTCACCCCGGGGGTAGGAAAACTCACCCCAGAAAAACTCAATGGTGTAAAGTACAGTGAGTTTTTGTTTTGTGGATGGGTTTAACTTTTCCCCTCTACACCAAGCCTGTATGGTGAGTTTTCCTACCTCTGGGGTGAGTTGGTTTTGGGGTGAGTCTTCTTGATACCGTACCGATACTAGGTAGGTAGATACATGTGGTGGTAAAAGTAAAAGTATCAATACTGCAATGTAGAAATACTTTGTACTTGCGTAAAAGTACAAAAGTATTGGTATCAAAATGTACTTAAAGTACCAAAAGTAGAAAGTACTCATAGGCTATTTTCAAATGGTGAAATGTATATAGGGCTGAAGTGTTTGTATGTTTTTTAATCATAATAAAAATCTACAAAGTAACTAGTAACTAAAGTTTTCAAATAATTGAAGTGGAGTAAAAGTACAGTATTTGCCTCTGAGGGGTAGAGGAGTAGAAGTAAAAATACTGAAAAATGTAAATACTCCAGTAAAGTAAAAAATACCTCAAAATTGTACTTAAGTACAGTAGTACACCACTGGAGATTTCAAAACTTCTATGGATCAACAGCTGTAAACGCGGTAACTAAGTAGATAGCCACTGGGTAGGTAGATACTAGGTAGAGAGTTACCTAGGTAGAGATACTAGGTAGGAGATATTAGGTAGGTAGTAAATATTAGGTAGGTACCCCTAAAGCTTTGGGTTCTGCCTCCAGGAACTTGTGTTTGCGGTTGGGGTTCTTCTGGAAGGTGACAGCGACGAGGGGATCCTGTTGTTGAGTCCCTTGTCCTCCAGTCCACTTGGATGATACGCTGCTTTCTGTCCCCGTAGCTGCCTCGTCGTCTACAAAGTCAAATTTGCTCGTGTCCATACATCATTTTATAGCATATATTCATATATGCATTCATCAAACATATTATTCAGTGCTATAGTCTTGGTCTCGGGCATCTTATTGCTTTTCCATGTCCGCCGGGGGATTCAAATGGGGTACTCACGTACTCAATTCATGGAGACATTAAATGACAGACAGATATACACTACTATGCAGAACCTCATATAAATCATATAAACATTTTAAAAGTAAGAGGGGGATCTAGGTTATGACTTTTACAGGGGCCAGTTTAGAATTGCAGCCTCCTGAAGGTATTCTTTTAGGGCAGTTTTGAAAGTGAGTAGGGTTTTACACTCCTTTACTACTTTTGGTAGGGCATTCCACATTTTTGTTGCATATAGCAGGAGGAGAACGAATTATTCACCCAATTGTTTGTGCCAAATCTGGGTTGGACGTGATCAGTGGATCTACTGGTGTTGTGATTGTGGACTTCATTTACGTTTTTGACAAAGAACAGATGCCCGTGGCCAGTGATGGAAGAAGTGCTCACATCATGTTTTACTTAAGTAAAAGCATAAGATATATAGCCTACTCTGTAACAAAAGTCCCGTATTCAAAATATACTTGAGTACAAAAGTATCAGCATGTACTTAAAGTAACAAAAGCAAAAGTACTCGTTGTGCAGAATGTTGATGATTAAGTGATTAGTGTGTTTTGTAATCAAAATCTACAAAGTAAATACAGTTTTAAAATAATTGTAATGGAGTAAAAGTATTTGCTTCTGAGATGTAGTGGAGTAAAAGTAAAAGTATAAAAAAATGGAAATACTCCAGTAAAGTAAAACTACCTCAAAATTGTACTTATAAGTAAATGTACTTAGTTACTTTACACCAGTGCAAAATAAAGAAGCATGAACCATTTTTTTCTGATTCCAAACAAAAGAGCTGATGAGACAATAGGAAAGTGTTTCTTACCTGCCATGGTTTCACGATCCAGACTGTTGTTTATTACAAGCTAAGGACCAGCAAAGTTTACAGCAACACCCCCAGACTCAGGATGTCTCCGTTATATAACGACCCCACCCCCTTTAGTCAGTGGAATTTGATCCGTGGCCCCAATACTGCCTGCAACACATTCCTTTCGCTTTAAAAGGGCTATCACTGTCTGTGAGACGATCTGACCACAGATCAGTCTTTGTTGTTGGTACATAGGCTAGAACAGGGGTTCTCAAACTTTTTTGGCCCAGGTACCCCTTGGAGGGGAGATTTTTTTCCAGGTACCCCCTCATCCTCGCAGCAGCGATAAGCATATACTTACAACCACATGTGTACATTTAGATGCCATTGGAACTATTTGTGAAATATTTCGCAGACCCCCTGGCCATGCGTCGCGGACCCCACTTTGAGAACCGTGGGGCTAGAACACTGTTTCCCAAACAGTGGCTCATGTTTGGGTCGCAGAGAAAATATCCCATTTTTTCGTTTCCTACATTTAAAAAAAAATACTATGTATTTCAAAAGAAGATTAATAAAACAAATCAACTTTGTGTCAATTAAAAACAATTACAACATTTTTCTGCAGTAGTTGGAGGTGGTCTGCAACTCTCATACTCTGTTGAGAAATTTAGACCCTTGTGCCAGGAGGACACCTGTTGGTTGACAAGTGCTATTGCATGAAACTATGGACTGCATCTTTATGTGTTGATAACTTCAGCTGGTATCAGCCTCTGCGTCCAGACCAGGGAGGGACATTACATCCTTACAACTTAACAAAACAAATGATTTGTTAAGACTCTCCAGAATCACATATTTCAGATCCATTTTGATCAATTTAACTATTTGAGTAGATGTACCCTAGCCTGAACTGAGGACCCCCATCCTGACAAGCACTTGGAATGTATGTGAAAATAGCAGATCTACCTACAACACCTCGCTACACAAGGCGTTGTGAGCTTGTAGATCAGCTATTTTCACAATGTTTGCCTCTTTCTTATATCATTTGACAATTTGGCCAATGTTGGACAGTTTTTATAGTATAACTAGAGTTTCGGGGGGCTACGCCCCCCTCAACCCCAGCCGCGCACGGGGCCCAGCGTGGCCGTGTGTATATTGGGGGACCCAAATCGCCGGAGTGAAACTGTGGAAAAGTTTTTTTGAAAAAGGAAAAAATTTGAAGAAATAATATTTGTTATGTTTCAGGGGGTCCACAGGGGGTCCGCGGACCCCCTGATGGTCCACTGACCCCCTGTGGAGTGTTGGGACGCGCGGGGACACCCCTGGAACATTGCGGACCATTTCAGTGTTTTTTTTTTTTTCATGAAGGTGGTTGCTTGTTTCTGGCGCAGGCTGTGCAAACCTGGCAACCCAGCGCATGCTGCCGCACGTTTAAGTGGCGTAGCGTCATGAGGGTCAGTGGGGCCGTGGCTCGGTCAGTGAAGACCCTGTAGTGCGGATGATATGTGGCATAGAGGGGCAGATTGTAAATCCACAGAGGAAACATCCGTGGGCTACCATTGGTTCAGCGATGTGTGCGGTCGCCCTGCGGCCCCTCCTCCTCCACCAATGTGCAGTATTGAGAGCCCTGACGTCACAACAATTGGAGCGATGGGCACTGCACTGTGGTTGGTTAGGGTACACCTAGGGCCCAGGTAGAACCCAGTTAAAGCCTGCATGGGCAAACCCAGTTAGGACCCGCCTTGGTCCCACATAAAAATGGCAAGTTGGGGCCCACCTAAGGGCCAGGTAGAAGCTACTTATAGCCTGCATGGGCATCGCAGTTGGGACTGAAGTGGATGCCGCTGACATTGCTGACATGGGGTCCATATGGTTTAGCCCACCTTGAAACCATATGGGAACTACGCTGGCATGCTGGCTGTAATGCAAACGCTGCATCATACCTGCAGTGTGTAGTTTGATGTTGTGTGTGTAGCAGATATACCTGCAGTGTGTAGATCAATGTCCATAGGAAAGTCAATGCCCAGCAGTGTTTTTTTTCCCCAGCAGAGTTTCTAGTGTCTCTGTGTCTCTCTGGAAGAGGTTGCACATGAACTCTGCAGCCGCACTGAGGCGCTCCAACACAAACACTCTGACATTAAGCTGCTTCACACAACAAACATCAGCACCACGCTGCTGTTTGTCCAAAAGACACAATATCTCCTCTCCCACCGACGTCATGTGTTCATTTATCGACAGCCGTACAGACTCCTTTTGACACATTTTACGTCGTTTATCCAGCTCTCACTGACTCTCCACATCGGGCTGTTATTTTGCTGCGATCAAGTCAACGATGTGAGAGATTAGCTATCACAGACGGACGGACAGGGGGTGAAACATAGTCTTGCGCCATGCCTTTCGGCCTGGCGGAGACAATAAAAAACCGAAAGTAAAGGAAATGGCCATTTCTGCAACAGATGTAGTCAATAAAGTATGCTCTGAAAACATCGGCCACATTGGCAAAGAATGTAAGAAAGAGGCAATCATGTAGAAAATAGCCGATCTCCAAGCTTACGAAGCCTCTCAACGTGAGGCGTTTCGAGCTTGTAGATCGGCTATTTTCACAATATTTACTTGTGGAACGGAGTCAAACAGAATGGGGGGGTCCCAGATCAAGTACGTGTATTTGGGGGGGGGGGGGGCGGCGTGAAAGGGTTGATAAACACTGCTCTAATCGGAGCGAAATTATCTGAAATGACTACATGACCATAATGCAGCCTAACATGCGTTGCACGGGGCGGTCCTGCCATTACGTTAGTTACTGTAGTTGCTGTGGAGCTACATAGTTCTCCAGAAGACACACACAAACATACACCATCTACAATGGACGAACTGAGCAGCAATATAGACATTCACCAGACGAACGTGCATTGTTGACAAAGTGATTGCACAGCCGCTGCAGGCATGACAAGCAGGTTAGCGTTAGCGACATGGCAGCTATCACAGCGCCCTGTCCGTCGTGCTGCAACTGCCTGTGATGGCTACAGCAGTAACAGCAAGCTGTCTGCGATGCCATTGTCTGGAGACTGCTCTTAGCGTGACACGACCAATGAGAGTGAGCGCTGTAGTTGTTGCTAAGATACGGTGGCGTCTCTGCCCCATAGCTTGTAGATCTCTCACACATGATTGGCGTAGGCTGCGTTGCCAGGTCTGACTTTGTGTCTAAGCAATGGTCGGCTTATTTTTGCGCGCCTTTGGGCTCGTTTGCATTGTGCGCACGGCAGCGCTTGTTTAGCGTACGTCAGCGCGACGTGGCAACGGACGTGGCAACGTGAAAGGTGATTGGCTGGTGAAAAGAAACACCCGACGTTACACCAGAAATGGTGCCTGGAGAAAATGGTGACCAAATTTTTTTTTTTGAAAAAAAGGAAAAAAAAAACGCAGCGGCTGCCTGCTGTTGTGGTGATGAGGTCGTGCGCACGGTAAACGGTACGAAGCTGCCTCCCCTTCCGTTTTGTCCGACATTTGGTGAGTAGAATTAATTATGTTGCGCGGTGGAAAAGGTGTAGTGAACAGTGAGATGTCCCCTACGCGAGGCGTAAATTCAGCGCGGCCGCCGTGGCGAGTCAGTTGGCGACATGTGGTCTGGCGGTGCGTTGTTTATTCGATAACAGAGCTGTGGGGTGTCGCACCTAGGGTGCGGAAGTTGCTCGCCATTTATATAGTTAGATTCATTACTTTTAATGCAGTAATGGTCTTTTTCTTTTCAAGGTTTTAAAAAGGTCTTAAAAGTCCTTACATTGTCACCTGAGGACGCCCTTAGGGATCCGGACCTACAGGTTGAGAACCACTGCCCTACAGGGTGGCAAAAAAAATACAACAAAAAAAAACACCCAGGGCATCAGTTGACATAATGTATGTAGCCTGTAATCAATAATATAGTCCAGAGCTTTTTGTTTTTTAATCAAGAATATCCATGCTGAGATTTATTGCTTGTAACAATACGGTTCACAAGGTTAATTCAATTCAATTCAAAGGGCTTTATTGGCATGAGAAAACATACGTTTACATTGCCAAAGCAAAAAGCACAATACAACAATACAGCAATACAATCAAAACAAAAAATGTACATTTGAAAGTCATAATCTTCAATAGATCAATTTCTATGTACCAAGATCACTGGGTGCAGGTATAGTGCAGGAAGGTTAATATACTGTAGGAAACTCCCTCGATTGTATGTGAACTTGTTGATATTTCTGTACTTGCATGCAGTGGCTGATGCAGATTTTTTAAACAACTTGGCAAACATGTCAGGTGTGACTATCAATTCAATCTGTACAGCACAAATTGACAGTGACTTATTTTATGAGACAGAAACAAATCAATTACTTTTACATTTTGTTTCTTAATAGTTTGTTTCTTAAGAGTTTTGGATGATGTGCATCAACAAGGCGTTGTATCGTGAACTTAGATCGGCTCTTTTGAGCAAAGAGATTTGTGTAGACTAGAGGGGAAAAGGAGGAGACCATAGACCCCTGGGGGTCTATTAAGTAGGGTTTAAGTGATTAACATTTATGCACACATTAGATGTAGCACCACAGTAAGCTCTGAAAGTCATTCATGGGATCACAGTTGGTGGTTTGAATGTGAAACCCAACAAATCATAGTGGAGTGCCCTGTTGCATATCAATGGGGTGTGTAGGCTACTACTATCAAACCACTGCTGGAGAAAGTCTTCTTTAGTTATTTAGAAATATGTACGTAGTATGTACAATTAAAATAGAATAAAGAAATGTCTAAACATGTCACATTGTGCGATCAATATATTAAATAATGAAACTAGCCTAATAAATATACAAACCAAAAATACTTCAGATATTGGGATGAATTCTCTTTCATGGTTTGTAATCTGTGTCTTATACAGTTGGCAGGTAGCATACTTCAATTCAATTCAATGGGGCTTTATTGGCATGGGAAACATAGTAGGCCACATTTACATTGTCAAAGAAAGTGTGAAATCAACAAACAAAAAAATGGTACAGTTAATAATATACAGTAGCCCTACTAAAACAATGAGACATTGCATGCACTGTGTACTAGTGCAGCTTTGTAGTCAAGTATAGCCAATGGTACAATAAAATAAAATAACTTAAAAAATAGAAATACAAGCTGAATATTTTTGCTTCTGCTGTTGGAAAGTCACACACACACACACACACACACACACACACACACACACACACACACACACACACACACACACACACACACACACACACACACACACACACACACACACACACACACACACACACCTCGTTGATGGCAAGTTGCTTCCCAAGAAATCTCCAGAGAATCAGTCATTGATTGCTTTTCTGTTTGTTCCTGGAGACGATTCATCCAATACTATGCGTGATGCTTTTTGTTCCCAATTCTAGTAGCTGTCCCCACCCTCTTCTCAACTTCTGCTATGAAATAACCAGTAGTGGATAAAGCACTCAACCACAGTACTTGAGTCAGTATTCAAAAGTACAAATTACAACGTATATTTCTTTACATCAATGCGTTGCTGACTGTATGGAATTTAGACCCCCCCTCCCCCACAAAAAAAAGAATATCCACCATCATAATATAGTTAAAATAGCAGATCTACAAACTGAAGTAAATACTCAAGTAAAGTGCAGATACTAAAAAAAATTACTTACAGTACAGTACTCAAGTTACTGTCCACCAATTGAAATAACCAGCGATGACCATGGGATCACAGTCTGTTGTAGTCTTGAAAAGCCATCAATCACTCCCTTTATACAGGCTATCAACATGCCACATCAAATTAAAACCATCTTGTTATAACAATAAATATGTTCACGTTTATGGCGTAGAAATAACACATATAATGCAAAAAAACAAACAGTTAAACTAAACAAAAACTATGATTTGATGCACAGCACCTCCACGCACTGCGTGCAAACAGGACACGTCTTCTTCATGGTGGTCAGCCAGTGGTCCACACACTTTGTGTGGTAGGCATGATAACATGGCAGGACCCTGAGCTTCTCTCCTTCCTCGTAGTCTTCCAGGCAAATGGCGCACGTGTCGTACGCCGCGTCCCCTTTCTTGTACGTGTGGATGGGGAGCTTCTTCAGCAGGAGTCTATTTAGCACAAAGTTGCTCATCAGGAGTATAGCAATAAAGGGGAAGATGATTATGCAGACAGGCATGATGGTGAGTACAATGATGACGAGATAGGTGAGGAAAAGCGGGTAGATGGAGAGGACAATGTGGGCCCCCTTGTCATAAGTATAGTCCTCTTTCAGGTAGATGGCGGTCTCCTCAGTCACAAACACAGTTGGAATTTGTATCTGCTTCCTAACATCTTTGGAGTCCAATCTGATGAAGTCATTGGAGTCCACATTGTGAATTATGGCCGCCTGGTATCCTGCTTCTTCAGCGTTGAGGACCTTGATGTAAAAGTTGCAGTCAGATCCGTTGATGAGGATGATGAAGGGCAGGGGGAAGGCTCTTCTTCTCAGAGATGGTGGTGGTGCGTTGATGGACTCACAGGCATTCTCTGGCCGCGCTACAACCAAGAGGCCCCTCAGTCCATCGTAGAGCTTGATGTGTTTGCCGAGATGCACTGGAAGGTCTTCAAAATTCATCCTTTTGTTGTCGTATGAGTAAGCAGAGATGTCTGCCTGTACAGGCAGCAGGTTGAGGAGGACAGTTAAAATGATATAGATCCCTGTGGTCGACAGCATTGTTGTTATGAACTTAAATTCCATCAAGGAGTCAGAATTCCATGAAGGAGCCTTTTCAGTGTGTTAGAAAGTCAACAGTCAGCCAAGGATCTTGTGAGTAGTGAGCACACCACAGGGCTCTGAGGTCTCACACATTTTACTCCATTCTTTGAGACACACCTCTGAATGAATGTGAAACCCAGCGAATCATAGTGGAGTGGCACAGCGCAAATTAACATGACTGGCCCTATTGCATATCAATGGGTTGGCCCTCAGCGTCTCTGACAGGCTGCTTTGGTTTCTGGTGCCCATGGTGCTTGGCTTTTCAGTCTAGCTCAGAAAATTCATGCCTTTGGTGGACATGCTAATGTGGGGCTTTGTCTCCGACACTGCTGTGGCCCAGAGGAGTGCTACAGGTATATCACACAAGGTTAGTGTCCTGCCCGCTGCCTCAGGAATGAGCATATCTAGTATGAAGTGAACCTTCCTTTAAATGCTTTTTTAATGATTATGACACGCCCCTGTTCTGGTCATAATAGGCAAAATAGCAGATGTACATGTGTCACGCATTGTCAGCTCGTAGATGTGCTATTTTCAGCAAGAGATAAGGTGGAGAGGGGAAAAGGGAGGGGGCCAAGTATAGACCCCTGGGGGACCCCTGTCAATAGTGGTTAAAGCACACTTAAAGATTCTTAAGTCTATTCGCAATGTGATGAAACGTTGTGAATCTTTGGTCTGAACTATAGGTTTTACAAACTGGCTTTTCATTTATCAGGAGTTTAAGCCTTCAGGCTATTGTTTTATCTCCTCCTCCACAATTGCTATATTCAGCCATGATGTTATGTAAATTGTAGAGATTTGAAACGATGCACACTCATAATAAATGTGTGAAAAGTGGACATTGGTGCTATAATTAAAGTTAACAAGTCAATGCATTTTTTTAAAGGCCACAACTCCCTCACCCTTTGTGTGATTGACACCCAAAATTGAGTGTAAGAAGGGTTTGAGTTGTGTGGGAGCCTGTGGGAGTGGGAGCTGAGCAAGAAGGGGTCGCTAATGCATTACCACGAACCATTATTTCTTATTACAAATAATGCATTCTTTTCAATGTAATGACAAGCATTGTTTATATTAATTCGATAAATAGGCTAAAATAAATATTTGTTTCCTTCAAAAAGAACTAAATGGACCACAGCACAGTTTGTTCAGTTGCCCTGGCCCTGGATTGTCATATTTCAGACTATTGAAACTTTGTTGTTGCAATATTGCCAGCAGTTGTGGTTGGTTGATACAATTACATTAGTTATTTTTGACACCCCACAAAGCTCAGATTATAACTCAAAACACTAGTTTGAGTGTTCCCTTGAAGCATGTGAGTTTCGCAGAACTCACATGTAAAAGCTGTGAAGCTTCCAGCTTCCAGCATGTGAGCTATGAGCTAATGAATTTGAGCAGGGCATGGCCTATCACATTAATGACCATAACTCAATACCATCCATCACTTTCAAAATTCTCAGACATTTTCCTCCATATCTGTTTTTCCCTTAACAACTTGGACCCCAGCATGCCTATTCTGGGGGAAAAAAATAGCAGATCTACAAGCTCAGGTTGATCAGCTATACTGTGTCACGGTGGATGGTGTTTTTTTATAAGACGTTAACAGATTATTGCACATTCACTAACCCCGTCAGACCAAAAGCAGACAGTTTAGGTCAAGGCCAGACCGCAACAATGCAATTAGCCGCAACTCCTTGCAACAAAATTGTTTTAAGGCCAGTCCACACCAATGCAACTCCTTACAACTGCTATTGGGGATAATGGTTGTAACTAAGTAGTTGCATGTTCCAAGGAGTTGCATTGGTGTGTACTGGCCTTTAGTCTAATTATTTTATTCTTTATTGTTATTTCTTATTATCTCCGCCAGACCAAAGGCAAGGGGGAGGTTATGTTTTCATCCCTATGTGTGTTTGTTTGTTTGTTTGTGTGCTTGTCTGTCTAGGGCTAATCTCGCAAACTACTGGACCGATCAGCGGAAACTTTCTCGTGCACACTGCCAGTAGACCAAGGAAGGAACACATTTGTTCACATAATGGAAAATCAATGCCGGTCGGATCGTGCTGAAGCCTTGCCAAATATGGAGTCAGACATCATAGATATGTTATGGATGACTGACGTCATAGACTTCAGTCTCCCAAATATGGAGTTCCACTCAACCTGACAGATTTGTTCCACTGAGCGCACTTTCTAGTTTTAATTAATCTTAATTAATCTCTTAAACCCTATATACTTAGTCGATTAGAGTTGCCCAGTCTCCCCCTCCTTTCTTTCCTTTACACTAAATATCTTTGCAAAAAACAGCGAGTTGCGATGTGACGCATTTTGAGCTGGTAGATCGACTATTTTCACTGACTGTTCGCCCCAGGGTTAATGTGGTTAAGTTGTATCTCTCTACTCTTATCTCTACAGATCCCCACAGGGATCAATCAAATCTAACATTACATGCAGATTGGATTAGTGAGTCTTTGTGTGTAACAATTCATAATCATATTTATCATCATAATTATTTGTCTACAGTAATATCCAGTGTGTTCATTAAACTCTCAAAATGGACCCAAAAAGATCGAATTTGTTAGTTTCAGAGCTACATTTATAGTATGGATTTTGCTGTCAGATAGTCTGTCACGTGTCAACTGATGAGCACACATGACATGCCATGATTAAGTATCAAAAGAAAGAAAATGTCAGCTTGATGCTCTGAAAAAGTTTCACAGTGCAAAATCAGCAAATTACATTTTGACCAAATTTGGTCTTCTTCAGGTGAAGATAAATGAATTGACCCAGGACCTTTGTCTAGGCTTGTTGTGTCACTTGTTGTGAGCAGAATGATGAAACGGGGGGAAAATATACAGGATATAATATACACACCAAAACGCAGAGACATACACATTTTATAAGGAATCCCACTTCTATGATTTGCTATAAGATTACCAAATATAAAAATAAAAAGTTAGATAACAAAAAGACCACTACAAATGTGACAGTAAAAGCATACAAAGGTGACAGTAAGCGACCTCACTGCTAACAGTCTATCAGACATGTCAGTGTTCAATGCACTTTGACCTGGTGCTCATTGCTAGCAATCATTGCTAGTGCTTGTACCGTAACAGGGGTGTCCCCAACTTTCCAGCTCTTTAATAAACAGAATTATTTTTTTTAGGTTGTGACACCAATTTTATACAAACAGGAGAGAACTCATGCAGAATTCAGGATAATCAAGTGAAATTGGAAGTGATGAAACAAAAATAAAATAAAATGAGCCGGAACACTACAAAATGTAAGACATTCAAATTATCTTTGTGGAGTTCTCTCTCCTGATTGGAAAAAAGTTGGTATCCTGACCTTAAATGTATTTTCTGTTTGCTAAAGAGCTGGAGAGATGCCTGTTCCCCGAATAAACAATATAGCAATGATTATATGGAATATAGAGCTTAATTAATACATAATCTCCCAAATGTACACCACCTGTGAGTACTGTGATAACTTTTTATATTTATTCAATATTCAGTAGCTGTTTTTTTGTAAATTAATTCTGTCAGTCTGGGCCTCCCCCTGCTGGACATGAACTATTATGAATAGCATTCACTTGATACAAGGATGTGGACCAGAGAAGCAATTTGAATTATTGAAACTATTTAAAAACGGATTGAAGTAGCAAATGCTACAACAGTGAACATAATATTTAAGCTATGAAGTGCACTAAATCCGTTCATACCAGGTAGTGAGACCTGTTTATATATTTAGCTTTATGTGATTAAATTGAGACAAATCGATAAATCTGTTTAATTCCATTTTTGCTCTGGATGTCTTTATTTTTATCATAACAACAGTTATTCTTAATATGCAAGGTGGAGTACAACTGTCACATACTGGTACTGTACTGTACGTCTTGTTTTCAAATCTTTGTGTACAAATATGTTCATATGCATTTTAGTCAATAGAAATACAACCAATCAAATAATTGTGATTATATTAATGATTATTTATCAAAAAAAAGTATTAATACTTTTGTGAAAGCACCAACAGACTTGATTTTTGTCCATATCGCCAGCCCTAGTTCCATCCTTCCAGTCACATGGCAGAACCACACTGTTAGGATTAGTTCCAGTTAGTATCATGTTTACTGACACATATTTCCAATAACTCTCTCCCCATGAATTCGGAGGCTGTCCCCCAAGGTGCTTTGTATCAAACTGATAATAACCTTAGTAAATGCTGGGATCTTCACCTCTGCACACATCATCTCTCTACACTCCACAGCCAATACCATTTCACCTGGCAACAGATTCGGAAGAAAACCACTGTTCTCTCTCCCACTACGGTCGCTGGCCCATGATGAAGACGCTGAGCAAACTCCTCGGCTTCTTGCTGATAACCATATGTAACTGTCAGATATTGCTATCAACTATTACTAAAACAAATCACAGGTTGTGAATGATCCTCTTTAAGATAAAATTCATGTTTCCAAAACGCAACATGCAATGAATAGATTTCAAAATAAACAACAGACACCAACACAGTAATAACGCTCAGATCTTTGTGTTTATCTAATTGAATCAAAAATAATCAATCACCACCAGTCTGTTGAACCCATAGGATATTATACGAGTCCGAATGCACGCGCTCACCAAACCGAAAGGAAAAAGTTTCAAAAGAAATCCAATGAAAACGTAACCCACTTAAGAAAAACGAATCCAACAAAATAGACAAAGGATAAGATGAGTGCCCATATCTGGGCATTATCAAAGTTGCTATTCACAACAATTCATTAGAGACTTGTCCTTCTTGCAGGAATGTCTCCTCAGTGTCCACAGGTAAAAAGGTCATACCTCTAACCAGTCTCACACAATCTAACTAAAGTATTCTACAGTTTATGCTTGCATGCAAGATATAAAAAATGATATAAAATGGAAATAAAGTTATTAGAAAATTATATTACAACTTGCTTTATATTCTCCTCGATTTCTTGTTTTATTTTCTCCTCCGACAAAGGCTGTGGTCTCTCCTCTGCTTCTTGCTTTATTGTCTCCTCTGCTACATGCTGTGGCCTCTCCTCTACCACGGTCTCATTTTCAGTCTCGCTTTGTTGGTGGTGTCTCTCGGACTCTGTCTGTGTCGCTCTCTCTGCATTGTGGCCCATGTGTAGCAATCGTGTCAAGTCTGAGACGGATTTCATCATTTCAAATGCATATGATGATCTACCTGTAAACACACGACATGTTATTTAACGTGGGATGCAAGAATTATCCTAATCAGAAAACTTGTTTACAACTGGCAGATACATTTGCATGTACTAGGAATCTACAAGCTCACAAAATGTCGCAATGTGACGTGTGAGCTTGTAGATCTGCTATTTTTACCAAATGCTCACCTATTTTCAGAATGCTAGGATTGATGTGGTTAACTTTGACTCAAACTAAAAAAAAAAATTACAATACAAAATTACAATAAATGTATGTTGCTATATACTAGCAACATACATAGCAACAGGAACCCCAAAAGGGGTTCCCGTCCTGAAAGGTATAGCTACAAATAGGGGTTCCCGCCCAAATGGGAGATGACCGGAAATCATTCAGAACTCACTTCAGAATGCATTCTAAAATGAGAACATAATTAGTTTATTATTTCACTTTTAGAATGATACTCAAATCAGTATTTGTATTAAACTAAAAAGGTCTAAATACCTTCAGACATTCCATGAGTAGCAGGAGATGCTCCCCAAATGGACTCATGAAATGGACTTGCATTAAAGCTGTTGTAATGTAAATCGGGTCCATGGTGCTGGCGATCCGGTGGGTAAAACGGATGTCGTGGTGCAGGTTGGCGGAGAACACCCAGGACTTCTCTGAAGAGTTTGACTTGAGTCTCCTGCATGTCTCTAAACATGGACATTTGCCAGGTCCTTTCGCTCTCCTCCCTCTCCATTGCCTTCTTCCGAAGACTCTCCTCGTAGTCTCTCTGCTCCTGCAGTCGGAGGTGCTCTCTGCGGTAATACTCCCTGTCCATTTCACCAAAAAGCTTTTGCATGTCCTCTGACATCTGCTGGAGCCTGGAGGTTTTTTTGGCCTTTTTTCGCAGAGGCGGATGAGGAGATTCTAAAGCACACACAAAAGGACATCAACAACTATTAGTCAAGTCACCCACCATTATGCTTAACATACAAGTTAACATTAACTTGTATGATGACCAAGCAAGGTACAAAACTGTCCTGTTAAATAAAATGCCATGTTTGTTAAGTAAAATCTCAATTTCAATGGTCGTATGCATACAGTGGATTTCCACATATCGGCTATAACTCTAAGCAAGCAACTATACTTAATTAGCAGCAGTATTAGACATTACTGTCAAGTCCTTCTCTCATCCAATAGCACACCCCAGTGCTATTGGATGACAGAAGGACTTGCCAGCATGTCTCAGTGTGCACACACACATTTTTATTGTTCTATTGTTGTGTTATTGTGCTACTATTTTCTATGGAGATTAGATGTCTCATTTGTGATTTATGTCCTGGGTTTACGTTTGGTTAGAATCACAGGAAGGATAAAGGAAATATGCATGACGATAAGTTGCTAATGGTGATGTACCGTTTGCAAATATTAATACAATTATATCTGAACCCTAATGTGAGGCTTCTGGTTCTCAGGGCAAACTTATGATACTTTGCCCAGTAGCCAGAGGCTCCTGGAAGTCAGAAGCTCCTGAGCAGCAAGGATTTACCACAAATGAATGTCTGTTTGGTGGAGTCACCTTAGATTACTACTGTATGGTGGCCTGGGGAGTAATGATACAGTATGGCAAACATGCATAATGACCTTTGGGGTGAGTTTAATTTTCTTAAAATGGGACTATAAATAAGCCTTGATGCAGGATGCCATGTGAGAATGGAATTGGATATCTGAGGGGGTTTCCATGGATACTACGCCCAGGGACTTTCTTGACCCTAAATCCGCCCATGGCCTGCATCCACCAACCTGGTCCTCCAGGGTAAAAAACAAGACTCTCTACCCAAATATGGCACACTGCACCCAAGCCCCGGTAACTCCTCATCCATCTTAGTCCTGATCTTATTCTGTCTGCCTAAAATAATCTATTATGTCCTTTTTCTTTATATGTGCTTTTTTGTTACAAAACCATGGACGATGATGAGCACCCATCCCCTGTGTTTATACATTTTAGAAGTAGATATGTCACTTCCAGTGAATGTTCAACTCACTGATCATTACAATAATCACAGTGGTGTAAAGTAACTAAGTACATTTACTCAATTACTGTACTTACGTACAATTTTGAAGTATTTTTGACTTAACTGGAGTATTTCCAATTTTCAATACTTTTACTTCTACTCAAATATTGTACTCCACTACAATTATTTGAAAACTTTAGTTACTAGTTACTTTGTAGATTTTGATTATTATTACGAAACATACGTTAACTACTTCAGCCCTATTTTCTACATAGGCTATTTTTCAAACATTTTGGTACTTTTACTTTTGGAACGTATATTTTGATACCAATACTTTTGTAATTTTACTCAATTAACATTTTGAACACAGGCCTTTTACTTGTAACAGTGTATTTTTATATTGTGGTATTGCTACTTTTACTTAAGTAAAATATCTGAGTACATTTTCCACCACTGAATAATCATATCTTTACAGTCTAAAAACTCACCTGTTGGACAGCTTTCTGTAGCAGGTTCTTCTAGGCCCACTTCGACCTCCTCTTCCTTTGGGGTTGTATGTGTGGTTCTGTCGCCGCTAGTCTCATCATCATCATGATCTCCATCCATGGTTGTATCCCCGGCTCCTAGGCCTGTCACAATTATTACATAATCGCAATTATTTTTGCATAATCGCCATAATCGTTTCTATGTTGAAAAATGTCCATACATTTTCCAAAAATAGCTGAAATAGCAGATCCACAAGCTTACAACATGTCCTTGTCAACGTGTAGATCAGCTATTTCCGCTATTTTTATATTTATACAAGTATAAAATGATTAAATGTCAGTAATTTCTTTGTATATTGAAGTAAATTATTTGTCATATCTGCCCTGTGCAATTTACTTTATTTACAAAGCCCTAAATCTTTATTCTGTTCCAATGCCAACATGTTCAAACACAATTATATCGTTAATCGCAATTATTTGCATGACAATTAATCGTCAATTTAAATGTTGTAAAGGTGATAGCCTTGGATCAAGACTATCATTGATGTATTTTATCGTTTTTTACATTTTTATATTTACAGTCTTGGCTAGCACCCCCCAGTGCGACCTGCACTTAAACCAGTAAAGCCCGTGCTTCTGCATACATGTACAAAACAATTGAAATTAAATGCTTACCCGGTTGCCCCAAATGTTAACCCACGCTTCGGAGTCTTTGTGCAATGTATTAGTCCATATTTTTCAATAAAGAAGTGTTTTAATCCCGTCTGTGTCGGATTATGTAGGAAGTTCCCTTTATTCCTCAATGGGCGGTAATGACGGGGCGCACCCGGTGAAAACCGGAATTACACTCAATGTAAACAGGAAGTAAACGTGGGGGGAAATGGCGTTCGGCCACAGACGGGATTAAAACACTTCTTTATTGAAAAATACAGACTAATACATTGCACAAAGACTCCGGAGCGCGAGTTAACATTTGGGGCAAGCGGGTAAGCTTTGTACATGTACGGAGAAGTACGGGTTTTACTGGTGAAAGTGCAGGCAGCACTGGGAGATGCCAAGACTATCGTAGATACGAAAGTAAAAGTCAGACTCGATAAAATACATCTCTGATGATAATGGTGACATCCCTACCGGCTCCACCATCCATCGTCTCGGTGGTGTTCTCCTCAGACTCCTCGGGCTCCGCGGCGGTGCTCACAGCCCCGGGGTTCGCAGCCTGGCCGCCGCTGGACCCCCAGATCGACTCGCAGATGTCGAAGTACGGCCACTGCAGCCTTGCGCTGCCGCTCCTACCACCACCGTGATGCTCGTTCACCGTCTGGTACTTCTTCCGCAGACTCTTGAGCTTGCTGATCACCTGCGCCTTCCTCCGGATCCACCCTCGTCCGCGCAGCGTGTCGGTGATCTTGTCGTAGACCACCGCGTCCCGGACGGTGCCGGAGATCTGCTGGATCACGTCGGCCTCGGAGCGGATCGACAGCAGAGCCCTGATTTCGGAGTCGGTCCAGTTGGCGGACACCGTGTGGCAGGCGTTGGGCATGATGGCTTAACGCTGTGTTTGGCTGTTTAGTTTATATCTATGGTTTTGATTGCATTGTTTTTCACAAAAATATGATGTTTGTGTATGTCCCGTGCAGGTCCTGTTCCCACATTACACCGACATGGAACAAAACCGTTGCCTGTGGATTAACGGCAGTGTTGCCATATTTCATGAGAGAAATAAGCAACCAGTGTGAAAACAAACCCAAAAGAAGCAACTAGGCCACATGAGCACTTTAAAGTTTAAACCTATAATATGCGTCGGCTGTTTGAAAATAGCTGATATTCAAGCTCAAGCTTGTAGATCTGCTGTTTTCAAAAACTCTTGAAATAAAATGTGGAATATTTGGAATCTTTTTTTGAAACATTCTAACAAATGCTCCCTGCTGGCACAAAACATTTATGAAAATATTTGAGAACCACTGGTTAAAAATGTTTTACAAAACTTTGGAAGCAAGCCGAAATAAGCAAGTACACGTTAGAAACAAGCCCAAAAAACCACAAGCACCAATTTTTACAAGCAACTTTACAGAAAAATAAGCCCAAAGTCGCTTATAATAAGCCGACATGGCAACACTGATTAACGGCTCAATGCATGATGTGGGAAAAGGATTATTAATGTGGACCCGGATGTATTGTATGGAAGCCCTACAAGGACATGATGTCTCCCTTTGTGCACTTGAATTTGAGATGGAGAACAGACTGATGATCTGATCGGATCAGTGGAGGAAAAAGTATGCACATTTTTACTTAAGTAAAAGTATCAATACTGCAATGTAGAAATACTCTGTTACAAGTGAAAGTTCGGAATTCAAAATTCACTTGAGTAAAAGTACAAAAGCATTGGTATCAAAATGTACTTGCAGAATGTCCCATTTCAAGTTTTCAAATGCATAAAAATCGTTTGAAAATAGCAGATCTACAAGCTCACATACGTCGTGATTGTAGACTATCGGCTATTTTCAAATGGCCGAAATGTATATGGGGCTGAAGTGGTTAATGTATGTTTTGTAATAATATTCAAAATCTACAAAATAACTAGTAACTGAAGTTTTCAAATAATTGTAATGGAGTAAAAGTACAATATTTCACTCTGGGATGTAGTGGAGTAGAAGTAAAAGTATTGGAAATACTCAAGTAAAGTACAAATATATATATATATATACACACACACACACACACACACACACACACACACACACACACACACACACACACACACACACACACACACACACACAGATATATATATATATATACACATATATATATATATATATATATATTCCTGTGTTTGTGTAATTCTTTTATTTATTTTTTAGAAAAAAAAGGTCTTTTGTCCTTTCATTACAAAATAATTTGATCATCATGGTTTGTTGTTTTTTATACAGAAATAAATTGCAATACATGGATTATGACGCACACATGATAAACACACACACACACACACACACACACACACACACACACACACACACACACACACACACACACACACACACACACACACACACACACACACACACACACAGACACACACTTAGACCTTGGCTCTCTTCCCGGCCTCTGTGTTCCAGTCAACGTCAAGATCGTCATCATTGAAGTCTTCAGAGTTGAACAGGGACAGTTCAGAGAAGAGGCCCTTGGATCCCAGACCTCCACTTCTGGATGGAGGAGCCAGCTCGAAGCACTTCCTCTTCTTAGAATTAACACAGCTCCCAACAGTGGCATCAGCGACATTGTCACCATGGCCACCATTGGTCGTTGGCAGTTTGACTGTGTTGCTGACAATACCAGTGTGATTTGTCACGTCTTGTTGTGATGTGTGCCTATTAACGGCACTGTACTGAGGTAGGGTTTGCCTTTGGAAGGTTGCTGGTTGCTTTGGAAAAGCTGAAGCCATGTTGGATTGCCACCCTGGTGCACGCTGTGTGCCAAGAGCTGGCTGTGATCCACTGTCCACAGTGGTTATGATGGATGTGGCCACTTGTCCTTTGGGTGCTGAGGACGTTCTGTGGTCTTTAATAGCTGTGAAAGTATTCTGTTCTTTAGAACCTGAGAAGTTGGCAGGGATATCTGTGTTAGACACAGTCTGGACTTCTCTGGGTCTCGTAGATGTGGTTTCAGATACAGGCTTTGGCTCTGTGGAGCCTGTGAAGGAGAAGCGTGAGAGCTTGGCCAAGGTGGAGGTGGCCACAGTGGGCTTGCTCCCGTCTGGTTTGGGTGGTGTGATCAGCGGATCAATGGAGGAGCTAGATTTAGGGGCCGAAATGTTGTAGGTATCTGCTCTTGTCTCAGAGCTAGTGAGTTTGTTTAGCAGCTGTTGCCGTTTATGCTGTGTGCCATCGCTCCTGGGGATAGAACTGGCCCCTTTCCTTATTTCACAGAGCTTTGTTCCCACAGCTTCTCTTGAATCACTCCCATCTTCTCTTACCACCTCCTTCCCTCCCTTCTTCCTGCCTACTTTGGGAGCAGTGCCACCCGCTCTCTTCGCAGCAACTATTTCTACACTGATGCCACCTGCTGGCAGATCTTGGTGTTGCCTATCTTGACCCTCCCCTGGTCTGGGTGGCTCTCTTGTTGGGGCAGCCGAGTCCAGACTGATTGTAGATGTACTTGTTGGATTGTTAACCATGGCTGTTCTGCAGCTGTCAGTGCTGTTAACGTCTATTCTGTCCAGGTGAGCAGATTCTGGCTGCTGCTGCTTGTGGTTCATCTTATCTCTTGGTTTGAAGTTGAAACTTGACAACATGGCGTGTAGGTCTGACCCTGTCGTCCTCTCCTGAACCCCATCAGTAGACACAATCTTACTCCCTTTTTCTCTCTCAAACTCCCCTTCCTCCTCAGGGCACCGATCGATGAAATTGTTCTTTGAGTTGCGTTTCTTTCCCACCACGGGGGTGCTGCTACCTTGGAGGGTTATGGGGGCGTCCCAGGATAACTCCTGTTCTAAACCATCTCTTTTATCTTTCCTGATGTTGCTGCCTCCTGCTGTCCTTTCTCCTTCCTCGCAATCGTCTTTGTGGTGATAACTCACCTGAAGTTGCTTCATTCGTTTATCTCGCAGCTTCTTGGAGACTTTCTGCACCACAAAGACTGGAGCTTCTGAATCAGCTGTTGGCACCACTTTACTTCCTTGGTTCTGCCTATTTCGATCATGTTTCCTTCTTTCCTGTAATGTTGTAGAGTTCTCCTTTTGTCTCTCGGCCTCACTGTGGCTCCTCTGTTTGCTGCCTAGCGATGTGTCGTCACCAATTTTCGATGCTCGCTGGACTTGCGCTGAAGTATGGTTGTTGTGGTTTTGGGGTAACATGGCTGTTTCTGGTGATTTCGTACGATTCGCTTGTCTGTTGAGGTTTTGTTGCGTTGAAGTGATGGTGGGGGAGGTGATGTTCAGGGAAGACACGGATTCGCTGGCTGCTAGAGATTGGAACCAGTCCAGGCTGCTGTCCATTGTCACGTCATTGTTGTCGGGAGTGGTTGGGTTGTGGGGCGGAAGGATCTGCGAATCTGTATGGTCAGAGCCCGGGCTAATACTTTTCAGGCTAGGGGACACAAACAAAATAAATAATTAGCCTAATGTTGGTAAGCACTGTTATAATTATATATCATTATAATAACTTATGTACTTAAAACACAAAACAGGAATAGATGGAAACATGATAAAAGTGTGAGGAATGAGAGAAAATTGAGACAGCGAAGACTAAGAGAGGGAATATGGAGTGAGATGAACACAGTATTCCAAGACTAGCGTAGTTAACCACTAGCCCTAGCGTCCCTATTCTGGGGCAAACATTCGGCGAAAATATTTGGTGTAGCGGGACAAAAAGATGAGGCTAGTATAAAGACCCCTGGGGGATTCTGGTAAATTATATAGGGTGTATGTGGTTAAGGCCCACTTATACTCTCGTTCAGAACGCATGCTCACAATACATACGTTCTAAATAATCTCTACAAGCTCAATGCGACGCGTTGTGAGCTATTGCGCTATTTTTGTGACAGTTGTACGACAAAGTATAAAGTAGGGCTTAACTGCTTAATCACAATAATCAATTAAGTTGATAATAAAACAATCCATTAGATTTTAGCTTGATTATTCAATGAATCCAAAAAGTAATCGATCACAAACAAAGTAAACGATAGTTGAAGTCCTAATTAGTCTGAACTATCCTAAAAGAAAATGGCACATTCTATGTAGATAAAGCGTATCCTCACCTGGCCAGTCTGTCCATGTCTCTGTTGAGTAGGTGAGGCAGGTTGAGCCCTTCCAGCACTATCTGACACTGTGTTCTATACTGTTGACAGGGCTCAGCAGGGAAGGAGGTGTGTAAGGCATTCACATTTCCCAGTAATGCGCCACCCTGGGGACAAGAGCAGACAAAACACCAATGGGCAAACAAAGAATACCAGATAACAGTACAATGGTGGAAAATTGAACCTAGGGGAGGATGCAGTGATAGAAATCAAGTCAACTCAGTTCATTTGTTTCTTGTGGAAAGGTTTTGATGAAAGGTGATACCCTAGCCCCAATATGAGCCATTTTCCCCAGATAAGATACTGGCTAAAATAGCATCTATAAAGTCGCAACATAAGCTTGTAGATCGTCTCTTTTAGGTGCACAATCATGACGCACAACTAAGTATAAATAAGGCTATAGTCAATAATACTGTACGTGGCAAGAAGTAGAAGTTCTTGAAAAAGTCTATTAGTGGCTTGGCTATGGAAATACGCATGCACACTTTATAATTGGACATAGACATACTTCAAGGATGGTGTCTTTTGCCGATTTTACTCACCTGCATGGAGCACTCCATGACAGAGACGGCTACCACAGCATCCTCTATGGTCACTGTCTCTCTGTACATCAGCTTGGCATGGGCTGCACAGGAAAAACACCTTAATGATAGTCATATCATATCGTCTCTGTAAGGCAGAAACCTTGTATGTCCAAAACCGTTACTTTTCAGGAAATGGAAAACATAACCTGTGTTCCAGTGTAGTTATTTAGTCAAAAGCTCTTGTTAATACTTTTCAGGGATTCAATATTTATAAAACCCACAGACAGATTTAAGGACTTTCATGTCATTATAGGTGAAAGAGCGAAAATAGATAATCTACAACTACAAGCTCAACCCACAGCCACACACGTCTTATAAAACTACCAAAAGTAAAGGTGTATTTCCTGTATCTCTACTGTGTATCTCCTCTACTGTACTATACTATCTAGTAAAGCAGTAATTCTGTCAATTAATTTGTCTCTGCGTACCTTCAGCCAGTCTACTGAGGCTCTCCAGCATGCGGATGGTGGTGCGCGCAGCGTTGCGGCTGTCGCTCCGCCTCTGCAGTTGGTAGTAGCGTGTTAGGATCATGTTGGCCTCCTCGGATACCTGCGGTTGCAGCCGTTTTATCACACAGAAATAGGCTTTCATCTTCTCCATGGGCCACAGCGAGGAGGAAGAAGCATCACTGGCCTCTCCTGGTAGAGATGAGGAATCAGGCACTTAATGAGGGGCAATATCCTGTCTTCCCACTGGGGTCGGGGGGCAATTTGACACCCCTGATATAGAAACAGAACCAGTTTGTACCTTTCTCCTCCAGGATGAACGAGGAGATGATGCGGTCCCACTCTGGGTTCCTGGTGTCCAGGAGAACCAGAACCAGATCAAAGCGGCTGAGCAGCGGGCTGGACAGGGCCACGTTCACAGACACTGGCTCGTTGGGGTCGTACTGGCCTTTGGGGTTAGTGGCTGCCAGGATGCTGCTGCGTGTGTTCAGTTTACACACCATACTGGACACAGAACATCATATTACACACCATACTGTACACAGAAGAAGAGTGATAAGAAGATTAAAGACCATACTGTACAGCGGAGAAAAATGTTTAGACATCAAGGATAAATTAATTAAGTTGTGCATCCTTCCAGTTCATTTCTTAATATTTTCTTTAAGGTCTCAAAAGGTATTTCTCTTAATCATTCTCCTTAATTTAAGTGAGGTGAAGACAATTAATATAAATGTAATTATAGTTTAACAAATCATCTAAGCAAGTGACTAGATCTTGGTGTGTTTGCCATACCCAGCTTTAGCCACGCTAATGGTCTGTTGTTCCATAGCTTCATGGATGCTGGTACGGTCGTGTTCCTTGATGCTGTTGAATTCATCAATGCAGCACAGTCCACCGTCTGACAGCACCAGAGCCCCAGCTTCCAGATGCCACTCCCCTCCATCCCTCACTGCTGCCACGGTCAAACCTGGATTAAATTACACAAAATGACAGAACTAATAAACAATCAACTATCAGCAGTGCCGTGATTTTGGTATGTTTTCAGTTTTTCATTTGTCTAAGGACTTGACATTACTTCTCTAGATCGCACCCAATGTGGTTAAAATGTGGAGTATATCTTGCCTGTATATTTTAGGATTCTCATTGGCTGCTGTTACATGGACAGTTGTATTCGGAATGAATACACTTCTATTCGGAATGAATGAATGGATGAATTCATTCCGAATAGATTTGCTCATGTAAACACCCCAATTGGAATAGAATATTCCATTCCAGTCTGACCCGAATGCATTTTCATTCGGAATAGGAGGGGTGGTATAGACCATTTGAATCGGGTTAAATCAATCAGAATTGACCATGTAAACACTTTATTCCAAACGCTCCTGTCTGTTTGGAATACATGCATTCCTTTGCGCATGTCCGTGCTTAGTAGGGCTGTCAGAATTGTCCAAAAATGACCTATCAAATCTCTAATTCGGCCACGGTTGGTGCTGAGAAGCGCTCGCTCCTGCGGGATAAAATTAATGATTCTAATAGCGTCATTTAATAAGCCTGTAATGGTTAAGCCCAGACTTGTCCAGGAGAACGGACGCTCCGAGGATTGCTGGCCTAGGCTACACTTATATGGATCTTTTTCTAAACAGGTATTTTAGTCCTCAGTTTTTAAAAAGAATCCCTGGCCACATGACAAAGATTTAAAAAAAAAATATCCCTGTCCACACGTAAACGCAGAAACGCATTGATCAGCATGCAAGTTTCAATTTTAAATCAGATTTTATTTTATTATTTTTATTTATTTTATATATGAGGGGCCAAATACATATACATTTTTAATCACATGTTAAGGCCCAATACTGCAATATTTTAATAGCATACGTGAACAAAAATAAATGAAAACAACATTATTAGGGCGCAACGGCAGCGGAAACAGATGAGTCTTCATCAATTCATTACATGGGCAGCCGGAACGGTCGTCCCAAAAAACCCCGCCCCACGCACCTTTTGAGCGGGCCATCCACGGCTGCTCCATGGTGGCTGGATTTTGACCCGGGGCGATTGTGTTTTAGGGCGACAGACCCGTCATATTATACCTCTATGGACAGACCCTGTGTGCGCACCGCGTGCTACTCGGCGCAGAAAGAGGGTTTTCGTCACAGTGAATGAGTTACAGGATGTTTCAAAGCAAGAAAACGTGACACTCAGCATAATGAGTAGCTTATACTTTCTACTTAAGTATATTTTGATGCCAATACTTTTGTAGGCCTACTTTTGCCATAAATGAGCGTGCCTTGTTTTATAGTCTCTCTCTCTCTCTCTCTCTCTCTCTCTCTCTCTCTCTCTCATCATCGTACGGTACCTACATGAGAAATGTGACAAATACTATAGGCTAGCCTACGTTTTACCGTGTCTGGTACCAATACAAAAAAATAAACTGGTCTGAACTTGTAGATCTGCTACTTTTGCATTAAAACGCCGATGACAAAGGAACACAGGCTTGCACCGCATACAACGCTGCCTGGTGCGTTGCTTCCGGGCCTGCCTACGACCGATAGACCTCCGCCGCGGAGGCACAAGGGGGCTATTGCCTCCTCCCATGCCCACCAGGGGAAGCTCTGCTCCGGGTAGTGGCCCCTGGTCCATGCCCGGGCGTAGGCGGGAACCACTTTGCGCATGTCAAAAGTTATATTCTGAATGAATGCTTTGGTCATGTAAACGAGGAATACTTTTATTCAGGTCTCATGTAAACAGGTGAGTGGATCAGATTCCTCTATTCAGAATGAGTTCATTCGGAATGAATTCATTCTGAATGAATACATGATGGTCCATGTAACTGTGGCCACTGTAAGTTGCAAGCTTCTCTGGCAAACGGGTAAATGGAACAGACTGGACTCCTGATGGTTCAGGACCATGTATGTACCTCCATTACATTACATTACAGTCATTTAGCAGACGCTTTTATCCAAAGCGACTTACAATAAGTGTATTCAACATAGGTAGGGAACGAAAACTACTAATCACCAGAAGTTTTAAGTACATTTCCTGCAAAAACAAGCAACCAAGAGTATACCTAGCGCTAAGGTAAAAGTGCAATATATCAGCTACCTACTTTCTTAAACAGATGAGACAAAAATGGCAAAATCAAATGAGCACGAGCTAAAACAAATAAGTGTATCGACTAAACAAGATCCAATAAAACAATACAAAAATAAAACAAGAGTTTGTACAACTAGTTAACAACAAGTAGGCCAGGCAAAGAGGAAGGATAGTGTTTCCTGAAGAGGTGGGTTTTCAGCCTGCGGCGAAAGATGGGCAGTGACTCTGCTGTCCTGACATCAGTGGGAAGTTCATTCCACCACTGTGGGGCCAGAACAGAAAAAAGTCGTGACCGTGTCGATCGACCAGAAGGACCGTTGAGTGGCGAGGGAGTCAGTCGCCCCGAGGTGGCAGACCGGAGTGGTCGGGCAGGGGTGTGGGCATTGACCAAAACCCGGAGGTAAGAAGGAGCTGTTCCTTTCACTGCTCTATAGGCTAGCACCAGGGTTTTAAACTGAATGCGAGCTGCTACGGGGAGCCATCACATTGACTAAATATTGAATCACATCGCTCAAAATAACAATAATTGAAATGTCAATGTAAAGAAATATCAAAGAAGTCAAGCAATTGTGGACCTTTTAACTGTCAAGTTGGCACTGGGCAGTGGATGTGTGCAGTCTGTGCACCTAAATTGGGATATATAACAGTAATACCCAATCATTTCAGCCTAGCTTGTGGAAGGAGTACCTGCATTTGTAGAGCCGATTCCAGCTGTGAGCACAGAGCGAGGTATAATCTTGGCAGCGTACTTCAGGAACTGAGACTTGCCTGTTCCTGGGTCCCCAACCAGCAACATATGAGACTCACCTATACATGGGACACAACCCTGATAATCAACAATACACTTCAACTACTGTTTAACAAATATGAAAAACATTCAGCGTATTAAAAAACTATTCATTTCTAGTATATAACATACAATGAGATATTAAACATGACTCAAAGCATGAAGACTGAAGCACGTCACCTGGGCTGTGCACCTAAAATAGTAGATCTACAAGCTCATGTGTTGCGCAGCAACGTGTTGTGAGCTTGTAGATCAGCTATTTTAGCGGCGCGTCTGCACGACCAAGTATAAATCAGGCATTAGTGTCAAAATGCCTTCCTTACCTTACCCCTGACTTTGGTTCCAGAAGGATCTATTCTCTGCACACCCCCAGCCAGCACCAGAGCCACCGCCAACTTCACCACATACATGCCAAACACCTGTGGACACAGACTCAGCAAGATGTGGTTCCTTCCTTGGAAGAGGACAGGCAGGGACACAACGAAGTTGTGGAGGGACGGGGTAGAGAGAAAGAGAGAGCATGTCAAATGTCTCATTTCACGACAGTGGACAAATTGAATGTCCTGGCTGGGGTCAGCCAGCCGCCATTAACCATTGAATTATTGATATGCGGATTTCTAACATACTATATTTTCTGTCCAATATAAAACGCACTCACTGTCTAGCAACTGTCTAATACATTGTTTTTTCTTCTTAGTGCCGCACACAACATACATGCATTGCACATTATTATTGCGGCCAGTAGATCATGCCTTTGCCCCCGTGTGTGTGTGACTGTGAGTGTGAGTCTGCATGATTGCAGATACAGAGGTTGTCAAAAAAGCTCCCTGACAAAAGGTAATAAAGTGTGAGAGGTCAGTAACGGGTACCAGAGATGGGGTCATGTCGGTAGCTGTCCCAGAAGGCATCAAAGTCCTTCTGAATGTCCTCCATGAAGAGAGCAGCGCTAGCCTGCTGGTTGTTGACTTCTAGGTTGTTTGCGTTGAGGACCAGCTCTACGTCGCAGCGCGTGTCATCATTGAGGGGCTTCCAGCGCTGGCACACTACACCATACACTGTTACATCATCTCCTGGACAGACAGACAGACAGACAGACACACTTACAGCTATACTGGACATTGCTTCCATCAGAGGCATTACTACGACCGAAAATAGGTAATCTACAAGCTCATGGTTTTGTGATATTACATACATTGTGAGATTGTAGAGCTGCTAATTTCGCATTAGTGACTTAATGTAATCTCAAGCACCTTGCCATTTAAATATTTTACCAGATTTGCAGCTGTCCACCAGGTCATCTTCCAGGACGACAATCATAGAACGAGGAATGCTGCCCACTGAAAGCCTCTGAGCCTGGAGGGACAAACAGCCACATAGAAATGGTAACACTCTCCTGCACACATTTCTGAACCTCTTTTGTTACTTGACTGCATGTTGGGATTGAAGTAGGCAAAGTATAAGTAGAAATTCATGTGGATCTCGACATCCGCATAGAAAATGCATGGCTCAAATTTGGGCAATTTTCAGCATGATCACAGTCACAGCCTACTTACTTACTTTATAAAATAAAAGCCACACCGTAATAAATAGATAATAAACATGCACAATGCAAGACTAGGCTAGGTCAGGTAACTGACGCGATCCATCCAAGATACACTTCATCATTCTCAGGATATCCGATGTGCCATGCTATAGCTCAAATATAAATGATTAATTGCTTTAAACAAGAAATGACTAAAGTCATAATTTAGCCGCGAGCGGCAGGCTTTTTTTGCCCCAATCTGCCGTTGAGAAATTGAAATGTAAAAAAAAAATGAAAAAAAAAAAACTTTTTGAAAAAAACATAAAAAAAAAAAAAAATATGTCCTTTTGAATAGGATTTGACATTCATATTATTAGCAGCTGTATTGTGTGTGTGTCCCCCCCCAACTACTCAAGTTAAAGTATCAATACTGCAATGTAGAAGAACTCTGCCAAAAAATGGCATACCTCAATATGACATTTTGCGGCTATATTATGACTTTGTCATGTCTTGTTTTTGTATAGTGCTGTAACATGTTATGGCCTAATCACTGTCATTCAAGCATAAATGTCTTAACATTAAAATAAAAATAAGTAACCGGTATAGGACTAGGCTACCTATTGTGGTACAAAACAAGTCCTTCTGCAGTGAATTACAACATTAGGATTGTGCAGAATTCAAGAAGCTTTATTTGTTACTGACTCATAAAGATACAAGCAGCGAAATGTTGTTGGAACTTGTACCACAGATGGTTCTACATATAATTGATATAATGAAGAAAAGAAAATATTAAGCAAGAAAATAAAATGGACAATAATAACTAAATAAAAATAGCCTACAGATATATACAGTTTTAGGAATACTCTGGGACTTGTCTTAGACAGGCATGTCATCAGTGGTGTAAAGTAACTACATGTACTCAAGTACTGTATTTAAGTACAATTTTGAGGTATTTTTCACTTTACTGTGGTATTTCCAGTTTTCAGTACTTGTACTTCTACTCCACTACATCTCAGAGGCAAATATTGTACTTTTGCTCCACTACAATTATTTGAAAACTTGAGTTACTAGTTACTTTGCAGATATAAATTATTACATTATAAAACATACATTAACCACTTTAGCCCTATTTTATACCAAGGCTATTTTCAAACATTTGTGTACTTTTACTTTTGGTACTTTAAATACATTTGGATACCAACACTTTTGTACTTTTACTCATGTAAATTTTGAATTGCGGACTTTTACTTGTAACAGAGTACTTCTACATTGCAGTATTAATACTTTTACTCAAGTAAAACATTTGAGTACTTCCACTGCTCCTCAGAGTTAAATCAACACTGAAGCCCTGCCGCCCCTGCGGCTGTTGTAAGTCACAGATGATTAGAAGATTCTCCGCTGGCCGACTTTTTATGACTTAATGACTTTATGACTCTCAGCCTCTCACTCTGTCCTCTCACTATTACGGTTAGCATAGCATGTTGCTAACACATCAACAAAGCAACCACAAACTTTTCGCTGGAGCTGGTGTGTCTGTGTGTGTGTGTGTGTGTGTGTGTGTGTGTGTGTGTGTGTGTGTGTGTGTGTGTGTGTGTGTGTGTGTGTGTGTGTGTGTGTGTGTGTGTGTGTGTGTGTGTGTGTGTGTGTGTGTGTGTGTGAGTGAGTGAGTGAGTGAGTGAGTGAGTGAGTGAGTGAGTGAGTGAGTGAGTGAGTGAGTGAGTGAGTGAGTGAGTGAGTGAGAGAGAGAGAGAGAGAGAGAGAGCGTGCGCGCGCGCGCGTGCGTGCGTGTGTGTGTGTGTGTGAGAGAGAGAGAGAGAGAGAGGGACTTGGGAGAGGGACAGATGGAGACGGAGGGGGGGGGGGGTGCTGCGAGGGGAGGCGGGTGCTGTGAATGACGGCCGTCCATTGGCCGTCCATGGGCTTTAAAGTAGTGTCTCCCCATTGGCTGTAAAGTAGTGAAGGACAGCCAGGACAGCCAATAGACAAATAGGTGTCCCGAAAACATGTCGAAAACATGTCGTGTCGCGAGTGACGATGTCTGAGGCTGTCTGTAGAGCCGCAGCGCTTTCAGCTCGCGGCTAATAATTATAAAAGTGGAGGATCACAGCCACAAATGTGCACTGCACACACAACCCACTGCTGGTGTACTTAAAGGTGTAGTGAAATGAAAAATATGTTTTTCACACTTTTAGAGCATATCCGTGGTCATCATATGGGCATACCTAACAATAGATGCAAAAAAAAATGAAAAAAAAAACATTTTTGTTTATTTTTACATCTAAAGTCCCTAAAAAGCCAATATTAATTACTTCCTGTAAACGAAAACGTGCTGCGTGATGACATAACGCAGCCTTCATGAAAATAAATTAATCTTGATTACATGCACCTGTTTGATTCCCATAGCTGCAAGTTCTTCAAACACAGCTGACTTTAATTACAGAGATACTCTGTTTTGAATCTCATTGAAGATGAGTGTATTACTCATTTTAAACTTCATCTGCACACTAAAATATGTAGCTGAAAACATTATAGGTTAGAAATAAGCCAGGTAGTAGCAAACGTGCTTCACTGGCCGTCTCTCTCTCACTTGTAAACAAACACTAGCCGTGTTGCACAAGGCTGAAGTGATTGAGATCCAACGTCCCATAGCCTGAAGGGATGGGACCTTCTGATTGGTTTAGAGTCGTTGAGCCGACGTTTCAGGCTGAACCTTCAAAATAAAATGACCGAAAATGTCACTTCAGTGCGTCTTTAAAGGTGTCCTCACCTGCTCTTGTATCTTGATTTCCTGGTAGTCCCTGCAGGCAGCGGGCTCAGAGCCCCCAGACAGACAGGTGAACTTGAAGGAGTTACAGCCGTCCTCGTTGGGACAGGAGGAAGGAGGGACGAAGGTGTAGAACTGTTCAAAGTCAGCCTGCACTGTGAACACATTGCGACATTTGGCACACATGTAATCCCTCTCGTACTCCAGGACCTGTGGGGGGTGCACATTAATTTCATGAATTAGTGGGATGTGACCACTACATAAAAGGCCTCCCGAAATACCAAACTGACTTGTGCCGACTATAACAGAATATGTCGGGAGATCAGTTTGGGACACGTAGTGTGGCTTAAAAGGTGTTAAAAGTTGTTCCTGTACAGACTACAGACTACAAAATCCGATCCATGATGTTACCTTAGTGACACTTGTGCGTATGACAGTCCCAGTAACAGACAGGAAGTGTCCTGCATCCCTGGACCTAGGAATGGTGTCTCTAGTCAGCTCTGGACACACTGGAAGACCTGTGGAAGAGCATTTCATATAAAGCAGAATACAAGAGAAACTTTAATGCGCACATTTGGAAATCAGTCTTCAAATCAAAAACAGACAATATAATACAATTAAAGGCTTTCACAACATGTCTGTGCCTGCATACACAAAAGTGCATTTGCACACATCTTGATAATTCAACAGAGTAATTTATAGCATAAAAACACTTGGTTGGGCTATTCTATAATGGCTCATTGAGAGAAGCTTCTCAAATTAATTAAAATGGAGATGCCGTTTTCCTGCTGAACCATATTGTATATCTCAGTCTGTTGTAAATAAAGGACTGAGGTGTCAGAGCACATCAGAATACATTCTTAACAAGCTCCACACCACAAAAACTACCCTTCAGACCTTTACCTTTGTTACCTTTGTTACAATCACATCACAATCAAATCCACAAAGTGATTTGGATTCCAAAGAAAGACCTGGAAGTCACTAACAAATTGGGTTGAACATCTCCAAACAGATCACATCTTGGTCATACCACACAGGAAGACACTTAATCAAGATGGTTGAATGCAGTTCATGACTTGTGTGACATCTCCATCCATTCTTTGCCCTGACTAAGAGTAGGAGTAATAGGGCATGAAAAACAGAAAAACAGAAAAACATGAACAACCTTAAACCTCACCAACCTGTAATACGGGTGTGAAGAGAGGGTTTGACCTTCACCCCACCTGCCTGCGAAGCCCCCTGAACGATGTCCTCTGCTGCTCTGTGCAGAGCTTCATCGAATATAGCCAGTACTTCATTGGGGTAGGCATTGAAATAGTCACCAACCTGTGTCCAGAGAAGTTCAGAGATTAAATTGTATAAACACCTTCCCGAGTTGTTTTTTTATATCCTCATATGCTAAATCTAGCTACTGCTGCCATTACCTCCATGTTGGCTTCAAACAGCGTCATGGCGTTAATGACGATTGCATGGTGTAAGCTCTCATCGGTTTCCGTGACAATCTGGAGTATGCCACCACGATGATGCTCAGTCACGTAGGCCTCAAACACCTGGCTGATGAGGGCCTTCTGCTCTGCACTTATCAACATGATGGACCTGTTCCCATGAGCTGGGGGGAGAGAGCACATTCATTCTGCTTAACAACAGAGACAAGTGGTGTACAACTCATTGGAGGGATAGAGCTTTGTTCTGTCTGTTAGAAAATAAATAAAATGAGTTCACAGCACCTCTCACAGAGTGAACAGGGCAGTATACCTTCCTTGTAATGATCATCAACCCATATTATAGTGGACGTAGTGTCACCAATAGTCTAGCCTGGGACATGACTTTATTTAATTAATTCTGACATTTGCATATCTGACAGAGACACAAAAACGTCAGAATCGATACACAAAATCTGTCAGTCTCGTCTTGTCCAAGGCTAGCTGAACAGCAGATTGATTGATTGAATACGGTACTTTATTAACATGATTATTAACAGTACTGGTAGTACAGTCAAAGGCTAAAAGGGTCTTGTTTCCCATTGTGGTCCATTGCACTCAATTCATATTCAATTCATCATACATATATATAATACATGATACAATACAAAACATTTTTGAATAAAGCTTAGTAGAATCATAAGGTATATTTACAGAGGATGGAGGGGTGGGGGCTGGGGTGAGAGGATTCTACTATCAAGGTGTTTAAGGAGGAGAACTACACTACAGGACCACAATGGAAACAAGCCCCTAGGGCTTTTTGTGTTATCCTTTTAACAATCTTTGTAAACCATACCTCTGTACAATCTGCAAACTGTTCATAAAGTATTCAATCAATAAAAAAAAACACATATAGCAAACACAGGATTTTCAGATATCTATAAACTGTGACATAATCCCCTTCCCCTTCAACAGTACTTCCATGTACTGTTGTTCTCATGTCTTACTAAATAAAGTACATCAATCAATCAATTCTCTTTGTCGTAGTATCTAGTTGATATTCCATATATTGCATGTTGAATTCACAGCCATAGATTACAACATGTCACGCATGCATTGCCATGTGTACTCACCCAATAATTAATTGCTGCTGTGACTTGGAGTCAGCTCTTCTCATTTAGTTTCATATCAAACTGAAAGATTCAGCAGAAAACGTGTATATTTAGTAAAAAATCTCACTTTTCCACGAGATAAAGTAACACGGAGCACATTATATGTAGGCGACGGGATGGCATTCACAGCAGCACTAAACACATACTAACGTCCCTCAATGAACAACACATACACTTCAAGTGTGATTATAATTACCTCCTCCTGTATTAATGAATGCAGCTGTTATCTGTTGACAGACAGTAAATGTCTGAAGTAAACAGCTATAGACCAGTGGTTCTCAAAGTGGGGTACAGACACACACGCACGCACGCGTGCACGATTCCTAGACGGGGGTCGGTCAAATGGACCCATTTGATTTGTACACTCTCAGAGTTATGAGGGTCTTTGAAATTAAAAAGTTTGAGAACCACTGAGCTAGACATAGCTCTGGTCCTTAGCGTTGGAAGGAGTTCTCCGGTGGCGCGGCCTCTCGTCTCCAGTAAAAATAAAGAATACACTTTCACTACTTACCAAAACAAAGACGGTTTTAAGATGTTGAAAGCCTTCTTTCCTTAGTGGGAACACTCGGAGCCCCCCACCTTAGGCCTAAAATACACTTTAGGCCAGAAAAGAAAATATGTCACCGGATGGAAATATTTTTAGTTGCTCCACTGCGCCCCCTACAGATCTGGTCACTGGACCTTTCCTATTGACAAGATCTGTAGGGGGCGTCAGTAGAGTAAATAAAACATTTTTCCTTCAATACTTTCTTTTCTGGCCAAAAAGTGTATTTTATACGTGAGGTGGGGGGCGCTGAGTGTTCCCACTAAGGGAAGTAGGCTTTCAACATCTTAACACCGTCTTTGTTTTGATGAGTAGCGAAAGAGTGTTTTATTTGTATTTATCTTTTACAAGAGAGGAGACTCTGCGCTACCGGGGGTGTGTGGGCAACGGCTGAAAAGTAACATAGCATTAGAACTCCTTATAACGTTATGGACCAGAGCTAAGCTAGACAGACAACAACCCGACATCATTGAATCGGTGTGTCGTCTTTGACAACACGATCCATATAAAGACAAACGATACGGCGACAAATGTGAGTTAAGTAAAGTACAGTACGTACCCAGTTTATATTTACATGATGACCAAACAAAACAAAACCTCCCGCGTTCTTCTTCTTTGTAGTTTTATTTCAGGAAGGTAAACCAGTTTAGAGACGCATTACTGCCACCAACTGGAGAAAGGAGAGAAAAAAAATCTTTAGATTCATTTATTAATAAAACATTGCGGGCACCTCAAAATGTTACTTGTTCTAAATGTAAAACTATAAAGAATTTGGAAAATACTCTGAAGTCATTTAAAGTATACACGATCTGAACAGGTTTGAACATTTGACATTTAAGGCCTAATACTTCTACACTTGCAACAAATTGCTACAAAACCATGTGACCAGCCAGTCATTAGGGGCAATTAGTTGAAGGGTAAATTTAAGTCTGACAAGGTTTGTATACCATGCATGATCAAATCATGTATGCTTTACGTTACTTCAGACTATTTTCCAAATTCTTTTATTTTACATTTTGAGAAAAAAAATGCCAATTTAACATTGGTGGAGCCCACAATGTTTAGGTGCCCACTCTACGGTTACTGTTCGATAAACTGTTGCACACCTACAACAGTACTATTGTCATGTGAATCAGTATTTTTTTCTAATCAATTTTGTTTATGTCAATATATTGTAAATGTAGCCTATATAGTTTTAAAATGTATATTTGATTTTCTCTTTCATTATAAAACTATTATTTTAGTCATAGTCAATTTATTCACATTAATATTCCAACATAATTAATATAATGTAAGATCTAAGGTACAAGCAATAGAGACAATAATAATAATGTGACACTATATCTTACCTGCTGTTGTCCCTAAGAGACCTAATGCTGTTTTGTCATTCTTAGTGACTGAAGGTGAAGGTGACCTTAATATATTTTCAACAAATTATGAAATGTTCCAAAGTTTCTGGTTGGTTACAGTTTTTGCATGTTACAGATGGGTGCTTACTTTTGGGATCAATAATGGTCTGTCAGTCTGTCTGTCTGTCTGTCTGTCTATCCCTCCATCCGACCTGACCTACTCTCAGACAAGTCATATTTTCCTCCCTTTGTTTTCTAGTCCACTATCCTCCCAGCACCACGTCTTTGAAGATGTCATCCAGTTTCATTATCAAACCAACAGGCTACTCCTGCCATACAGATTGTGCATTACATCCTATTGTCTTTAATAGCTTCACCTCGTTTAAACATCAACTTAAGAGCTTGTGAAATGGCACCCTTGCTCTTCTTTTTCACAACATACAGTACTGTAGTAGGCCTATAGTATGACTTTTCCCTTTTTTGAAGACGTACTAGAAGTACTAAAATATACAAAAGGGCAGCGCTAGATTGATAATTTCATACCTTATGAACTTTTTACAGTGGTAGAACCACTGTATGATAGAATGGCACATCCATCTAGGTGACAAGATGACAAACTGGTCTATGCATGATTTTTCTTTTATTACAAAAGTGATTGGTAAACATTATACAAGTTTTACAGAAAAGGATTTCACAAAGGCTATAATGATGTTTTCCAGTAAGCATTTTTGTCAGACCATAGGTAGACATAATTCTTTTTAACAAAGGCTAATAGTCTGTGCGGAAAGGTCTTTACTAAAGACTTGCTCTTTTGAGTTGCAGTATGTTGGAAGGCTGTCAAAAGAGCACCAAAAAGCCCCACTACTGAAGGACTGCAGGCTCAGCAGATTAGCCTGGATTTTGTTCCAGGCTAATAATAATAACAAGCCAGAGAAATAGCATTCATTTGTTTGCAAAAAGCTCAACATTACAAATTCCATTGTAAATGTTGGAGTGGAATCGATTAAATGTGGTTCTTGAAGCACTTTACATTTAAAATAAAAATGCTGTAAATGTGTTTCTTACCATTTCAAATTGTTTTAATTTTTCTGCACCGTCGTCTCCAACTGCTTCTCCAATTTTGAAACCTGATGATGTAGAGCTTTCTTCAAGTAAAAAAAACAGACAGCTTCCAATGATACTCTTATTACTGCCTTACGAGTTCTTATATAACAGGTTACATTTTACATAAATCCTGAGACTGGATTAAGGATGCAGCCAAATTTGTATTATAATATTAACATTACATGGACCTGTCCTCCTTTGTTAAGTGATTAAAGCAATAAAGCAGTTTCTATTCCCGCACATTTATATGGAATTTGAACATATCTCCCATTCTGTCACAATGGACAACTCCCATCACAGACTAGTTGGTCCATCTTAGTGAATCCTGATTGGTTAAGGCTGGGTGGTCGTGAGGCCAAATTCTCATTGGCTGCTGCTGAAGGTGTGCTGGTAGAACACGTTGGCATTGGCCGCGTAATCCAGGGCTATCTTGGCGCCCACGCTCTGGGCCCCGAGCAAGGCCCCACCCAGCGCAGAGGACTGCTTCAAAGTCAGGAGGCTGTAGCCACGGAAACAACCCTTGAACTTCTCAGATGATGCCACTCTGGCGAGGAACTCCGTGAACCCTGGTGAGAGAGAAAAAAAAGATTCTGACCAATTTAATCGATTATAAACAATAATCGATAATTGATCCTTTAGTAAAATAATTGATTTATAATCAATCACTATTTTGGCCATGATATTATAGGCAAAAACTAAGCAAAATAGTAAATCTACATGCTCACAAAGCATTGCATCACGACACATTGTGAGCTTGACTATTTTCACTATTTTTGCAAAACACTGTTGTGCGACGAAGTTTAAAATAACACTTATTGGTTAATCAATTTGTTGATAAAACATGTAAAAAATACATTTTAAAAACGCTCTTCCTGATTATTTGATTAATCCAAAAAATAATCAACAGAATAATCGCTAAGAAAATAACCGATAGTTTCAGCCCTAAAAGAGATGCAGAGGGAGTGTAAAGAGAGGAAAAGAGAGAAGACAAGTGAGACCTCACAGTGTCCCATCAAGTGGATTCAAAACTAATACATGTCACTGCTGGCTTCTTATACTGTAATGCTTAATTTATACTCAGTTACATGTCAGTGTCACCGGCACGCAACAAAGAATAAATCAGGCTTAATCATTCTACATCAGCACTGACTGACCTGGCTTCAGAAGATCCCAGCTGTTCCAAACTGCTCCGACACAGAGGATGGGCAGACCCTGTTCTCCACTAAGTAGAGACTGACAGACAGAGAGAGAGAGAGAGAGAGAGAGAGAGAGAGAGAGAGAGAGAGAGAGAGAGAGAGAGAGAGAGAGAGAGAGAGAGAGAGAGAGAGAGAGAGACAGAGAGAGAGAGAGACACACAGAGAGAGAGACAGCGAGAGAGAGAGACAGAGAGAGACAGAGAGAGAGAGAGAGAGAGATTATGCAACCATCAGTGGTTGTTCAGCATCATTCACCAATCCATTATCGCCAACACATTGTGTGAACGTGTTGTAAAAAGTTGTATAAAATAAGGTTTAAGTGGTTAATCAATCTATTCGATTAGAATTACGCTGATTTGTTGAAGCAAAATGGCTTATCAGTTATTCAATTAACAGAAAAAGTAATCGATAGAATGATTGTTATGGGGGAAAAAAAGAAGATAGTTGCAGCCCTATAATAAATATGCCTGGGAGCATGATCTAGTGTGCAGACCTAATTTTTCTGTTTTCATCTTTTGTGTTTAGCTCACCTCTTGTGCATTAGGTAAGACTGCTTCAACATGCTTTGCCAGAACGCTTCCTGCTTGAGTGAACACATACTGGCACAACGCATCACCTGCTGCTGCACCTGAAACACATATATAAAGATGCACATTCAAAGATGCACTGAAGAAATAATTTGTCCCTGTTGCCATTGATTTTTTTAATAATTCAATGTGATTTTATTGTATTATTAATTGTCTATTTATGATGGTTATGTGGTTACTGCTGTACTACGAACTGCCCCTCTGGGATAATAAAGAAGATAACCTTGAACCTTGAAACACGTGCACACACATTAAATAATCTGTCTCCGATCTTGAGCAAATCCCTTTTCTAAAATTGTTTCTGTCGGGTGGAAACGCTGTATGTCAAAAATCGTTACTTTTCAGGAAATTGAAAAAATAACCTGTGTTTTATAGAGTTTATTTAGTTACTAAGCTCTCCTTAATACTTTTCATTGGTTAAATATTAAAAGAAAACACAGACAGATTTAACCACTTTCAACTTGGTGTAGCTATTTAGGGCATGGCATTATAGGCGAAAAAAAAAAATCAAAAGTAATAAATAGCATATCTACAAGCTCACAACACATTGCATCGTGCAGCGTTGTGAGCTTGTAGGCTAGCTATTTCCATTACTTTGATGTAACACTGTCACACAACGTAAGCATTAATTATGAATAAAAAAGAACGTTAAAAAGATAAAATATGGAGATACAAGGTTTCTGCCCATCAGCGACGATGAGTGTGAAATGAATTTGTAAAAGTACAGACCAATCACATGCTGTACTTTGAACTTATCCTGTTACTGTATATGTTTTCATTTTTCACCAATGAATGTTCCCATTTTGACCTGTGAATCACGTCCTCCACCCCTTTAATCTGTCTTCACGTTCCCCTGCCAAGCAGGAAGTAATGCATACCTTCAGCCAGCTTCTTGCAGAAGCCAGCAAAGTGAGATTTCTGGAAGTCTCTGTAGAGGTGGGTCAGCATTCCCATCAGATTTGACACCTGAGAGGGAGGGGGAAACACATGAGGGTGGATTAGTACTGCAGAAAAACACACAGTTATTTTAGGACCACAATGGAAACAAGCCCCCACGACTTTTTGTGTTATCCTTTTAGCATAGCTTGTTAAATTGTACTTGTCCAACTGTTTGCAAATGTGTTAATAAAGTATTCAAGCAAACGATCAATGTAGCAGAATGTCAATTATGACCCATGCTGGCTAGTGGACGTGTCTGAAAAGGAGCTATGTTTAACTGGTCAGTTATGGCAGTGATTGTCAAACATTTTCATATCATGGATGCCCAAAAATAAATATTAGGCCGCGAACCCCCATTGGAAAAGGTTTTATGCCAGGGACAGAATTATTTTAATCTACAACTGTGTATTACTGTAGGTGGGGAGATAACAGTGGAGAGAGTGAAACCTAGGCTCTGAATGGTCATTCTTATACATTCTCTCATACTTCTAGCCAATGAAATAATATTGAAATTAAATTGTGACTCATTTTGCTGGGGATCCCCTGGAACCCCCTCATGGAACCATGGAGGTCCCAGATATTTTCTGCCCGTTTTGGATAGTTACAGGGGAGAGAGACATGAAACATAGCCAGACAACTATTCCACAATCTCTGAAAGCTATATAGAGACTGGAACTACAACTCCCGAAAGCCTAGAAAGGAAGTTGTCATCTGTTCGTCATTTCCGTTCACAAAAATGTATAAAATATATTTTTGAATTCTCATTTCTGCCAAGCAGCAAGCTATACAGGTATATGCTTCGACTAATTTGAGTTACATTAGGACAAATACTGTGACGAGCGATGCGACTCCACACCTTGCACTGAAAAGATGAGAATATTTTAACTTCATGAGTGTCTCAAAACCACAAGAAGATGATTTTGTTGGTGACGCTTTTAGGTGTGATCGCCACCTTACACGTGCACTTTTCACCTCATCATCAACAGCGACATGTCTGCACCACGTCTGTACACAGGAATTGAATTTGGCGATTTGCAGAAACTCTCCCAAATGCAACTAAACGCAATAAAAACTCTGATAATTATTGTTCAGCTCACAGCTTGGCTGACCTGGTAGATAACACACTTGCTTGTGAAACCACTTTATTTCCATAGACCTTTGTTTTGACATTTAAATGTCAACTGGAGGCGTATTAAGTGAATCAACATTTTCTTTCTGTCGGGTGCTCGGATGGCACAGGGGTAATGTTAACCACAGAGTCTAGGCAGGGTTCGACTGGCCGAGCGTCTATAAGAACACATTTGGCTCGTGTTTGTGGGAGGGAAGCCGGACGGGGAGGGTGATCTTTGTTGCTGCACGTAATCCTACAGGCTGGGGCGGCACCTGTCAGCGGGGAATGTATAACTGGAGGAATAAGGACGGAGGCGCTACGCCCTCCCGGTGGGGTGTCCTTGCTGGCAGGTAAGCCAGTAGGGGGACAATAGCAACGGCAACACAGAAATTTGTTTGGAGGATTCATTGGCATTGGGAGATAAATTGGGAGTAATTACGAATAAATGGGGTAAAATTAAGGTACGGCGGCTTGACCAATGTGTCTGTTACCTGCCCTCACCTGGAAATATTCCTCCATGGCCTTCTTCACATATGTGATGTCATGAGGAGGCGGCACCATGTTGTCGATGGCATCAAACACCGCCTTCACCGCCAAATGAGAGATCCAGAATGCTGAGAGAGGGAGAGAGAGAGGTAGGGAGACAGTGAAAGAAAGACTGATCAATAAATATACATACGATACGTGTATGTTTTCGCTTTTGTGTTACAACATTGCTAGCATGATTACCTGATCCTTCGTCACCCATCATGTGACCCCAGCCCCCACAGCCGACCTCAGAGCCATCAGGATTGACCAGCTTACAGTTAGAACCTGTCCCTGATATCAAGACTATTCCTCCTAGAGACAGACAGACAGAGAACTTTGATGTTTACACAACTAACATTTTAGATGCTCGACATGTACAATTATATTTGCGTAATATTTTTTTTAACTGATATTTCTTATTTCTTATTTTATTGCTGTCTTTTGCTATTTCCTCATGTATGTCTGCCCTAGAGATAGACAGACAGACAGACAGACAGAGAGAAACAGGAAGACAGAGACAGAGTCAGAAACATTGAGAGAGCTGATAATACTGACAGATAAAATGAATATCCCATTAAACCATAAAGCTGGGAGGAATGCACTGTCATCAGTATCACACAACTATAAAAGCCAGATCAAATAAGGTGAGGTGTTAATGGCGAGCTGCTTTCTCAGGCCTAGCCTTCATTTAATAGCTAAAGTATATAATTGAACAGTATACATGTATAAATAGAGGAAAGTGGGTTTTGACTCCTTGAAATTGCAGAAACATGAGGAAATAGCAAAAGATAGCAATAAAATAAGAATAGAAATATTAGTTTAAAAGAAATAGTACTCAAATATAATTGTACATGTCAAGTATCTAAAATGTTAATTGTGTAAACCTCAAAGTTATTTAAATGAAAGCACAGCTGTCAGCTTTACAATTTCATATCATTCTTGTAAACATAGGCTGAGACAAGAAATAATCGATATCGGTTCTGACAATAAGGGATTTTATGAATCATAGGAAAAGGAAGTGGACACTAGAGTATGACCAGCAGAAAGAAAAACAAATCTAATCACGTGGATCTCGGTATCCTCGCAGAAACAGCATCGGTCCAATGTACGTATATCTCAGACTTCTTGTGGCATCATCTATGACGTCAGTAAGTTATCTATGATGTATGACTACAAATAGGTCATAGATACTACCTAATGAAATGAAATATTTCAAAACATATATGTGGAGAAAACATTGTTGAGGTACTTCTGTGGCCTACTGGTAGTGAGTGTGCACAAGAAATCTGGCGCTGATTGGTCCAGCGACTTGCGAGAAGATTAGTTCTGGACACACAGAGAGGCAAACCCTCTGAGAGGCTAGACTCCTGCATTTGTAGAGCCATGCTCGATTACCGTGGTTGCTGGCGGTTGCCATGGAACCAATGGCATCGGTGGTGATGAAGTAGTCACGACTGAGGCAGGGAAAACGTTCCTTCATATCCAGGATCAATCTCTCTATGGCATCTTTCTGCTCTCCTCCACTCAGAGACATGCCCTATACACGCAGCACACACACCACACACACACACACACACACACACACACACACACACACACACACACACACACACACACACACACACACACACACACACACACACACACACACACACACACACACACACACACACACACACACACACACACACACACACACACACGTCAGATCAAGTCCCCTTAACCAGATTAACCCTGGCGTCCCTATTTTGGGAAAATTGTCAAGAACTTTCAAAGAAGTTCACATTTTTAACCCCCCGCCTACCCCCTTAAAATAGCAATAGTCTTAGCATAGATCTTTGTCGTATGGCAAAAGTATATAGGGCTTAAATGGTTAATATATTCAGATCTCAGTACCATGTACTGTATTTCTCATGCATCTTAAACAATACAATGGATAGGATCAAGAAACATCTAGATATGAGAGATTATCTGCTGTCTGCAATGTTACTTTTCATTGATTAATTGACAGATCTATGGTTGTTAAATTGAAAAATAATAATAAATAAATAAATCAAGACACAATGTGCAAGGCTAAAGACCTCTTCTCTAGTTTTCTGATGGTCGAGTCCTTTTTGCCTTTTTTTTTAAAGCAGAGACAACCAAAGCTTAAGACAATCTCTCAGTCATCAAAACACAAAGATAGCAGTTTGACTGACCAGTGAGTGTAGTGGTGTGTTTGGATCCAGACCCGCCTCCTTCTTAGCTCTCTGGACCATGTCATTAATGGTACTGATACACTTATCCACCCCCACCAACTGGAACACACACACACACACACACACACACACACACACACACACACACACACACACACACACACACACACACACACAAAAGATAGTTGAGATTATTCTGAATTATTCAGCCAATGACAGACTCTGTACGCCTCTCACTCAAGGGCTTACTTGTGTAACGCCCGGGATTCAAAGCCAACATCTTAACCACTACTAGCCTAACCACTATCTCCCCCATTGGCTGGGGGAGATATTAGGCTTTTGGTCATCAGGCAGAGGCTCTGAACCACTACTGCTACACTTGGCATTGAAAAAATGTGTTAGAAAAACTCCTTTCCTATAAGTATTCCATCCCTCTCCCTTCCCCTCCAGTTCACCCACCCAGTGGTTGGTAGAGGGTCCCTCCGTCTCTGCCAGGATCTTCCCATCTGCTGACACCAGCGTTGCTATGGAGTGGGTACTTCCACTGGGTTGGAAATTAAAAATTAAATGAATATACAAATGAACTCCTCTTTGTATCTAAAGGTGATTTAAACTAATAAATAAATTAAAAAAAACACAAACACAAGACATACAAATAACTTTTTAGACAAGTCTAATCTAGCCAGAATTGGACAGAGAAAATAAATGATCATACCATTATTCTGAGTAATAACATAGTTATAATATACAATATAACATATGGCTAAATGTGCAGCACGTTATGTGCTTGTATAGTCTACACTACAGGAAGACTTGTCAGCTGACCAGCAGGAAGCTTTCTTTTTGTCTAATGATGATGACACACCTGGCTAATATTAAACAACAAGTTTGCACATTGCACATTGCAATTTGCAATACAACAACACCCTCCTCTGACCCCTCACACCAACACCCTGCTCATTCACACAGTTAAGTAATTTAATGTTACGTTTATAGAGAAAAGTTTACCACTCTCACCCTTCAACACCTCCGAACACCAATGCCATTTTCTGTTCCTGTTTTGAATCAATGGAATCCGGCTTGGGTTCTCCACTGCATCTCTCGCGATAGCGAGTCAGCTGAGCAGCGTTGCCAGATTCTGTGAGAGAAACAAGCAAACACGTCTAGGAAAACAAGCCCAAAAGAAGCGACTATGGGCCACAATACATGAGCACGTTAACATGTCACATCACATCAGCTATTTGAAACACACCAAACGCGTCGCATCACGACGCGTTGTGAGCTTGTAGATCTGATATTTTCAAATACATTATTGGGGGAAATTATAATAAGCAGACCTGGCAACATTGCCATTTAACTGCAGTTCCAGTCCACGCTGCAATGACGAGCAGCATCCAGTTGGTGGCGGGAGAGATAAGTTCAAATCAAACGAGGGACTGAAAAGCAGATTGTGTTTTTGTTAAAATATTTAGCTTAACCACTTTATCGCACATGGCCTCCTCCCTATTTTGGTCAACGTTGACAACGTTTGCCTTCATTTGACAAACAGAGTGGCATCACATGCAGCTGCTAATAGTCACCCAATCAGCCACCGCAACTGGGTTATGATGGAACCACGGAAAAGCACATGGTGTGTGTGTGTGTGTGTGTGTGTGTGTGTGTGTGTGTGTGTGTGTGTGTGTGTGTGTGTGTGTGTGTGCATTTTTACTAGTGCCAATGTCCTCATATGACAGAAAAAGAAAAAGAGAAAAAAAGAAAAACACTAGTGCGGGTGCAGAAGTGAAGTGAGGAGGAGGAGGAGGAGGAGGAGGAGTGGAGGCAGACTGCGTAGCGCGTGGTGGAGGAGACGCAGGAGGAAGAGAAGAGGGAGCGGCGACACACGCACACACACACGCACTCACACACACCGTCAAACGGACGTTAGATAACTCATCATTTATGAAGTCTCCTCACCACCATGAAACCAACCGCTTTATCTCTTCTCTGCGCGTCAAAAGCGTTTCATTAAAACTGGCGGAGAGCGGAAGTCAGATATAGGGGGAAGTTGGTGGAGGTGGTGGGGGTATTTATATGAACAATATACCAGAAAACACGTTTTTATTATTTATTTTAAAGTTGAAGTTGAAACTCTCGGCACAGAGTCCAGAGGAATTGGACTTGGGAGGAGTGGAGGTTTTGTTGTTGTTGTTGTGTGAGGAGGGGGATGGATACCCACGTTAAGGAGGGACAGCTTTATGTGCAGCACCAGAAGTTTGGAAAGGTAAGTTAAGTCCAAATGTGGAAGATCTTTCTGTTCATGTCGGACTATTAATTACGATTCTGCTCAGTAGTGATGGAAAAAATATTCACATTTTTTACTTTAGTAAAAGTATCAATACTGCAATATAGAAATACTCACAAGTAAAACTCTGCAACATTTACTTGATTACTAAAAGTACAACAGTATTGGCATCACAATGTACCAAAAGTATAAGTACTCATTATGCAGAATGTCGTATAATTCACGTGTTCAAAATGTATACAAATCTTTTGAAAATAGCAGATCTACAAGCTCACAACTTGTGATATGCTGTGAGCTTGTAGATCTGCTATTTTCAAATAGCCGAAGTATATAGGGATAAAGTGGTTAATGCATGTTTTGTAATAATAATACAAATCTACTAGTAACTAACTAGTAACTACAGTTGTCAATATTTGCCACTGGGATGCAGTGGAGTAGAAGTAAAAGTACTGAAAATTGTAAATACTCCATTAAAGTAAAAAATACCTCAAAAGTACAGTACTTGAGTTAATGTACTTAGTTACTTTCCACCACTGGGTAAGTCCAAATGTGGAAGATCATTCTGTTCTTGTCGGACTATTAATAATTAGGAAAAGCAACTGTGTAGCCATGCAGGGACCAGCTCTGCGTCACGACAAATAGCTCACATATTGATGCAATTACAGGCAACTCATTGTGTCCAGTTGCTTCAAAGACAGACCTA
>NC_139956.1:23095013-23132513 GCF_963454915.1 Gymnoscopelus microlampas | reverse complement strand
GAGTGGGGTGGGCTTTGAGATAATTGTTTGAACGCATTAAAACATCTGTATGTAAACAGTGCATTGCACTCGCTGTGTTGACCTCTGTACAACAGTGCAGTACAAACTACCACTGGTTCCTCATGATGATGACATGTTGGTTTGGAGGAGTAGCAGAAGTAGGGGAAGCTCTGAGGTTACAGCAGCACATCTGTGGTCAAAGCAGTGGTCTGTCCCACACACACACACACACACACACACACACACACACACACACACACACACACACACTTCCTCTCTCCTTCTCCTTCTCTGTCACTCGCTCGCAGTCGACCCTTAAAGGACACAATTAATGGCACGCTCTTCCTCTCAGAGCCTACTGAAAAAACATGCAAGGACAACACAAGACATGCACACACACACACACACACACACACACACACACACACACACACACACACACACACACACACACACACACACACACACACACACACACACACACACACACACACACCAACACAGCCTTGGACATGTGTGCGCGTCTGCAGAGAAACACACAGTACATGCAGACTAGAGACAGCCAATGTTTACCTCTTTCAACCAGTAAAAAAGGTTTTCAAAATAGCCGATCTACAAGCTCACAGTGAGTCGCAACGTGATAGGTTGCGAGCTAATGAATTAATTTGCTTATAAGTAAAATGTTGTCAAAAGAAACTTTAATCATATCTAAGTTGACCACTGACTTTTGCACTTTTTTTTGTGTGCGTCGGTCAAAATATCGGCAATCACGGTCTAGGACTCTGTCATACCTCAAATGTTGGTATCAAAAGAGAAACACGCGAGCGCGCACACACACACACACACACACACACACACACACACACACACACACACACACACACACACACACACACACACACACACACACACACACACAGTTTGGTCTGTCTGTGGCGGGTGGAGACATGGTAGGCTGGTGTGGTAACATGGGAACATGACAGACAGCGGAGAGTTTGAACAACCAGCATGTGGATAAACGTGTCCATCTGACAGGACGTGCTTCAGACCTCTGTGTATTTTTTTTCCTCCAAAAGAAATGGCTGAGAGGTTTTCTCTTACAAACAGTAAGGCTTCAGATGATGTGAATAAAGATAGACAACCATCTTTACCAACATGCATTCAGGCAACATGACATTCTGTACATAGTGTAGCTGCTGTGGAAGGGAATAGTGAACACTGCTCTGCACTGAAAGTTTATCTGATCATTATACTGACTACTGGGCATGATAACAAACAAATAAGATAACAAATTGATAACAAATGTCACGAGACGATATATATTAATATCACAATATATATTTAAAAAAAAAGAAATTACTGAAATCTGTAGGACTCAACATGTCATTTCCTATTTGCATGTCATAACATAAGATGTGTGTAATATAGCTGAGTAGACTCTAAAGGTTAATGAGATGCACTCTGCTTGATTCAGGGATTAAAGTAAAAACTAATCTCACGACTGAAAAGTTGTGTTATGCCGTCCCAATCCCTGATTTGTGAAACAGTGTGAAAGGAGTCCTCCACACTAATGCCGTGTTTCCTAAACAATTATGTTTTGGTATTATTATCATTCTAATCCTATGTTCCTGCTGTTCTATATACAACAAGAACTAACACACACAGTTTTGTACAGAGTAGATTATTACAAAAGTTGCTTTTTAAAAACAAAATTCAACACTTCCATAGATCTCACGATTTCACACAAATAGTGGTGCATAAATTAATCGATTTTAATTTAAAAAAACGACTTTCAAATATAAACTGATCCACAATAAATGGGCTATTTTAGCAATATTTTGCGTGACACCATTGTACAACAAGGTATTTTCAAATGAAAACATGAACACAGCCCCACACTTGATTATTCGATTAATCTATAAAGTAATCGATAGAATAGTCTCTAAGAAGATAATCGACAGTTGTAGCCACTACACACACATATGTTAATTAGAAAAATATATATTAGAAAAAGATTTGACAGGTCAGTAATGATCCAGAAACGTCAACGACACTGTTCTGTCTAATCATCTAATCAGGAGGATTACTGGTTAGAACCGTTAGATGATAAGACAGAACAGAACAGTGTCGTTGTCCTTTCAGTTGAACATGGACTTTGGGGGTGGCCATAGCTGAATGGTTAGAGAGCCTGCCTGGGAAACCAGAGGTCCAAGGTTCAATTCCAGACCAATTCCAGACCTCAGACTTGATGAGTCGAAGTGTCCCCGAGCAAGACACTTAACTCTTCCCCTCTGCGGGCAGCACTCAGCTGGGTGAAGCTGAAAACAGAAGTTCCCACGGGGGATGAAAAAGGTCACACACAAAAAACGTAAAGGCCAACATGACATTATACTAAAAGGTATTTATTGTTTGCTAATGTCACAGCTGCAGAAATGGGGAAATGAACACACATGATGAAGGCTAGTAAGGAAGTCTCTCTCTCTCTCTCTGTGGTGTGTCTACTTTGCATAATTTCCACTCATTGTATGGCTGGTTGATAACGGTCTGTTACCTTATTTGGGATAGCTTAGATCATCAACTCTCACATACATACTTGTGTGTGCGTGCGTGGGTGTGTGTGCGTGTGTGTGTGTGTGTGTGTGTGTGTGTGTGTGTGTGTGTGTGTGTGTGTGTGTGTGTGTGTGTGTGTGAATGCGAATGCATGAGCTCATGAGATGTACAACATATCGGCAAGATATTTTATTTTGTGTTTGTTTTGTTGTATGTTGTGTCATATTTGTACATGGCTAATGACCTAAACAAACTATTACTACATGCACACGTGACGTCTGCAGACACATACTGTACACACTCTGGAACCATTAGCGGGAAACAAAGAGGATCCTGGGTAATGACAGTCCCACACATTTCCTGTCCTTTTTGGCAGTTACTTTGCATTTGTATGTCTGTGAGTGTGTCTAATTTTGCGTGTGTGAGTGCATGTGTGTGCCTGTGCAGACATGTGTGTGGGTGCATGCATGTGCGTGAGTTCGAGAGTGAACGCGGTGTGAATGCATGCATATAGGGCTGCAACTATCTTCTAAGTGATTATTCTAACAATTACAAACGTTTAATCAAATAATCGAGTTTTAATCATCGTTTTGAGGAATTTTTGTTCTTGTTTTTATTTTTTATATATCAACGAATCGACTTTCTAATTTATATTTGACTAAATCAATTAGTCTGATTAACCACTTAATTCGTTGAACTGCTGCACTCCTACTGTACTGTGTGGTGGAGTACTGTATGCAAGAGAGTGACAGCATGCTCATGCACACTGCATCCTCCTGAGCGTCAGTTGAATGACTTTTAACCTGCAGCATTATTATGTTGTGATGGTTAAATATGTCGAAATTGTTAAGCTTGTATTGTAGATCTGCTTTTTTTGTCGTTGCTATTTTTGAAATAGGGCTGAAGTGGTTAACTGAGTGTGTAAAGGCAGCTACACACAGTACGACTTTTAAAGTGGTCGGGGGGTCATCAGATTGTGGATTTCACACTACACAAGTCTCTTTCTTGAAATCGGCTGTCATAATATCATTGTGGTTTTCACACTATATGATTGATCGCTGACAAGGGACCACACACACTGCAAGATTTCACCAGGAGGATGCAATCCAGACCCGATACATACTTTTGTTTTTATTATTTTTAAACAACGTCTCACGAAAACGTGCAAGGCCCCTGTGATATACAGGACGCTATTGATTGATATTAAATATTTCTCTGTTTCTCTGTATGTCTCTATCTCTCTCTCTCTCTCAGGAATACACAGGACCTAAAATGGAAACAAGCCCTGAGCGGCCTTATCTGCGCTATCCTTTTAGCATTCTTTTGTATAAATTTGTGCCAACGTGCCTTTTTTTGCAAACTATTTGTATTCAATCAATTAATCATTCTCTCTCAGTGAAACAAACAAGTCAACCAGCTTTAATGCACAATGCAATTCAGAAGCATTTCCTCGTCGTTCACGGTGATAAAAAGTATTCCAGTCATGATGAAAGTATAGTTTAATAGGCCTACTGCAATATCAACATTGCTTTACCAATATTTGTAACACCAGAATTTTCCCATGGGGATCAAAAAAGGTCTATATCTATCCATCTATCTGTCTGTTAAAACACACACACACACACACACACACACACACACACACACACACACACACACACACACACACACACACACACACAGCTCGCTCGCTCTCTCTTTCTCTCTCTCTCTCTCTCTCTCTCTCTCTCCTCTCTCTGCACGCAGCGACCCTCCCGGTTCTGCGCTCTCATTGGCTGTAGCACGGATGTCCTCGCAGAGTATCATACTGTATGATTTCCAGTCGGCGACAAAGCCAAATATCAAACGTGCTAGATATCTAGAAATGCTCTGGAAGGCATCGCCAAGAGCTGGAATCGCGGAGCCTTTCACACACAGCGAGCAAAACCTCGGCGAGCCAAAAAGGTCCCCGACAGCATAATCGGAGAAAATATCTTGCAGTGTGTTGTAGCCCTAAGGCCCCATATTTACAGAATGTCAAGTAAAAAATAACAAAACAACAATCAATGTCAAATATACATACAGTAAGATTCTAGAGATCTAAATCTTTTTTTTTAGTACCTCAGTTTCTTCTGCAAGTAAAGGTTATCACTTAGCAGCACATATATAGTAAATGTGTGGAATGATCATAGTCATATCACAGTCATATACTGTACATAAAGTGTGTGTGTGTGTGTGTGTGTGTGTGTGTGTGTGTGTGTGTGTGTGTTTGTTTATCTGTGTGTCACACAACATCTGTCCCTGGCATAACTCGGACAGCGTCCAACCGTCCGGTACCAAACTTGGCGTGTGTGGGCAATTCGCACTAGGACGACGCCCTTCCGCCCTAGCATACATAAAGTGAGAGTGCCAGTGTGACGGCCTGTATCGCAGAGACTGACATGGCGACAGGTCTCAGGGATTGTGTAGGTTATAGTATATACATTACATACAGGGACAGTACCTGTATGTATGCCCCCGCGGCTATACGTACGATTAGAACAGCATCACCATGCAAATACACCTCTCTCTCTCTTTTGTTCTGTCTCTTCCTCTTTCCAATTTGCATGGTGTGAATGCAAGTGATATGTTTGCACAGCTGTCATGCTGAATGATGTTATTGTCTCATAACACTTTATACTGAGCTTATTTTTAGCTAAACACACACACACACACACACACACACACACACACACACACACACACACACACACGGGTGCACGAGCAGACGGACGCACACACACACACACACACACACACACACACACACACACACACACACACACACACACACACGGGTGCACGAGCAGACGGACGCACACACACACACACACACACACACACACACACACACACACACACACACACACACACACACACACACGAACACTGAATATAACGCCTCATCAGTTCCAGGATCTTGTATTGTGTGATGGATGGAAGCATGTTTGTTCAGTGTCACAGTGAAAAGAGATACAACCATTTATAGACAGTGCAGTCTAGTACCAGTTTGGCAATAACTTCCTTTTCAACTATTGCCCTCCTGTTAGCATTAGTGTTGTTGAGTACATGATAGTGTAAGAGAGGTTACTTTTGGGTTAAAGTTGAAGCGGTCTTAACCTATGCAATCAAATCATCAGGGCTATTTGACGGTAAAAGTCACCCATAAATAATGAATATATACTGTGCATATATAGCAATATCACCCAAGAGGGATTGCTAGTATACTGTAACTGTATATCAGCATGGCTGTGATTCAGTCATAGATATGAGGACGCAGGTCCACAGGGGTCCATTTTTACTCACTGAGGATTTTCCTGTGAACTAACGTGCTGTATTTGTTTAACAGCAGAAGCTTAAATGTGGTGTAAGTGATATGTTTTTGTAAAAAATAAAGAACATTTTTGTTCAAATGTTTGTTCAGTAACAAGGGTCTCACGTCTTTCCAGCTCTTTAGTTAACAGAAAATACATTCTCAGGGATACTGATGTCATCCAATCTGGAGAGAGAACCATACAAAGGTCATTTATCAGCTTCAGTGTTCCAATTCCAAATAATGTTTCGGTTTCATCACTTCCAATTTCTCTTGCTTATCCTCTTTGAGTTCTCTCTGCCGATTGGATACATTTGGTGTAAACATGTATTTCTGACCTGGATAGACGGGCAGAACAGAACACTGTCACTAAACAAACACTTAATAACAATGATTGCTATTGGAATATAATATAACACTTATTTTAACAACAACAAAAATATACAGTATATCACTTTCAACCCCGTTAACAGTCTGTGTGTGAGTATGTTAGGCTACATTGCTTGCATAATTACTCATCTTCTTGTTGCTGTATTTTTGTGATGTGAAATGTCACAATAGTAATCGGGTTATTCATATACAACACATTGTCACTATGGCCATTGTTAGCGGGTGAGTGGACACACACACGCACACAGGGCCACAGCTGTATCCCCTACTGCTTGGTGGCATTATGTGACATGTTGGTCATATCCCTGCAGCTCCCAGAGGAGGAAGAGGCTATTGTTAGCTGGGACTTCCTCACTTCGGCACTATACAAACTGTTAAGTTAACCCATGAAGATTTACATTTGAACCACTTTAAAAAATATATATATACTTTGCAAAAAAATTAGGTTAAGACTTTGACAGGGGCCAGTTTGGAATTGCAGCCTCCTGAAGGTGTTTCTTTAGGGCAGTGAATAGGGTTTTACACTCCTTTACTCCTTTTGGTAGGGCATTCCACATTTTTGTTGCATAGCATGAGAACGAGTTCATTCCCTTTGTTGTGCCAGATCTGGGTTGAACATGATCCGTGGAGCTGCCTCTGGTGTTGTGATCGTGGACTTCATTTACGTTTTTGAAGTATGATGTAGGTACAGGGTACAGGTAACTCAAATCTTTGCTTTTGGGGACTAAATATTGCTTCTGGAACTAAATATTTTGAGATGGTGGTCAGCGGCCAAATACATCAAATGTTGGCAGTCCTTGGCATGAAAAAGTTTGAGCACCACTGATGTAGCAACATAAGTTTTTCAGAAAACTGTTTGGATTTAGAAGACATTTGTAGAATCGGCCTCAGGTCTAAATGGGTAAAAGTGCAGCAAAGCAAATCTCCCTGTAACAATGGTGCTTCATCCTCTCAAGTACACATACAGCACACGTTGGCAAGACACAAAGAGACATGTGGTGATGGGGAAGGGGACGTGACCGAAATGAATTGTCATCTTTGGATTTCAGGATTGTTCGGTTTCTGCTAGGGCTCTTTTCCCCTCATAATTGTTTTTGCAGCAGTGGTTGTTTAGGCCAACTGATGGTTTCGGTCTCATGGTTGGCCATTGTTTTGTTTTGTTCCCCGTTTTGGTTTTATACGTGAATACTGAAAAATGCTGACACCAAACATTGGCCAAGCAGCACTTATTTGGGGCTTTGCCTCTAGCTGCAGCAGTAGTATAGTGACTAAATCTAGGTGACTGCTGAATGAATGTACAGGAAACCCTTGTGTGCATAAAAGACTTGTGTAAAACTGTGTTAGATTTCCTTACGGCAGAACATCATAAACCCCATTCTAAATAGGTTAGTACTGAGGTACACTGGTGTGCCATGGGACAAGTCCAGGTGTGCCTTTTGATTTTGTGACGACTACACATATGTTACCTTTTTATTTGGCATTCGTGAATAAAAATAAACGTTTGCATAAAGGCTGTTTTGTATCTTATGTATATGAACACAGTTGTGCAACTGTGTTAGACTAACTGTACCCTCTCTTCTTTCTCCACCCCCAACCCTTCCTCCAACCAGAAATGGAAGAAGAACTGGTTCGTCCTCTACCCCGCCAGTCAGAACGGCATCGCCCGCCTCGAATTCTTCGACTCGCCGTCGGGCAGCGGAGGTGGGGCCGGCGGGGGCGGGGGAGGAGTTGGGACCAACGAGAAGACCCGGAAGCTGGACAAGAAGATCATTCGCCTGTCGGAGTGCATCTCCATCCTGCCCGCCGTCACCGAGACCTGCCCCAAAGAAAACATGGCCGCCTTCTGCGTGGAGACAGTGGAAAAAACGCATGTCTTCGCAGCAGAGAAGAGTGTGACTGCACAGTGGGTGGAGATCATGTGCGATATCGCCTTTCAGGTAGATATTTTATTGTTTATTCAACAACTTTGAACTCCCATATTGGACATGTCAGTATAGGCAAAAGTGTTCTTGTGAAAATAGCTGATCTACAAGCTCACAATGTGTTGCGATGGGACATTGTGAGCTTGTAAATTGGTTGTTTTTCCTATTCGTCATATGACAAAGTATATAGGACTCAAGTGGTTAAAAAGAACATATGCTTTATTAATCTGCATAGGGATTCTTTTGGAAGGGGAAGGGAACTGGGGATATCCAGCTGATGGCTGCTCAGATGGTCATGATGAGTGCTTGGTGGGGAGCTATTAGGGGTTCAGTCTGTTAGTGGTTAAGTGTCTTACTCAGGGACATTTCGACGTATGCAAGGGGCGAGCGTGGGAGGTGAACTGGTGACCTACTAACTACCAGACAGCCTCTACCCACTCAGCTATGGCCACCACAATGATAGTGGCAGTTACACATGCACAATGATAAACTGTAGAGACACTTATCAGATGTGGTGCATTAGTTTACAGCCTAACCCCCAGGAGGGCTCAGGAAGTGTGTGGGACTATTTGTAAGCTCCGAGAAGATGGCGTGAGATAAGCTTGCTTGCATGGAAAAAGAGTGTGTGTGTGTGTGTGTGTGTGTGTGTGTGTGTGTGTGTGTGTGTGTGTGTGTGTGTGTGTGTGTGTGTGTGTGTGTGTGTGTGTGTGTGTGTGTGTGTGGACTGTGTGCGTGTGCTGTGTGTGTGTAAATCTCTTAAGATTCTTTCGGAAACAGTTCAATGTATACATTTCACTACGATTCAATTTGTCATGTTCATTTCATACAAATTAATTTCAATGCATTAAAATACATTGAATTCACAGTAACTGCATGACCTGATTGACTCAGTATTAGTGGACTTTAGACAACAAGTAATACACCAAGCTTCAAGTTCTCAGCATATTTATTGTCAATAAGTGCCATATTTAATTACATTTTATTTTGGCCAAAAAAGTATTGATTATAATTGATTATAACCAGTGTTGTAGTGGAGGGTATACAAACGTATACCCTCTAAAACAATTGGTTTTCAGTGGGCATTTCGTGTACTCACTTATGTGTACAGCAATCAGTTTCAGTGTAGTCGCAAATATAAATCATTCAATACATATTGATTTGGAACATTTCTAACTGTTTCAATACACACTAGCGATACCAGCCGCGTGTTCTCCTATGACTCTTCTTGCCCCACACACACACACACACACACACACACACACACACACACACACACACACACACACACACACACACACACACACACACACACACACACACACACACACACACACACACACACACACACACACACACACACACACACACACACACCACCAGTGTTGCCATGTCTGCTTATTATGTAAATATTGGTAGTTGCGGATTGTGGTTTGTTTTGGGCTTGTTTCTAAAGTGTAGTTGCTTATTTGGGCTTAATTCCTAAATGTTGTTTAAACCAGTGGTTCTCAAACATTTTCATGTGAAGGACCCCCAAATCAATATGTATTTGTCCACAGACCCCCATCTAAAATATTTTCTGCCAGGGACCCCGTACCAGATTTGTGTTGTTATAATGTTAAAAAAATAAATACAAATATGTCATTAAAAAAAAAAGAAATTGACCTGGTTGCTTATTTCTCTCGCAGAATCTGGCAACAATGCACACAACACAAACCCTCCTCATAGTACTGTTCTCAGCTCTCCTCACTCAACTTGTTTTGTTTGGTCCATTTCAAAACAGAGGTCACATTGTTATAGTGTGTGGGTGTTAACTTGATAAAGATGCTAAGTGTGCAGAGACTCTGTGAATGGTATCGAGTGACGAATATAAGGTACTCTGGACAATAGTCCAATGATTGGGTTTCCTTTTGATTTTATTTGGCTTAATGTTTGTTCAGTGCGTTGCATTTGAGGCAAATTAACAAGGAAAGACAGCAAGGATATACCAGCAAGCCCAGATGCAAGCTAGGGGAAGTGCAACATTGGAGTAAGGAGACCAGTGCCAACTGCTAACATAGCAAATTTAGTACATTTGGTGCAATGCTTTGATGATGATGATGATGATGATATTAGACCTTTTTAAAACACAGGGTAGCCACCTTATGTTTTGTCTGTCATTATAATACCTCTATTTGCATGTTTCTGTGTGGTGATCATGTGAAAATTCCACTTTCAGAATGAATCAAGTATATATACCGTACTCATACTGTATCATCATGCCCCAAGACTACACAATATTCTTTCAGCTATAACTATAGCAGACATAGCGATTTTTCCCCTTTCTTTTTTTTTCCCAATATAAAAATAAATATGCCCTCAACTTGTGTGTTTCCCCCATGGTATCAAATATCGAAACTGTTCAGGTTATTTTTTTGTGTGATTACACAAGGCAGAGCACACACAAATCACGTGAATAAATGCAAATGTTCCTTTGAAAACAGTCAATAAATCAATGATGATGATGTTGATGAACAGTGGTTGAACTGTTGAACAGAACTGAATGGTTGAACAAAACCCCACTGTCTCTTCAGTGTGGGACCATTATGAAGCAAACATTAGCTGCAGCAGAAGTCAAGTGACTTTGCAAAAACACTACTGGCACATACAGTACTTAAGAAGCCAGTTCACAATTTGACATTTTTCAGTTGACTACTGTATCACTTTAGAGCTGCACTATGGAACTTTCCTGTTCTTCTATGGATTTGAACCCAGGTCTCGTGCACAAGTGCTGAAATGTTTACCACTGAGGTAATAGAGCCTGCGTGCTTGGGGAGAAATAGAATTTTGACCTTTAGATCAAAATCTGTGTCAAACCAGAAACAGGATTGTGTCAAACGTGGTGTCCAACCTAGACACAAGATCTAAATGTAGAAGAGCAGGGAGACCAAATACAACCACACCAATTGTAAAGGTTATTTTTGTATTAACATACTCTTAACATACAGATTGGACCAAATAACATTTTATTCACAACATTTCTTTACATAATTTAAGTGATTAATTATGATAATGTTAGCAGCGTTCTGATTAAACGTCACTGTTTCTGAAAATGTTATACCCACCCAGGGCACTGTTCCTTTGTGGCATGGGCCACCTTCAAATTATTTGGCAAAATTAGAGTAAAGCACTGCTACACACACCACTGATTCTAACATACATTACCATGCAGGTGCATCGCTACCTTAAAGAACCCGAGCGTCCCTATTCTCGGGCAAACCGTTGACAAAAATGGCGAAGAGATCTAGTGTAGAGGGGGAAAAGGAGGGGACCAAATATAAACCCCTGGGGGTCTCCGGTCAATGACTTATAGGGTTTAAGTGGTTAATGCATTGTACACCCCTGTGTGTGTGTGTGTGTGTGTGTGTGTGTGTGTGTGTGTGTGTGTGTGTGTGTGTGTGTGTGTGTGTGTGTGTGTGTGTGTGTGTGTGTGTGTGCGTGCGTGTGCGCATACGTGCGTTGTGCGCATGTGTTCTGTAACTAGAATGTGTTTCAATGAGCCTCTGTCCTAAGACAAAACATAACATCAGATGAATGATATTATCACTAATTTGCTGCTGAGTTTGAACAGGAGTTATGCTTGAAAAACAGGGCCTTCCAATGATTTTGCAACAATTTTTTACTTTTCCCAATGACGCATGTGTGGTGTGTGTATAGTGTGTGTGTGTGTGTGTGTGTGTGCGCGCGCGTGTGTGTACTGTTTTAACTGCCTGCTGATACTACTGCCAAAGCATGCCCCTGGAGTGTCTACAAAGTGATATCAGCTGGATCCGCAGTGGCACGCACGCACGCACGCACACACACACACACACACACACACACACACACACACACACACACACACACACACACACACACACACACACACACACACACACACACACACACACACACACACACACACACACACACACACACACATCCACACTCACACACACTAGGGATGCTTATTTCTTTCAAATTGTTTACATGTGGTTATTCTTGGTTAACACTACCAATACTTATCTACACGCAGGCAGACACACACACACACACACACACACACACACGCACACGCACACGCACACGCACACGCACACGCACACGCACACGCACACACGCACACGCACACACACTTGTGTACAGGCAAGCACACGTGTGTACACAAAGGAAACAGAGCCAAAGATGAACAGATGTGAATGTACATAGATAGAAGCCAGAGGGAATAAATGTACTTAGTGTAAAACAGCGTGGGAGCTATCATCACTCCACTTTGTTCTCTGTGGGACACATCATGTTCTTCTGCTGTCTGTCAATGTTCCTCTCACACCCTCTGTCTATTCCCTGACTGTCAAAACATCACAAGGAGCCCATGTTGGATACATGCTATTAACCACTTAACCCTAGCATTCCTATTCTGGGCATGTCATAATGGATGAAAGTTCTGCAAAAATAGGCAAACATACAAGGAAAATGAGATAAGCTAAGCTCACAACGTTGTAAGCTTGTAGATTGCCTATTTTTGGCAAAGAGATGTGGTGCATAGGGGGAAAAAGGAGGGGGCCAAGTATAGACCCTAGGCCTAGTGGGTCCCCGGTCAACAAAGTTTTCAGTGTTTAAATTGTAATAATTACAACACATACGGTAACACATACTGTACAAATCTGAATAAACCTGTTAATCCGCTGTCTAATATTGTGTGTGTGTGTGTGTGTGTGTGTGTGTGTGTGTGTAGGGAGGTGGGGGTAGTAAGACTCCAGATTGTAACGGAGGGCCTCAGGACCTACAGATGTCTGAGAATCTCATCTACTACTCCAGAGAGGAGGGTAAATAACACACACACACACACACACACACACACACACACACACACACACACACACACACACACACACACACAGAAGCAAACAAGTGCCATGAAGTTCTGAATTTTAAAAAGGCACTGAATATTTCACATATTCAACGTAAACACCATTGAATTCATAGCATTGAAATATCTTTTCAGATTCAAAGGCTTTGTATGTCACATGCATGTACAGTGTTGGGGACTTAATATGACTTACGTTTTTTGTAAAGTAATGCCTTACTTGATCTACTACAACGTCACACATCACACTCGTCACACTAAGCATTCTTCCTCCACACTGGGAGAAAAACAGCATCTGAAAGTTTGATGGGATGCATTTTTACATGTGAGACTGTGACCACTTTTACATTGCATCTTATGAGCGGTGGGGTTCTTTTGCTGCCGACCTGCGCGCGCATACTGTTTCGTAACAGTGTGACGTCGTCTGTTGAATGGTTGAAGATGCCCGGCTACAGTCTCAGTCCTCCCCGACATACCTTGGGGTGAAGCTGGACAGAACAACACCGCCCTACGGACCGTCTCCGTATGTCTACGAGCCACCCCATCATACCAACTACCTGTCCTCGCTGGAATCGCTCCAGCAGAGGTCAGACGAGAAGCCGCCACGCTGGCCCTCGCTCGGAAGGCACAGATGAGTGAATCCCACCTCCTCCACAAGGTCGTCACGGAGACACCACAGCGCGTGCGCCTCAAGTCCCGGCGCCCCTTTGCAACACAGGCCCAGGAACTGCTCCGCACAACACCAGCGGACACCTCCAAGGCTTCCTGGGTGAAGGCAAGATGGAGGGACCAGTGGAAGGCAGCAGAACCATCCAGGCTCCACAAATACATCAAGGACCCAGCAGATGTTCCTGGCCAGCACCTCCCACGCAAGGAGTGGACAACCCTCAATCGCCTGAGGACAGGTGTTGGACGTTTCAATGCATCAATGCACAAGTGGGGTCTCACAGACAATGCCCATTGCGAATGTGGGGATCCAGAACAGACTGTGGAACACGTTATGACCAGCTGCCCCAAATACCGGCCACCGAATGGTGATCGTGGTTTAATTGACCTAGACAATGACACACTGGACTGGCTTGCTGCAACGGAGCTGAAGGTCTAAGGACATACGACAGAAGAAGAAGTCGTCTGTTTAGGCGTCTATATACATCATGAGTATAAAATATAATATAGGTTGATGTGCTATGAAAACTGTGTCAACGATCTCCGGTCCATTTCTTAAATGTTACAGTATACACTAACATAATTTACTGCTTAATCCGTTGAATTATAGCAACCATATTCAAACCATATTCATGGAATCTTAACACAAACCGAATCAGTGTCTCCATCCGGGAACAAGGCGCAATTTGCTATTGATTAATCTATAATTATTTTTTTTTAACCATAATTGACAACACTTGCAGCTTGTCTATAATAAACACACAATCAATTCAAATACATGGTCTTCTAAGCATAATATTTCAATGCTATGAATTCAGTGAATTTTCAATATTAGTATTCAAGTATTAAGATCTTCATGTCTCTTATTGCCATCCATATACGCAACTATAACAATAGAGACTTAGTACATTTTTTAATACAGGTAAGTCACTATAAAAATGTAAAAAATAACTCAGAAAATAAAGCATGGTCATGTCCTATTCATGCTATACTCTATACATACCAATAAAAACACCCTCAAGTACCCATTGAAGCATTTCTCTGAATGCATTGACAGAGTGTATACAGTATTTATGGATATATGCATGCATCCACACATTAAACTGCTGCTTATTACACGGCTTGGTTGAATGCGTGATTCTGATTGGCCAATCACTGAATTCGGTGGTTTGTCATTTCTGGATAGCAGACTTCTGCTATGAAGAATAGATCATTGCACTGGACACATTTTGTGCATAATATAATTGGACTATTCCTTAACCATAAGCAATTACATCCTTTTAAAATCAATGACATTGTTCATTGTCCATTAGTTAATTTCTTTATTGAGTAGCCATGTAATAAGTGGAGTAATGAATAGCAACACAGTCATTATTGATAAATGTCGCTATTCATTATCCCTTGCTTGTACAGCACATACACACATTAGGTCTTAAGTGTGTGTTAGTTATGTTATTGCATAAAAGCTAAAAGCTATACTGAAAGTCATAATTCACTCAATGACAAATGCTCATTTATTCATATAGACACAGACACACACAGACACACACACACACACACACACACACACACACACACACACACACACACACACACACACAGAGACACAGAGACACACACACACACACACACACACACACACACACACACACACACACACACACACACACACACACACACACACACACACACACACACACACACACACACACACTGAATGAGCCTTGACTTGAAAGGCCTTTGCTTTAGACAACATAAGTCACTCTAACCTACTGTATGTTGGCCATTTTCAGTGAATATGTTCTTTCTTTTTTGGCCAATTTTTTGCTAATAACATCAGTACATTCTAAGATCTCCTGTCCTCTCCCATGCAGTGAATTCATAAGCATTATGTTTTCAGATTCTCTATTCAATTAAATAGACTCCCCTTCGCTCCCCTTCTGTTCTTGTTTTTCTTCCATGTGTTTTTCCTTGTGATGGTGTTAGCTAAAGCCTGATTTATACTTAGTTGCACGCTGGTGTTGCATACCTTAAATAGCAGATCTACAAGCTCACAACGTGTCACGAATGTGACACCGGCATGCAACTAAAGTATAACTGAGGCTTAACTCCTCCTCTCCTGCAGTGAGTGAGTTCTGGGTGAGCGTCCAGCGCACCGAGGCGTCCGAGCGCTGCAGCCTGTCAGGTAGCTACTGGCTGAAAGCAGACAGAGACTCCCTGGTCCTGAAGGAAGCCAAGACCAAAAGGAACGTTCTGCTTTGGCCCTACAAGCTGCTCCGGAGATACGGACGGGACAGGGTGGGTGCACGCACATAAGACACACACAGCACCTACCCACCCACCCCATATTTGCTTTCCTGCGTTAACCCATTAAGACCTGAGGCCGATTCTACAAATGCCTTCTAAATCAATAGTTTTAGAAATCAGAAGAGAAGATTTGTGTAAAAAGAAAATATATATATATTCAACATTTTTCAAACACTTTCAAGATTTTTCAAAAATGTTCAAGAATAGCAGATGTACAAGCTCGTAGTGCAGTATCGTAGCATATCCAATGTATGGCCTGCCATCATTATTTGTTAGAATCGTTTCCAGTTATCTGCGTAAAAACAGCTGTCAACAAAAATGTCATGACAGCCCTAAATACAAAGACTATCTTGTTCTATTCAAGATATATTCACACACAGTGCACAGCACTGTGCACACCCACTCCTCGCACATATCACGGAACACGCAATGCTGCATTTCTGAGGATAGCGTTACATGCAATTTGGCATTTTTGTATCGCTCATATTGCTATTGTATTATTGGTAATCTTTTATTTTAGTAACTAGTCCCCTAGCTATCAGGTATTTACCAGGAAAGTCGATGATAAACAAATATAGTTGGGAAAGTACTAAGAAATGGATAGTAAGTACTATTTAATTTCCTAGTTGAGTAACTACATGGAAACTTACTAGGATGATAACTAAATAGATGGTAATAAAATGTATTAATTGATTAATTTTAGTTAAGGTTAAGCAGTGTTAGCATGGTTAGCTTTAGGCATGGGCGTGGTGTGGTTAACCCATTAAGAGCTGGAACACATCTGTGTCATTTTAGGTTTCTTTGGCTGTTCAAAAATAGCAGATATACAAGCTCATAGCACGGCACCGAGTGCCATGCTTTGAGCTTGTAGATCTGCTATTTTAGAAAGATTGTGAAATGTTTTGCATATATATATTTTTTTTTTAAATCTAGATTTAGAAAACATTTGTAGAATCTGCCTCAGGTCTTAAGGGGTTAGGGTAAGGTTCTGAGAGAGCGGATAGTTAAGTCCACTTGTCTCACAAAGCATTGCCAGCCAATCCATTCTAATGCCCACCTTTATATATTTGACTAATGTACCCTAGTTAATTGGAACTCTAACCCTCCTCTCCTCGCTGTTTCTTCTCAGGTGATGTTTTCCTTTGAGGCGGGTCGCCGCTGTGACTCGGGTCCCGGCAACTTCACCTTCGAGACCAAGCAGGGCAACGAGATCTTCCAGCTGGTGGAGCAGGCCATCAAGTCACAGAAGGCGCTGACGGAGGAGCGTCACCTCAGCTGTCCCGTCACCTTTGACCCCGATTGCCCCCCCTCGCTGCAGCACCTGCGCAGCATGGCTGGGATTATTATCCTCGAGGGCAACAACAACAACAGCGGCCGGGAGCCGGACGGGGATTCGGGAGGGAGCAAGCCAGGCTCTGCGGACGGAGTAATAGGGAGGAGAGAGGGAGGAGACGGGGGAGGAGGAGGTGGAGGAGGAGGGAGGGTGCAGGGAGGAGGGGGCGGATTACACAAAGGGAGGAGCTTACCAGATCCGCCGCCCATGATGGGGGTTTTGGGAGGAGAGGTCACACCCCCTAGGTCTCCCAGGCACGGTGCTGTGGGGGTGGGTAAATTTCCAGTGGAAGAACTATCTGGTGTGTATTCAGAACCGGCCGACTCGGTCCGCTTGCCTCCACCAAGTGCTGACAGCCTCTATTCGGACCCTATAGACAGTATCAAGAAACAAAACCAACCGGGCAGCAACCCGTCCGGTCCGATGCCGACTCCCCGCCTCAGGCCCGTGGGAGACGAGGGCAACAACAACCAACGAAGGCAGTCGTCGGACCAGCAGTCGTCGGACCAGGTGTATTCTCTCCTGTACGACCAGGTGAACTTTGAGCTGAGCCAGATGAGCGGCTCCCTGGGTCCGGACAGTGATGGGACCGGAGGAGGCAGAGGGGGGAACAGTAACCGACGCCCCCCAGGGGGTCAAGCCGAAGGGGCCTCGTCATCGCCACCCACTTCGGCTGCAGAACACATTTACGACGAACCGGAGGGCTGCGCCAAACCGAGAGCCACGCCACTGGCGATGAGCATCTACGATGAAGCCCGCCCCGAGGGCTGGAGAAGACCATCAGTAGAGGTGATGTTAGCCTCTGGACAGGAAGGGAACTACAACCAGGAGAATAGCTACTCGATCCCTTCCGCCGGGAAGCAGTACACACAGCCGTACACGCACGCGCACACACATCCCTCGCCATCTCACACGCACTCTGAACCCCGGACGCACTCCCCCCCCCACTCCACCCCAAATCGCGGCGGGCCCCCGGCCCCGCCGACAGCTCCGAGGTGGCCCAAGCCCACCACGGCCCCCAAGCCCGCCAAGGGCGCTCTCCCGCGGAAGGATCTATTACCACCGCCACCCGTGAGACCTGGGGGATCCGGGGGCAACGTAAACAATAACAATGGTAACACAGGAGGCAGGGATCTCTACAGCAAAGTGTCCAAGATTAAGGTCCCACCTCCTAATCTATGGTTGAACCAGCAGACTAACAACCAGCCTGTGCTGAGGTCACCAGATATCATCTACGACAATTTGGGGGACGCTTGACCCCGCTCATTTTTATATTTTAAGCCAGATCTCAGCTGTTCCGGGGGATTACAAAGATCCAACGTACAGCTTCCTGGTTTGTCTACGCACACTGGGCTGCTGTCGCTCTGCCCAGGAGAGGAATTAATGTATAACACCTGCTGGACAGATACATTAAGCCAGTGGTTCTGAAACATTTGTTTGTCCAGGACCCCCAAATTGATGTATTTGGCCGCAGACACAAGAGAAGAATCGTATAGTTATTATTACGTTATTGTTTTCAAAAAAAGATTCAAAATGTTTCAAACATTTTCAAGATTTTTCAAGATAGTATAAAATAGGGTTAAAGTGTAAACTGTTCCTCATTTTGCTGGGAACCCCCTCAAGGACCCCTGGGAGTGGACCCCCCCACACACACACACACATACAAGGCAAAAGGGAGAATTGTGTCAGGTGGACCCAAGGACTCACTCAGCCGCAAGCAAACCTGTGGTCGATGTTCACCAGGACCTACTCTCTCTCTCTCTCTCTCTCCGCTGGGGGTTTGGATCAGACTCGTTTCATCTAAACAATGGGATAATTGCTTGGAGAAAAGTCCATCCTGAGTGGATTAGCTTGAAATTGTGAGGAAAATACCATAAGTGGCTTGCTGTGTAGCATTTTAGGACATAGAGTGCAGCTAGCATATGGAGGCAGGGACCACCCTGCTCTTTCTCTGTGTGTGTGTGTGTGTGTGTGTGTGTGTGTGTGTGTGTGTGTGTGTGTGTGTGTGTGTGTGTGTGTGTGTGTGTGTGTGTGTGAGAGAGAGAGAGAAAGTTTGAATGTTTGTATGGTCAAACCCATAATTGCCATACCAAGCCACAGTGTGGTTGGCTGGCCACTCAAACACACACACACACACACACACACACACACACACACACACACACACACACACACACACACACACACACACACACACACACACACACACACACACACACACGCACACACACACACAACGGTGTGCCAAAAAGTGACTAGTCTTACTGGCTGCACTTTAACAAGCTAGAAGGACGGCAATGGCTTGGCTTGTCTTGTCTAAAATGCTTGCCATGCTTATTCAGTGACTGGGCTCTTAACTGGAACCTCAACCATGAGTTAGTTGTACTGCTGGGTGAGTCCAGCCTGTGCTGGGGGACATGGTGATGACAAAGAAAGCACTGGTTCTATCCATAGAAACAAGACAACATATCTTTGAACTTAATATGTACTGTTGACAGTAATAATGAGCGTGCCTTTGGGCCAAAGGGACCCTCCTGTGTTTGCTGGACTGATGATACACATCTCTTGTAACAGAACTTCTGGACACTAACTTGAGACATTACGTCAATCCCAGTCAATTGGAAACGGAATTGGGGCTCTTTTTTTTCTTTTTGGGTCCAGCAATTGGCCCGTGACTTTGTATTTGAAGAAAGCTGTTTCCTAATGCTTAATTTATACTTTGTTTATACTTAAAAATAGCGGGCCAACAGCTTGTATGTTGGCTATTTTCGGTGCGCGACACCGGCACACAACTATGTGTAAATCAAGCTTAAGAGTTTCTTATCTCTGTCTCATATGCCTGAGTCCCTGCTTCACCCGCAGTGTGAGAGGCGCACACACACATGTGATCACATGGGGCCATGTGATTCTGAGGTGATCATTTGTTTCTGCTGATGAAAGTTCCTGCACATAGTAAACATATGAAGTCAAAATGTTTTATATGGTCTGTGTACAGAAATATTTTAACTTCTAACTAATAAATCTCCTCCTTGCAATATGTTGCTCTGTGTGTCAAAAGCAGCTGTGCTGTCTGTAAATATAACAAAAGCTCTTAATAAAAAAAAGAAATGGCTCAAATGAAAAAAAAAAACTAATATTTCTTTTCACCGATTGAAAATCATGATTGCAAATCAAAGATAGTTCAGTGATGGCCACTGTAGAAGTTCTCCATCTAGCGTCTGTCATCCATTAGTACTGGATCACTTTACAAATAGTTCCTCTTGGAGCCGGTCTAGCCGGTCCTTTAACCACTTAAACACTATATCGTCTCTGTCTGGTGGAAACCTCATATGTCCAAAACTGTTACTTTTCAGGGTTCAAATTCAAAAATGGCAAAAGTAGCAGATCCGCAAGCTCGAAACGTGGCGCGAAGCGTCACGTTTCGAGCTTGTTTCAATCTGCTACTGTTGATGCTTTGGTGTGACGCTGTAGTATGATCAAGTAGGGTGTTAATTTACAAAAAAACACAAAAAGGTAAAATATGGAGATAGAAGGTTTCTGCCCGATGGCGACAATTTACTTCTTTGACCCCAGGAGTCTATACTTGGCCCCCTCCTTTTTTCCCTGTACACCAAAATAGCTGTAGATTGGCTATTCTTTGCAGAATGCTCGCCTAATATGACATGCCCAGAATAGTAATAGGGATGCTAGGGTTCATTTGGTTATGGGGAGACTTGTATGATGTGCAGCCTGCTTGTTTTCTCCACCAGTCTGTTTAGCATTTAAAAGGCTTCCTGTTCTGGAGCGAATGTGACACTGAGACGTTGTGACATTATCCTGCAGTCCTGCCTTTCAGCAACAAACACTGTGTTTTCACTGTAGTTTTACGATCTGTTTCCAACCACTTGATCACGCCACCACAAAGGGATCTCTCTCTTTCTCTCCCGTTTCTTTGTTTTCTCCAAGTCTTTGATTTGGTTTGTATGGTTGCTGCAGTGACTGGCGTGTGTTTGACTCACTGTGCATTTTGAATAGCACTGAGAGAGAGAGAGAGAGAGAGAGAGAGAGAGAGAGAGAGAGAGAGAGAGAGAGGGGGGCAGAGAGAGAGAGGGGGGCAGAGAGAGAGAGAGAGAGAGAGAGAGAGAGGGTGGCAGAGAGAGAGAGGGGGGCAGAGAGAGAGAGGGGCAGAGAGAGACGAGAAAAAGGTGTTGATGAATTGGATGGAAAATAGTAAACGACAGGAGAATGGGCTTCACTAACATCCACAAGAATGCTGTCTTCACAAAGAAAAGAAAAAGAAAAACAGTTTAAAAAGAAAGACATACTGCTATCCATCCACAAAAGTAGCAAAGTAAAGAACTATGAAATGCAGGGCTGGGGGGACAGACAGGTCATTGAAGATGGTGAATGTGACCAGAAATAAAAAGAAAGATGGAGAGAGAGAGAGAGTTGAAAAAGAGGCTGACACCATGCTGGCTGGGTGAACTGATGTCTGGTTGGCTCACAGAGCAGGTACATGCTGTTCCCTCTACGACTCCTTTCCTTCTCTCTCTCTCTCTCTCTCTCTCTCTCTCTCTCTTTCTCTGCCCTCCCGTCCTTTCTCTCGGCTTGGTGTCAGTTCAGTTCAAAGGCGTCAGTGCTGCACAGCCCGCTGAGGGGATGGGAGAGGAGAAGACGTGGGAACAGTCAACAAGTGAAGTGTTCAGCAGGAATGAGGTGTCTCCTCTCTGGTTGGTCCAGCATTGTGGCAGGACTCGGAAGGCTGGTTCTGCTGCTGCTGCTGCAATTTGGCCGTCGTCTTCGTCTGCCTCCTCCTCTTTCACAATTATTTCCACCTCTAAAAGCTGTGCCGTGTTTTTGCTGCTTCATTTAGCACTGTTGTGAAACTCACTCTGGCTTCAAGGCTTTGGGGAAACAGAAACTTCTCTTTTACTGAATGATTTGCATGTTTTATTACAGTAAGTTCATAGCATATGAAGCAGGGTTAAACCACTTTGAACCTGGCATCCCTATTTTGGACAATAAACATAACATATTTTCAAAAAATTCAAAAGATAGCAGAGCTTGTTGGTCGGCTATTTTCGGTGAAGAGATTTGTGTAGATGGCGGAAAATGTTTAAGCTGTTACAGCTGGTAAGCATACAAAGTTCATAATAGGATTCCATACATTAGGCTTCCAATGATGATGATAACCATTTCAGGACTGTGCTACATTAGCAACCTACTACAGCTTTAGAAAGTCTAATAAAACCAGAAATGATTCATAAGGAGAATGAGGCTTCAATATCAGTCATTCTATTTTCCACTGGATTCCCTTTCCTTCTCTCTTTCTCGTTCTTTCCTGGAAGAGTTCCTCTGACAGGGCTGAGGAGTACATGATTACAATTAATGCATATTGCAGTAATCCAATTACAATAAATACTGGCTATAAATTCATAACCCGTTCCTGGAACATTTAACATTTAATGACATTACAGATGTTCATTCTTTGGATTTCTCCCTGGGGGGAGAAAAGTCGCTTGCGCCAGATTAGATCGAGTGATGTTGTCAAATGCGCTGTAGATGGATGGTTTTGTGTGTGTGTGTGTGTGTTTAGGGAAGGGAAAGGGAGGGGGGGGGGGCAGAGAGAAAAAGACAGATGACAAACTTCTGTGTTTTGCATCAACCTACCCGTGAACCCACCAGTGGTGGAAGAAGTACTCACATTTTGTACTCAAGTAAAAGTACCAATACCACAATGTAGAAATACTCTGTTACAAACAAAAGTTTGGTATTCAAAATTTACTTGAGTAAAAGTACAAAGGTATTCGCATTAAAATATACTAGGTACTGAAAGTAAAAGTACTCATTTTGCAGAATGTCCCATTTCACACGTTTCCAAATGCCTACGTATGCATAGGACTGAAGTGGTTAATGCGTGTTTTGTAATAATCAAAACTGAAGTAACTAACAAAAGTTTTCAAATCATTGTAGTGGAGTAATTTCTCTGAGGTGTAGTATAGTGAGGTGTAGTTGAGTACATGTACTTAGCTACTTTCCACCACTGGAACCCACCAGACGGAAAATGAATGGGGGATGGGGGCACATCTCTCTTTCCCTCGATCCCTCTCTCTCTCATTCTCTCTCTCTAAGTCAAATACACACAGAGTACACAGTGATATATTCATACTATGTATATTGTCTCCAATATTTGCTTTTCTGATAGGCCTGTGCTTACTTGCCCATTGGAAAATTCAAAGAATGCGAACATAAATCACCTGCCACCCACACAGTGTGAGGGTGTATACAAGGGCTTGTCATCAAAAGACCAAATGACATGGGTGAAACTCAAACTCATCTTGTGTCATAATATCATCACTCATATTCTTACATTCTGTAATATCTTCACTGGCTTATGATGACTTCTTACTTATTTATTCAATTTTTTTGGCCTCACGTTACCTTAAAACGTTTGCCTGCTGTTAAAGATGCCCTCTATCACTTGAAAGCTCTATTATAAAAGCATCAGATGACTGACTGCCTCCCTGCCTGACCTCAATATACCCCTTGATGCCGCTGGCAGTGCGTTGGGAAAAACAGAGTTTTTGTCCCTGTGTAAATGCATCCTAACTGTAGTCACACAGTACTTGGGTACATGCACTTGGTTTACTTTCCACCACTGACCAGATGTAATGAAGGGCAGGGCACCCCCTTACCGTCAGGACATGATCCACCCTACGTCCGTTCCCACACACTTAGATCAGCTGACACAGGACCTCTGTCCTCCTGTCCCTATGACACCATGTCCTCCTGTCCCTATGACAGCCCGGCCAACGCTGCACACATCTCAGGCTCTCTTCGCTCCTGTTTAACCAAAAAAAGAACAACTTTTCATCAATTATAATAAAAATAAAATGTAATAATTCCAATAAATATAATAATTCCAAACTAGTGAAAATAGCAGATCTACAAGCTCACAACACGTCGCGATGTGTCCCGGGGAGACATAAAATTATTTTTTTGAGCAAAAAGGTTTGGGAACCACATTCATCAGATAAATGCCTACATTGCAAATTGTACATGTCTGCCACGCAGCACAACCTCTTTCTTAAGCTCCACTCCTCCTTGACCTTTCAGACATCTGCTCAACAGCTTCTCTGACTAATAACTGATGTGTGCGTTAGTGTGTGTGTTATGCACGTGAGACATACGTGGAATGTGTGTAAACGTTCTGCCTGGCTGCTTAAAATTCCTCCCGCATGGGTGTGTGAGTAGTTGTATCGCCCAGCTTTGACGTATAATATTTGTTCAAGTCAGGGTGTGTGAATGCATTCCTGCGTGAGTGACAACTTGATAAAGGATTTTTGCCTTGTACAGTTATGTACAAATGTACATACTATATGTCCACACATTCTGGCTTGCTTAATTGATTCTCTTAATTGATCTCTATATGTACCCTCTGTTCTCTCAGAGAGCTTTAGAGAAATACATAATTTGCAGAGAGAGAGAGAGAGAGAGAGAGAGAGTGTGTGTGTGTGTCTCTGAGCGTGCGTGTGTGTGTGTGTGTGTGTGTGTGTGTGTGTGTGTGTGTGTGTGTGTGTGTGTGCGCGTGCGCGTGTGTTACAAAGTCCTCTGAGACACATTCGTGGATGAATTCAACCAGACAGGTCAAATTGTGCTTGTAAAAATGTGACAACTGATACAGTAGGTTCTGAATACATTTGTTGTTGTCTGGGATTGAACATGGGACTTGGCCTGGCCCAGCATTACTGAAGGTCTAAAAGCACACAACATGGCTATTTTTCAACATTTCTCAACATTTTTGCCTGTAATGACATGCCCAAAATAGGGCCGCCGCCGGGTTGAACCGGTTGCTGATTGGATAGTGCAGCAACCGAAGATTGTAGAATCCATTTTACGATTCCAGCTGTAGCCCTGTGTCACATGACTGTACTCCTCTCTGTCCTTAGATTCTGATCTCCCTCTCTATACTTGTTTTCCTGCCCAGTAAAACGTTAAAACATCAACGTTTTTTCAGCCCAAGGATCCCCTAGCTGAAAGAGAGATGAAGCAGGGACCCCCCACTACATACTGTATAATATTGTATTTTCATAGATTTCATAGACCAACACCAAACCTCTTTGCCGAAAATAGCCGGACCCGCTGTTGAAGACCCCTGCCCTATGGAGGGCAGGGGTAGTTTGTCATACAGTAGCCGCCTCCTCTAAGGAAGGGCTACCTTCACTTTCAACGCAAGTCAACAAGTACCTCTGATTTCTATGACAGATTTTGTATTCACTGTTGCGTTTAGATTCGGCTGAAAATGAGAGGGCAGGGACGCTGTCGAGCACAGATGACATCTACAGATGCAGACATAGTCAATGCTTTCAGAACTGCAGTATAGTTCACTGAGGATTTGATGGTTGTAAAGGACAGGTGGTTTTTAGAGATAACGTAAGCAGTGTGTGCGCAAGGGGAATGCCCAGAAGGGAATGGCTGATTATCAATGGTGCGCTGTACATGTGTCAGATAAGGCCTGATGCTTATGTTACATTTAAAGGCACAGCGTGGTCTTTGAATGTGGGGTGTATTTGATGAAATCTCCAATGTTTCAACAGAATCCTCTTGATTTTATTAGCTATGGGTGAGTACTTCAGAGAGCAAACTAGTTTCACTTGGAAGGAGCTTAAAGTGCATGTTTCTATGCTCTGCGATTAATATACAGTACAGTATTGGTTGTAGCCAGTGTAGCCTAAAATTTATATTTTGGGTCTTGATTTAAAAAATGTCGTTACCCCTGAGCTACAGTAAACTACCACTGTCCTCGGTCCACTCCAGAGAGCCTACTGTAACTCTACCACTGTCCTCGGTCCACTCCAGAGAGCCTACTGTAACTCTACCACTGTCCTCGGTCCAGACAGCTTTATCAGGCTACTGTCTGGCTCCCAAATAATATGACACTCACACACTCGCTCGACGAAAATAGCCACTCTGCAAGTTAACAACTCAAAGTAAAATCATGCTTTATAATTTCCCCATTATCCTTCCTTCACAGGGCTGGGCGATATTACTTAAAATCAATATAATTATAATTTCAAACTTTTTCCTCGATTACAATTAATGAGTGAAAATAGCAGATCTACAAGCTCACGTGTCACGGTGCGACACGTTGTGTGCTTGCAGATCGGCTATTTTCGCTATTCTTGTACACCACCATTGTACAAGTTAAGTATAACTAGACCATACCCGGTCGACGCATCCGTGGGGGGATATGCGCACATGATCTGGCAACCCGGGAGGCAGTTCGTCCCATAGCTGGGCAGCCCCGTAACCATGGCGACAGTGTTTTACACAAAACGCTAATAAGAAGCTGAGATTTGATGAAATCGAAAAACGGGCTTCACAGTTAAGTTCAGATGGTAATGGTCAATAGCTGTGTGCAACATCAGAGCAATTGGTCCAGCCACTGAGGAGAACCGGGTAGCTTCACCTACCACTACAAACAGACAAACAGAGGTTACTAGAATTATAGTATGATACAGGATTAGGTGGCTAATCAGACCAATCAATTTAGTCGATTATTAAAAGAAATCAATTCGAATTTATTTGTGTTGATCCATTGATATATATGGACCCCCCCCCAAAAAAAAACGTCTTCTCGATTTTCTGATTAACCTACATGAGCAAGATTAAGTCGGTTATTGGTTCTAAACATCGGTTTTGATATATTTTCTGGGAATTGCCCAGCTCTAATTCTTCATATTCTTGTATCTGTGTGAGTGAATCAGGGTCTAACTCAGGCTCAGAAAAGAAAAACAACTCATTAAACAGCACCACTTTTCTTTGAACTATTTTAGTCAGTAAACTGAGTGAGGATAAATAGCACAATGACTTCCTCTTTTACTGTGAATTTTCCACTTCCTTGTCTTTGCCCTGTTGCCCCCACAACACAGAGGGAGTAAAACTGGACACACACACACGCACGTGTGCGCGCACGTGTGCGCGCACATATGCACGCGCGCGCGCACGCACGCACGCACGCACGCACGCACGCACGCACACACACACACACACACACACACACACACACACACACACACACACACACACACACACACACACACACACACACACACACACACACACACACACACACACACACACACACACACACACACACACACACACAAACCGTCACACTGTACAGAACAGAATACACTGAAAGCAAGTGCACCCATTGTGCAGAGACTGCGGACAAATTGAAATGCACATCAATGCAGTCACCTTTATCTACAGAGCTCCTATAAAGGAGCGCTAGGGTTCATGTGGTTACATGAGAACCTGTTACTTCCTGTATCGAGTACTGAAACAGAAGAATAGTGAACAGTGAAACTTCCCACAGACACACATGACCAACTGGCTCTGTACACACCATCTAAATTTAGACCATTTGGTGGTCTATTGACAGACATGAAGAGGCTTTATATAGAAAAGCAAAACCATGGACAGTTTCAGGTGTCTGAATGTGGCAAGAGAAATTATGATGTTCAGAATAGAATTGTATTTGAGGTCCTGCCTTGTGTTCTGGATAAAAAGAGGAAGTGAGGCTGAGTTTCTATTCAAAACTGCAGGTGACAGAGGAGAATAATTCACAAGGGACAGCTAGTAATAATATGATATAATAATACAATACAGGCTGTAGATATTTGACAGTTTATTTACTCATACTGTACTTCAATGGAAAATGCAGTTATAAGAACAAGTAGCTCAACGCTAAATAATATACAGCATCATGAGATCTAAACTGGAATGTGTCAACAACAAAAAAACTGTGTGAAGTAACATTGTAGTGGTATAGCTGAACTTAACAGGAAGAATGATACTTCTCTTAATGCATGACCTCAAACTCATTTTGCAAACATCAGCAACTTGCTAAGCGTTAGACACATCACATGCATCTTTTACAGTTGTGACATTTCAAATGGCGCGTGGCTTAACGGCTTTCACTCTTTCAAGGCCTAACGGAGGATCGTTAGCCCTGGATCTTTGACCTATAATAGGGACAGAGAGGCTGCTGTTATCCTATATATGCATAAATTAATGACATGCATATATCATGTCGCGTTCACTTGACTTCTCCATATTCCTAAACAACTGAAAGGGGAACTGTGAGACTTCTGAACGAGAGCGGGAGAGATGGAGGAAGGTGAAGAGAGGGAAGAGAGGGAAGAGAGGGAGAGAGTGTTAGTGTGTAAAAAGTCAGTGAGTGCTTTTGGGCTTCTGGTTGAGTTCTTGCCAGAGACAAAAGCATCATTGTTGTTATAGAAGTCCTGTGACATCACAGTGCCATGATGTCATTTGATGTCAAGAGAAACGACACGACACTGGTTAAGAATTGCATGTGTGTCTGTGTCTGTGAAGTGTATGTGTGCGTGCGTGAAAGATTACTGGACACAAAAAATAAATTAATAAGCAGTGATGTGTGTGAATGTGCGCGTGTGTGTGTATGTGAGCATGAATATGAGCATATACGTACTGTATGAGCATGAGTCAGTAACTGTGAATGTGTGTGTGAGTCAAGACCTATATTGTGCGCAATTCAACCACTGACGCCAATGTGTGAACTTACACCGACCCTGGTCCCCATCTTACACACACATGCACGCACGCACGCACACACACACACACACACACACACACACACACACACACACACACACACACACACACACACACACACACACACACACACACACACACACACACACACACACACACACACACACACACACACACACACACACACACACACACACACAGGATGTATCAACTTTCAGTTTGAACAACTAAGGAAGTAGATTTCCTTCCAAAACTAAACAAATGAATAATCTTTTGACATAAAGAGGGTGTTATTATCTAACCTACGGTACAGTATATAACATGCCAATGAATGCTAACTATGGTCCACTTACAATTCACAGAACCACACACACACACACACACACACACACACACACACACACACACACACACACACACACACACACACACACACACACACACACACACACACACACACACACACACACACACACACACACACACACACACACACACACACACACACACACACACACACAGGCACCCTCCAGCAGCAGCCAATCTCATCATGGCTCCTCTCACATGGACCCCCATTCATCCAGTGTTTCATCCCCCAGAGACGGAGCCTTGCTACGGGGGTGAGGAGGGAGAGCAGAGAGAAGAAGGCCTCTGTCTGGCTCTCCATTCTACGCCTCATGCAAGCTTCTGTGCACAACAGTGAGGCTTTCACAAGCACGCTCTGCTGAGGGGTTAAAGGGGATGAGTGAAAGTGTGTGTGTGTGAGTGTGCGCTGTGTGTATGTGCACGTGCACGTGTATGTGTGTGTGTGTGTGTGTGTCTCAGTGGGACTATTAACTACCATGTGCTATGCTTCAAAGTTGTTCAGCCCAATATACTTTCTCGTATGACAAATAAAGGAAATAGCGGATCTACAAGCTTCTGCTATCCGCTATTTGTCATACGAAAAAGTCTATAGGGCTGAAGTCGTTAACCGTGTGTGTATAGCAGTGTGTGCTAATGTGTGTGTGTGTGTGTGTGTGTGCGTGCGTGCGTCATAAGAAGCGGATGAGGCTGCTCCTTGCAGAAAACTCCTTCATGTCAGTCCAACCTCTCCTCCCTCTTGCGCACTCCAACCAAACCCTCTTTAATCCCCCTTTGTTCCGTCCTTTCCTCTTTCCTTCCCTCGCTCTCTTTTCAACTCCTATTGTTAGTCTGTTACTCTCCTTTTAATTCCTCTTGGTTTCCTCCTTCCGTCGTTTTTCCCCTGCGTTTTATTGTTGAGCCGCGATGCTGCCTCAGCAAATCTTACACACACGCACACACACACACACACACACACACACACACACAGGCTTGTTAAAGTGGGATCCATGTAATTTTATGTTGTGAGAACAGTCTTTAATAGAGGCTGTTAAGAAATCAAAAGAAGCCCTAAGTGTGTATGTGTGTATATATATTTGTGTGTACTTGTGTGTGTGTGTATTAGTCTTAACAAGGTACATGATTACTCGCAAAAGCCCCATTACGCTAACCATGCATCAACGTGTATGTACATGCATGCATGTGTGTGCGTGTGCGTGCACTAAAGTTAAGCGCCTGTGAGTCAACTGTACCGTAGCTCCTTATGCAAGGCCTTTGAAAGTGAGGGCTCAGGAAGATGTAGCGGAGCCGATTACTTGGGGTGTGTGTGTGTGTGTGTGTGTGTGTGTGTGTGTGTGTGTGTGTGTGTGTGTGTGTGTGTGTGTGTGTGTGTGTGTGTGTGTGTGTGCGTGTGCGTGTGTGTGCGTGTGCGTGCGTACCTTCAAACTGTACACTGCCCATCATGTAACATACAGTACAGTGTATGAGAATATACCACTGTACACAACAAATTCCTGAGTGTTAACTCAGCATTCTCTGAGTCTCTCTTTCTCTCACTCTCTTTCTCTCTCTCTCTCCATCTATTACTTTCTCTCAAGCCTCTCTGTCTTTCTCTCTCCAGTCCGTCTGAAAAACACCCCTCTGTCTACATTTAAAGGGCATTGTATAGAATATTATGACAAAACATAGATAATGATATTAACCTCAACTATGAAATATAAAGATCATTTCGGAAGAAAATATTGAGGAGGATTTCTTCGCCCTTCTCCTTCTGATTTCAGGGGCACTTTAAAGATTCAAGAGGGGGCACCTTTTTACCCATGGACCATATACATGTACACCCATGTATTTATGTTTCCTCTCTGGATGCCAGATCTCTCACAGAATCATGTCATCGTTGTCATCATCGTCCTCGTCCTGCCCTCCCTTCCAGAGCGGAGGGTAGGGAGACGACATGGGGGCCCGATGGCTACCGCCAAGGAAGGTCAGGGTGGGACGAGAGGCCTTGTTGGGAGGAGGACCCATGGAGGAAGAGGATGGGGAGGAGGATGAAGAGGAGGGTTGGGGGAGGGGAGCAATGGTGGCCCTGACTCTGCTGTTGGCGCCTAGCTGGCGACCTTGGCTCTGTGCCTGAGAGAGACAGAGAGACAGAGAGACAGAGAGACAGAGACAGACAGACAGACAGACAGACAGACAGACAGACAGACAGACAGACAGACAGACAGACAGACAGACAGACAGACAGACAGACAGACAGACAGACAGACACACACACACACACACACACACACACACACACACACACACACACACACACACACACACACACACAGAGACAGACAGAGAGAGACAGAGAGACAGAGTGAGAGAGAAAGAGAGAGAGAGAGAGAGAGAGAGAGAGAGAGAGAGAGAGAGTAACACACTGTCCATGGTGTTGTGTATCTATCTAGTAGTATCTATTGTACTATTGCTGACTTTATACTCCATCATATGCCGCTGACGCACACCGGAAAGAGCAGACATCCGAAGTTCACAACGTGTCCTATCGCGACGCGTCGCAACGCATTGTAGGTCGGTTATTTTCAGTGTACAACAGGCACAAGGCTACAGTGGGTGACCATTGACTTTGTCGCTTTTCATAAGAGTATCACTTCACTCATTTGCCTCACCCGCTTTGCAGTAAATTTAAGTTCCAAATACTACCACAAGGTGCCGCTTTGGAGTCACTTTTTTTGTGACAGACAGACAGACAGACAGACAGACAGATAGATGTCTTATATTATTATTAATAATAATAATAATAACTAGCAATAATTACGTGTGCTTAGAACGTTTAAATTGGGTTTTCTGTTCAGCGTCGGGCAGTCAGGAACGCATCTCTGTCATTTTAGAAATGTTCAGACACACATTGGCTTCTGTCTGTCTGTCTGTCTGTCTGTCTGTCTGTCTGTCTGTCTCAAAAGTCCGTGGAGAGACAGACATACAGACGTCTTATATGTTGTTTTTTTCTCGTATCAATTTCTGTATAGTAGGATAGTACCTCTTTCCTCTGTAAATGAAATAGTCCAGTTAGTGTAGCGGTTAAAACTGATGGCTGGCGATTTTACGACCCGGGTTCGAATCCCACGCTATAAGCATGCTGACCTGCTATTTTTATTTTTACTTCTACTCCACTACATCTCAGAGGAAAATATTGTACTTTTACTCCACTACCATTATTTGAACGCTTTAGTTACTAGTTACTTTGCAGATATAAATCATTACATTATAAAACATACATTATTTGCCCTATTTCACATAGTCTATTTGAAAATGGCCGATCTACAAGCTCTCAACGCATTGCGACGCATTGTGAGCTTGTAGATCAGCTATTTTCAAACATTTATTTGCCAATACTTTTGTACTTTTACTTTGATTGAACTCAAGTAACATTTTGAGTTCATCCATGACCGTAACAGACGACCGTCATGTGACCCATGGCCAACAGCGAGGCGTTTGTTTTCATTCTTATAAGACCGCGTGGCTCATTTATATGCACATGAAAGTAACTAAGCGGAAAGTAACTAAGTACATTTACTCCATGTCCACTTGTTGCTGACGGTGGTAGTGTAGGAGCAACGCTGTAAAAGCCCCAAGCGTCATCGGTGCAGGAAAGATGCGTATTTGGTTGTACACACGGAGACGCAAGGGTGGCGTTTTCAGTCGGAATTCAAATCATGATGCAACACTTTGTGAGCTTGTAGATCGGCTATTTTCGCTACTTTTATGGGACACTGTTGTACAACAAAGTAGAATTCATTTGTGAAGAAAGAAAAACCCATTAACAGTTGAAAATAGCCTACACCAGAGGTTTTCAACCAGTGGTCCAGGGACCACCAGTGGTCCTTGAGGGGGTTCCAGGGGGTCCCCAGCCAAATTAATAGTTAGCAACCAAATTGACCCTTATGTGTCTGTAACTCTTAATGTACAAATGGAACCAAATGGACCCGTCAGGGTCCATTTGGTTACATTTGTACACTCTCAGAGTTAAATGAACACTGATGATGATGATACAGTGTAGATTGGGACGCCCAAGAAATCTTGGTTGAGTCCCTGGCATATCTTTTCAAATGGGGGTCCCTGGGCTAATATGTGTCAATTTGGGGGTCCTTGATGGGAATAAGGTTGAAAACCACTGGCCTACACCATTTCTGCCCATCCCTCTAACTTCATGTAGGCGCATTAAAAATATCATAATTGGCCGCTCTGAATTTGTATCTGAACAAATACTTTGATAGAAGAGATAGGCCTACAGAGGTACTGTAGGGGGGAGGGGGAACCTGATAGCAGAGTTCCTCACTTGGCTTATTTGGAATAGGCTGCATGTCATTAACATAACCGGTTTGGCAAGAGACTGGGCCAGTGTTGTAGGCTAGTGCTCTCTCTCTCTCTCTCTCTCTCTCTCTCTCTCTCTCTCTCTCTCTCTCTCTCTCTCTCTCTCTCTCTCTCTCTCTCTCTCTCTCTCTCTCTCTCTCTCTCTCTCTCTCTCTCTCTCTCTCTCTCTCTCTCTCTGCCAAAAATAGACTAAAATGTTAGAAAATAGAGTTGCATCGCGACTCTTTGTGGGCTTGTAGATCAGATTTTTTTTGCCTATTTAATAGCCACGCTGAAATTGCATCTGAACAAATAGCCTGCCTTGATAGACCCCCCCCCCCCCCCCCCCCCGCTCAAAGAAAGAGATACACGGCATAAGTGCACACACAGAAAGCACGTATGACCCCAGTATATATTAAATATATATATATATATAGTGCCACTGAACCACCACCACAGAAATACAATTTGTCAATTCAAATGAGCTATTGGCAAGAGAAAAAAATACGTTTATTTTCCCGTCTCGTTTTATCAATTAAGACGTTAAAATTAAACTAATGTTAAGCTCAGCATCATGCTATCTAACTTTATTTGCTTAATATTTTGCTTAATATAAATGTCACATCTTGTACTGTAAGCAACAGACAGGATCTTTCTCTGTCTTTCTAGGAAAAACAGTGCCTAAAAACCCCAAAACAAACAATTTTGCTATTCAAATGAGCTATTGGCATGATAAAACATACGTTTACATTTTCCAAAGCAAGTGTCAAAACATAATACAAAAGTGTAAAGTAATGTATGTACAGTTTGGAGAGGATATACAGTATACTAGTAACGAATATATTCTTGCTGTCTGCTGTGGGCTGTAGGCAGCTGTAGGCAGTAGACCGCTGCTGCCCCTAGTGGCACAGAGTGGAAATCATACATGCCCTGCATGAAACGCATGAGAAGAATGAAAAAAAACGACAAAGTCAATGGTCACCCACTGTATAAGGCTTCTTTTACCCAAGTACAAGAGAGGTTGGTTCACTTGGACAAGTCTCTTTCTATGGGGAAATCGAAAGTACATATCATATTTGGGGACGATTTGGCGATTTATATTATAGAAAACATAAAAAATATAGTTTTAAAAATCATTCTAAGTCAAGTGGATGGCAGAGTTCACACCAACTATTAAAAAGAAACTATAGTGTGAAATGTGAATGGCACTTTAAATGTATGAGTTCAGATTACTGTAAGTGGGACAAAGATGCCACTTTCTCTATCTCTTCCTCTCTCTTTCTCTCTCTCTCTCACACACGCACGCGCGCGCGCGCACGCACGCACGCACGCACGCACACACACACACACACACACACACACACACACACACACACACACACACACACACACACACACACACACACACACACACACACACACACACACACACACTTACTGGAAGACGTGTCAAGTGTAAACACCATACCAAGTGAGTGAAACAAACCACCAAAGTTCTCCCACATGGCAGTGTTTTGTAGCAGAAGTCATTTTGCTGTCAGCTCCCTGCTTTGTGGCACTAAAACTGTCCACCTGATCTGTTAGATGGATTGTCCTAACAGCACCAAATCCAAACAATGTTTATTGGATGGAAAACTAGACTGAGCCATAATAACGTTAGGAGGAAATGTATTTTCTGTGTCCCAGCTTTGATAACAACAGCAGGTGAAGTGGTAACAGTATTCTCATCTGGATTGTTTATTGACGAAAGGGGAGAAACAGAAATATAATCAGTTCATTTGTATAGTGACAAATACCCCAACAACTACAACAATGAGACTAAATTATTATTATCATTATTTGTTGTTCCTCTAAAGCCCAGTCCACACCATGTAGTGAGTCACAAGTTAACGCAATGAGTTGCAACTTGTGTATGTGGTTGCAAGGGGTTGCAAGGGGTTGGAAAGGGTTGCAAGGGGTTTGGAAGGGGTTGCGAGTAGTTGCAGTTGCAACTTGTTCCGCTGTGAATCATTGGTGTGGACACTGGGCTGAAAGCCCTATATATCATTGTTCTTCAACAGGGGGTCCGTGACCCCTAGGGGGTCCTCAGAGATACTGCAGGGGGGCCGCCAAATCTTTTTTCATTAACCACCTATGAAAAACCTTGAACCCTAGCATCCCTATTCTGAGGAGAACTGTAGCCAAAAATAGCAGATCTACAAGCTCACAACGCCTCGCGCTGCGTTGTGAGCTTGCAGATCGGCTATTTTCAGCAAAGGAGGTTTGGTGTAGAGGAGGGAAAAAAGTACAGAGTGAAAAGTCAAGTTTACCAAGTATTGACGGTTTAAGTGGTTAAATGTCTGAAAATACACATTAACATGAATCCAACATGATAGTGCTGTCAAACAATGAAGCTATCTATGAAATCTATGAAAAAGTGCAATCTGCAACCCAATTTTATACAATATGTCCCTGTTTTATCTCCCTCTCAGCTAAGGGGTCCTTGGCCTGAAAAACGTTGAGGACCCCTGCTATAGATACATCATTGTACAGCAAAATAGTGAAAATAGCTGATCTACAAGCTCACAAAGCGTCGCATTGCGACACATTGTGTCGCACACATTGCGACATATTGTGTCGCACCTAAGTAGTCAGTAGCATAGTTTAAGTTCCTATTTATCGGTATCACAATGAAGACTTGTTTTTTTTCAAGGTTTTAAAGTAAAAGAACACAGTGAAATGTTTTTTACATAAATGTTTTCATATTAATGTTATGTTATCATTAAAACATTAGTGTTTTGACAATTATTTGGTGGCCCACTTGCTCCCTCACGGTCAGTGGTGTAAAGTAACTAAGTACATTTACTTAAGTACTGTACTTACGAGTTGTGAGCTTTTACTCAAGCACATTTTTAATTCCGGACTTTTACTTGTAACAGAGTACTTCTACATTGCAGTATTGATACTTTTACTCAAGTAAAATATTTGAGTACTTTTTCCATCACTGCTCACGGTCTAGTAGTTCTACACTTTGGAGTGATGTGTGGATATATCCTCGCCAGTCATAATGAGGTGCGTCTGTGAAGCAGGAATGTCTGGCAGGACCTGTTGCTCCAATTTCTCTACATGGACCGACGTTAGTGGTACGACATTAAAAGGAAAATCTTAATCTAATTGTGAGTGAGAGCAACGGCAGAGGAATTTTAAATCTTCTTGGCTGTTAGGCCTATTGTGTCCATAAACACTGTCTGTCTGTCTGTCTGTCTGTCCTGGGTCAGTGAACCAAATAGGGTCGCTGCTTCACTTCACTCAGCTATGAAGTCTACTCTATAATATTAACCACTATATACTTTGTCATAACGAATGTCAAACGAATACGGAATATAGCCAATCTACATGCTCACAACATGTTGCGATGTGAAGCCTTGTGAGCTTGTAGATCGGAATTCCTTTCTTGTTTGTTTGTTTATATTTCGCCCTAAAATAGGGATGCCAGAGTTAATAATGGTTAACAGTGACTATTATGTGTGAGGGGATGTCCCTGTGTGGTGAATGACGCCACCTAGTGGACAACTGAGGAAAAGTCAGACATTACATTGACCAGAAAGAATGAAGATTGTTTTGGCAAAGGTGTGTCTGAGGTCTCTCTCTGGTGTTCATGAGAAACACTCTTATCACTTCATCTTTATTTGTGCAAATAATCACGTGTTTGACTTGTTCAAACATGACCTTTGCAACATCATAAAACTGTTTCTAGATCAGCTCAGTCATGAGGTTAAGATATTTATTATTATACTTTTATCAGGTGACATTTTGTCTTTCACTGTTAATACTTAAACCCTATACAACGGGGTCCCCCATTTGTCTA